>NC_091978.1:4638092-4938092 GCF_044704955.1 Pristiophorus japonicus
ATTACGGGAATTGAGGCTCAGGGTGGGTCAATCCGTAAAGCTCTACCACCAACTGCAAACTAAAATTAGACTTACAAAATCAGAGTTGGTGGAGAAAGGTCTGGGACTGGGGAATAAATGTGAACATCCATCCTTGGATTCGAATAATTTCACACATACTGATCGGGATACAATTGATCTTAGCAATAACATGGGGCATAATGGTCTGCCAGGCATGCAGGCACCACGCACAACGAAGAGGGACCCATGACCGGTCCAGATACTAAACAAGCCTGTCTAATAAAGGGGCAGGAGGATTTGGCCTTCGTCAATTTGATTTAAGCAACCGGGACTCCTGAAACCGCTTGACTGGCCAGTACGTTGAGGCAGGGAGTACCGGGCCGTGCACAAAATCTAATAAAAGTAGGGCAGTCGGTTAAAGGGGGACTAGGACTAGTCCCTTTACCGAAAGGGGGGAATTGTTGTAGGCATTAGGCACCTGCTGAATATATCTAAACACTAGGCATTAGACACCTGCTGAATATATCTAAACTCATATAGGTTTAAAATGGCCAAATATAAAATGGCTGCCCAAGCATGATGGGAACTCAGTTAGTCAAGTAATGAACTGAGGCTGACCGAGTAATAACCGAGCAATGACCCTGTGAGGACCACTACCGGGAATGCCTTGGATCATACGCTTGAGACAAGATAACTATAACGAACCATTATAGTACCTGGTATGGAATGTCCTTAATCAAGGACTTCACACAGCAGAGCCCGAGGAAGTGAGATAAGGGGAGGCCTACCTCACATAACGAGGTCATTAATCAGCTGACAAGAACCAAACATACAGCCCCTGAGGTATCAGGAGAATTCTATTGGGTTAAAGAAACCTATATGTAATCTATAATCGTTATGATTGGATTGTGTCCAGCCGAAGTGGGCTGAGTAACTGTAATGAACTATTGTAAAACATATAAATATCGATGAATTTCTTTGTTCGGTGGAGAATGGAGTGCCTGAAGTTGGACCAGAGGCTCTCTCCCCGCCGGCGTAATAAAAGCTGTTTTGGCGTTGGAACCGACCCAGAGTGTCGAGTGATTCTTGCAGGAAAACATTCGCGCTAACAATCTTATTGAATGGTGGTGCAGGCTCGAAGGGCCGAATTGCCTATTCCTGCATCTATTTTCTATGTTTCTATGTTACAGAGATAGGGAGGGGTATAGGTGCTGGAGGAGGTTACAGAGATAGGGAGTGTTGTAGAGCTGGAGGAGTTTACAGAGATAGGGATATGGAGGGGTGTAGGACTGAAGGAGGTTACAGAGATAGGGAGGAGTGTAGGAGCTGGAGGAGGTTACAGAGGGAGCGGTGCAGGGCTGGAGGTGGTTACACAGATAGGGAGGGTTGTAGGGCTGGAGGAGGTTACAGCAATAGGGAGGGTGTAGGGACTGGAGGAGATTACAGAAATAGAGAGGAGTGTAAGGGCTGGAGGAGGTTATGGAAATGAGGGATATAGGTCTTGAGGAGGTTACAGAGATAGGGAGGGGTATAGGTCTTGAGGAGGTTACAGAGATAGGGAGGGGTATAGGTCTTGAGGAGGTTACAGAGATAGGGAGAGGTGTAGGGCTGGAGGAAGTTACAGAGATAGGGAGGGGTATAGGTCTCGAGGAGGTTACAGAGATAGGGAGGAGTGTAGGAGCTGGAGGAGGTTACAGAGGGAGGGGTGCAGGGCTGGAGGATGTTACAGAGATAGGGAGGGTTATAGGTCTTGAGGAGGTTACAGAGATAGGGAGGGGTATAGGTCTTGAGGAGGTTACAGAGATAGGGAGGGGTATAGGTCTTGAGGAGGTTACAGAGATAGGGAGGGGTATAGGTCTTGAGGAGGTTACAGAGATAGGGAGAGGTGTAGGAGCTGGAGGAAGTTACAGAGATAGGGAGGGGTGTAGGGCTGGAGGAAGTTACAGAGATAGGGAGGGGTATAGGTCTTGAGGAGGTTACAGAGATAGGGAGGGGTGTCACAGCAAAGGCCAGTCACAGGAACAGCTGGAGCAATGACAACATCTGCATATTACAGATAATCCCAAACCCGCTGCAAATTGTAACCTCACCCCACACATTTCAATGTCACATTTCAGTATCAGTGACAAGTGAAAATAACATTGAATTCTGTTTGCCTATCTGTTGAACTTTTCATCCCCAGATTCTAGAAATCGCTAAACTACTGGTCGAAGTAAAAGCTTCTGATAGTCAGAAACAAAATAATTTGATTGAAATCTTCCCCCAATCACCGACCTTTCAGCTGACTGGGAACTTCGGAAAAAAATTCTGTGGCTTTCATTTCATCAAATCGAAAGAAACCTGTTTAAATAAATTAATTTTCATCAAAGCAAATCTGTGCACAACATTATAAAAATATGTAATTTGGATGTGAGGTTGAATCCAGTGTGTGATTTTACAGTACCGTGTTCCTCGACTTCTCTCAGTACTTTGTCCAGCTTTGGTACCCCAAGGCGCATATTCACAAAGGATTCCCACATCACCCTTCGGGCCCCAGAGCCTTTCCCCATCACCATCTTCAGGAGAAGTTTGGAACTGTCCGCCCGCTTTCCCTGCTCCGTGAGCTCAGTGACTTTCTGTAAAGAATAATAATAAATATATTGATGAGCGGAGTGAAGGGCCTGTAGTTTCTACGTTAAATCTCATCTGTCACATCATAGCATCGTGGAAGTTTATAGCACGGAAAGAGGCCATTTCGGCCCATCGTGTCCATTCCGGCCAACAAGAGGCTATCAGCCTAATCCCACTTTCCATCTCTTGGTCCGTAGCCCTGCAGGTTACGGCACTTCAGGTGCACATCCAGGTACTGTTTAAATATGGTGAGGGTTTCTGCCTCTACCACCCTTTCAAGCAGTAAGTTCCAGACCCCCACATCCCTCTGCGTGAAGACATTTCCCCTCAGATCCCCTCTATACTTTCTACCAATTACTTTAAATTTATGCCTCCTAGTTGTTGACCCCTCTGCTTAGGGTAAAGGCCCTTTCTATCCACTCTATCTCGGCCCCTCATAATTTTATACATCTCAATCATGTCTCCCCTCAGCCTCCTCTGTTCCAAGGAAAGCAACCCAGCCGATCCAATCTGTCCTCATAGCTAAAATTCTCCTCTCCCGGCAACATCCTCATAAATCTCCTCTGTACCCTCTCCAGTGCAATCACATATTTCCTGTAATGCGGTGACCAGAACTGCACGCAGTACTCCAGCTATGGCCTAACCAGTGTTTTATCATCATCATAGGCAGTCCCTCGAAATTGAGGAAGACTTTCAAGTCTCTGAGCCATACTCCAGCTGTGGCTCAACCTGTATTATACAGTTCAAGCATAACCTCCCTACTCTTATATTCTATCATTTGGCCAATAAAGGCAAGCATTCCGTATGCCTTCTTAACCACCTTATCCACCTGGCCTGCTACCTTCAGGGATCTGTGGACATGTACTCCAAGGGCCCTTTGTTCCTCTACACTTCTCAGTATCCTCCATTTAATGTGTATTCCCTTCCCTTGTTAGCCCTCCCAAAAAACATGTCCGCTCATTTCTTCCTGAAGTCTGTCGCTCCCCAATGTTATGTATGTAAACACGACCAATGTGTAAGACTTGCCACCAGGAGGCGCAGCTGTGGGAGACCCAAGAGTTACCTGCACACCCTGGAAAGCAGGTATAAAAGGCAGACTACCTTGCTGTCTCCTCACTCTGGAGTTACAATAAAGAGACCAAGGTCACAACACTTTTGTGGAGTTATTCTAAACGTAACCCCCTCCTCACTGTTCACTATATTTCCAAGTGTTTCATCTGTAAATTTTGAAACTGTGCCCTGTACACCCACGTCCAAGTCATTAATATATATTAATAAAAGCAGTGGTCCCAGTACTGACCCCTGGGGAACACCACTGTATACCTTCCTTCAGTCCCAGAAACAACCGTTCACCACTAGGCTCGAGGGGTGAAATTGCACCGTTTTATAGCCCCATTAGCACATCCAGGGGGACTCACAAGGCAGTTTTTGCCCAGGGGAGGGGGCGCTACCTCTTCACTGGAAATTACCCAGAAGGTGCTGCAGGCACTGCCATGGCAATGTCGCGCCCCACAGTTAGCATCCCAGGCCACCGTACAACCAGCGGTAACGTCATCCCCACGCGCGGCGACCCCTTACGGCCCTGCGGGGGTAATTGCCATCGTGTAGCCCTGCACTCCGTCTTGGGGTGCTGGTCTCTCGTGCCCCTGGTGGCCCAGTGGTGGCCATCAAAGGGCCATGCAGAGCGCGTAGCTGCTGTTTAAATCGAAGGGGAGGGGGGCGTTGTAGTGTCTGAGCGGTATGGATCATCCGGGCAGCACTTGACTTAGTGCCGCAGTAGCACCCAGGGAACCGCCCCCAAAGGAAGTGGAGCACCGCAGATACTCTTTGAGGGGCAGTAGGCCCAATATGTCAGGGGAAGGACTAACGTGCCGGGTGCTAAAAGTCCCAGCCCCGGAAGGTTAACGCCCACAATGGGGGTACGGGGCAATTTCACCACCTCTGTTTCCTGTCACTTGGCCAATTTCATATCCATGCTGCCACTGTCCCTTTATTATATCCCGTGATAAGATCAATGTCACCCAGTTTATTGAATTTGATACTTTTTATTCCGTTGAAGATCAAGAGCAGGGTAGTTAATTTAATTTCAATTAGTGTTGGTTACCGATTGGTTTTTTTGACATTAACTTCGCCAGTTGATTTGAAATGGATGACTCTGTTCAGCAGATTATTGCGTAGCATGGTATATGTCCTGTATCCTACAAGGCCACTATTGGTACTATCACAAGGTGTGCCACCAGAGGGCTTGGAGGTTACCTGTACAGGTGTGCCTGGCCTAGTATAAAAGGCAGGCCACCAGGTGTGATCCTCACTCTGGAGTTATCAATAAAGGACTAAGGTCACTACAGTTCAAGTACAACACACATAGAAACATAGAAAATAGGTGCAGGAGTAGGCCATTCGGCCCTTCGAGCCTGCACCACCATTCAATGAGATCATAGCTGATCATTCCCTCAGTACCCCTTTCCTGCTTTCTCTCCATACCCCTTGATCCCCTTAGCCGTAAGGGCCATATCTAACTCCCTTTTGAATATATCCAGTGATGTGGCATCAACAACTCTCTGCGGCAGGGAATTCCACAGGTTAACAACTCTCTGAGTGAAGAAGTTTCTCTTCATTCAGTCCTAAATGGCCTACCCCTTATCCTAAGACTGTGTCCCCTGGTTCTGGACTTCCCCAACATCGGGAACAATCTACCCGTATCTAATCTGTCCCGTCCCGTCAGAATCTTGTATATTTCTATGAGATCCCCTCTCATCCTTCTAAACTCCAATGTATTAAGGCCCAGTTGATACAGTCTCTCCTCATATGTCAGTCCAGCCATCCCTGGAATCAGTCTGGTGAACCTTCGGTGCACTCCCTCAATAGCAAGAACGTCCTTCCTCAGATTAGGAGACCAAAACGGAACACAATATTCCAGGTGTGGCCTCACCAAGGCCGTGTACAACTGCAGTAAGACCTCCCTGCTCCTATACTCAAATTCCCTAGCTATGAAGGCCAACATACCATTTGCCTTCTTCACTGCCTGCTGTACCTTATGCTGACTGATGAACTATGACACCCAGGTCTCGTTGCACCTCCCCTTTTGCTAATCTGCCACCATTCAGATAATATTGTGTCTTCGCGTTTTTGCCCCCAAAGTGGATAACCTCACATTTATCCACATTATACTGCATCTGCCTTGCATTTGCCCACTCACCTAACCTGTCCAAGTCACTCTGCAGCCTCTTAGCAGCCTCCTCACAGCTCACACCGCCACCCAGTTTAGTGTCATCTGCAAACTTGGAGATATTACACTCAATTCCTTCATCTAAATCATTAATGTATATTGTAAATAGCTGGGGTCCCAGCACTGAGCGCTGCGGCACTCCACTAGTCACTCCACTAGCCATTCTGAAAAGGACCCGTTGATCCCGACTCTCTGCTTCCTGTCTGCCAACCAGTTCTCTATCCACGTCAGTATATTACCCACAATACCATGTGCTTTGATTTTGCACACCAATCTCTTGTGTGGGACCTTGTCAAAAGCCTTTTGAAAGTCCAAATACACTACATCCACTGGTTCTCCCTTGTCCACTCTACTAGTTACATCCTCAAAAAATTCCAGAAGATTTGTCAAGCATGATTTCCCTTTCATAAATCCATGCTGACCTGGACCGCTGCCTTGTGGAGTCATTATCAGAGCACCTAAAGACATAACAATTGGTGACGAGACTTTCACGTGAAAATGGCTACCCTTGGTACGTTGCAGCATTCGTCGATGGTGATGATTGGAGAAGCTCGACCATTTCTTCACAGCAAACGACCTGGCAGGAGACAACCCGGCCACACTGACCAGAAAGCACAGAGCTATCCTGCTGACCAGTTGTGGGCCCACCGTCTGTGGCCTCGTCAGGGACTTGCTGGCACCAGTGAAGACAATGACCAAGTCGTACAAGGAGCTCATAATACTGATCCATGAGTAACTCAAGCCCAAGGAGAGCATCCTCTCAGCCAGTCACCGGTTCTACACCCACCGATGGCCCGAAGGCTAAGAAATCGCGAAATATGCGGCAGACCTCAGGAGGCTGGTGGTACCATGTGATTTCAGCGATCACCTCACCGAAGCGTTGCGGGACATTTTTGTCATTGGACTCGGCTATGAGGGCCTTCTTCATAAGCTACTGTCGGTGGATACCACAGTCACACTGCAGAAGGCCAGCTCTGTGAGCCAGGCATTCATGACCTCGACCTACGGCTCTCGGCAGATGACTTACCCTCAGGACTCAAACCCAGCAGGTACTGTGCACAAAGTGGTGTCTTTTAGAGGCTGGACTGTAGAGCGCGAACCTTCTCAGGGAAGAGAGAACAGGCCCCAGAGTCCGTTAACTCAGAGTCCGCCAAGGGGGGCTAATTGAGTAGCTCCATGCTGGCGTTGTGGAGGGAATCACAGGGCTCACCAGAGCCGTTTTAAAGACAATGTATGCAAAGGCTGCAGCACAAAGGGGCACCTCCAGCAAATATGTAAGAGAAATATGACTCACTGTGTTGATGAGGAGTCTGCAGATGGCCATGAATCCACCGCGGATTATGAAACGATAGGCAGAAAGGCAGCCCAGCCCCAAGGGGAGGTACATAACATGTTTACCTGCACCACCGAGTGTTCCCCGTTGAGGATGGAAGTCGAGATAGATGGTGTTCCAGTCTTCATGGAAGTTGATACAGGGGCGAGCCAGTCAGTAATGAATCAAGAAGCCTTTGAGAGGCTGTGGGACAATCAAGCTGAATGACCCAAGTTGGTCCCGGTTCAGGCAAAGCTGTGCACTTACACCGATGAACTTATCCCAGTCCTTGGTAGCGCAGATGTTAAGGTACTCCATGATGGCACGGTGCACAAGCTACCTCTGTGGATTGTTGCAGGTGATGGACCAATGCTACTCAGATGAAGGTGGATGGAGAAGATCCATTGGAAGTCGGAAGACTTCACCCCTCCAGCGATCGATGTCCCCTGCGCTCAGAGGCAAAGCAAGCCCCCACCTGAGGTTGGATCCGGCACCAGAGAGCAGACCAGCACAGCACCCGAGGCACAGACCGCTCAGCACGACTGCGTGGAGATGATCCAGTTGAGACGACCTGAACGCACTTTCCAGGCTCCAGTGGCAGGACTCCTGAGGAAGAAAATCGGATCCAAAGGCGACTCCCCAGATTCAGTGGCAGAACCCGGGGAGAAGAGGATCACTGCAGTCGACATTGTGGATAGAGGAAAGATGGCGGCCAGACCACGAGCTGCAGCGCTGATGGAGCAACACGTGGTACCAAACGGAGAAAAGGATTGGGGTAAAGATAGCAAGGCCCTCTTAAAGGAGGCCTGCAACCCACCACACTTAAAGGGACAGTTCCACACACTTAATCAATGTAAGAGCAACTGTGAGTTAGAGATAAAATGTGTAAGTGATGATCAGAATTGTGTACATGCAATAAGCAAGGAGCTACAGGGTATTCACAATAAGTAATGAAATGTTGTGTGATGTAGGCTTTCAACTGCATACAGCCAATGCAGCGGGCAAACACCCATCAGGAGCACACAGGTCCAGCGAGCTACCCAACGCTGTAGCCTGCGTCCCTGGGACCAGAGTTATGCACCATGGAGTGTGGCCACAAGCAGCCAATACACACGAGCTGCAGAGCAAGCGATCTCAAGAGGGCAACAGCACCGGTATCGATACCCTGCCCCTGATCGGCTCCACCTCTCAGGCACCCGATGGCACCAACCGCCACGAGCCTGAAAGAGCAGACTGTGCTAAGGCGCAGCCCCCAGACCCCATCAGCACCAAGGCCATACCCGAGAATGAAGGGTCACCCGCTACACTCCTCCCAAAGGGGACCGGGACCAGCCAGGATCCCAAACCAAACAAGGCCCAGGCCAGCGAGTCAGCAGTTCCCTGTGCACTGTTGGACGACTGCCCCTCAGGGAGCAGCAGTGACCCAGAGTGCAAAGAAAGGACAGGGAGGTCACAGGCTTCAGTAAACCTACCCAACGCTAGGAGCAGCAGCAACAGCCCCGAGAGCAGGCAACTTGAGCCAACCGGGTTCCCACTGCCAGCACTAGGCACCGCACCATCACCAGACTGCATGGACACAGACACATAGAAAATAGGTGCAGGAGTAGGCCATTCGGCCCTTCGAGCCTGCACCACCATTCAATGAGTTCATGGCTGAACATGCAACTTCAGTACCCCATTCCTGCTTTCTCGCCATACCCCTTGATCCCCCGAGTAGTAAGGACTTCATCTAACTCCTTTTTGAATATATTTAGTGAATTGGCCTCAACAACTTTCTGTGGTAGAGAATTCCACAGGTTCACCACTCTCTGGGTGAAGAAGGTTCTCCTCATCTCGGTCCTAAATGGCTTACCCCTTATCCTTAGACTGTGACCCCTGGTTCTGGACTTCCCCAACATTGGGAACATTTTTCCTGCATCTAACCTGTCTAAACCCATCAGAATTTTAAACGTTTCTATAAGATCCCCTCATTCTTCTGAACTCCAGTGAATACAAGCCCAGTTGATCCAGTCTTTCTTGATATGTCAGTCCCGCCATCCCGGGAATCAGTCTGGTGAACCTTCGCTGCACTCCCTCAATAGCAAGAATGTCCTCACTCAAGTTAGGAGACCAAAACTGTACACAATACTCCAGGTGTGGCCTCACCAAGGCCCCGTACAATTGTAGCAACACCTCCCTGCCCCTGTACTCAAATCCCTTCGCTATGAAGGCCAACATGCCATTTGCTTTCTTAACCGCCTGCTGTACCTGCATGCCAACCTTCAGTGACTGATGTACCATGACACCCAGGTCTCGTTGCACCTCCCCTTTTCCTAATCTGTCACCATTCAGATAATAATCTGTCTCTGTTTTTACAACCAAAGTGGATAACCTCACATTTATCCACATTACACTTCATCTGCCATGCATTTGCCCACTCACCTAACCTATCCAAGTCACTCTGCAGCCTCATAGCATCCTCCTCGCAGCTCACACTGCCACCCAACTTAGTGTCATTCGCAAATTTCGAAATACTACATTTAATCCCTTCAAAGTTACCCTTTAAGTTCTGGACCATGGTCTCTGAATTAACTGTTTCATTCTCCATCCTAATGTAGAATTCCACCATATTATGGTCACTCTTCCCCAAGGGTCCTCGCACAACGAGATTGCTAATTGATCCTCTCTCATTACACAACATCCAGTCTAGGATGGCCAGGCCTCGAGTTGGTTCCTCGACATATTGGTCTCGAAAACCATCCCTAATAAACTCCAGGAAATCCTCCTCCACCGCATTGCTACCAGTTTGGTTAGTCCAATCGATATGTAGATTAAAGTCGCCCATGATTACTGCTGTACCTTTATTGCACACACCCCTAATTTCTTGTTTGATGCTGTCCCCAACCTCACTACTACTGTTTGGTGGTCTGTACACAACTCCCACTAGCGTTTTCTGCCCTTTGGTATTCCTTGGCTTCACCCATACAGATTCCACAACATCCAGGCTAATGTCCCTCCTTACTATTACATTAATTTCCTCTTTAACCAGCAACGCCACCCCGCCTCCTTTTCATTTCTGTCTATCCTTCCTAAATGTTGAATACCCCTGGATGTTGAGTTCCCAGCCTTGGTCACCCTGGAGCCATGTCTCCGTGATGCCAATCACATCGTATCCATTAACGTCTATCTACAGTTAATCCGTCCACCTTATTCCGAATACTCCTCGCATTGAGGCACAAAGCCTTCAGGCTTGCCTTTTTAAACACACTTTGACCCTTTAGAATTTTGCTGCAAAGTGACCCTTTTTGTTTTTTGCCTTGGGTTTCTCTGCCCTCCACTTTTACTATTCTCCTTTCTGTCTTTTGCTTCTGTCTCCATTTTGTTTCCCTCTGTCTCCCTGCATTGGTTCCCATTCCCCTGCCATATTAGTTTAACTCCTCCCCAACAGCACTAGCAAACACTCCCCCGAGGACATTGGTTCCAGTCCAGCCTAGGTGCAGTCCGGTTTGTACTGGTCCCACCTCCCCCAGAACCGGTTCCAATGCCCCAGGAATTTGAATCCCTCCCTGCTGCACCACTGCTCAAGCCACGTATTCATCTGAGCTATCCTGCGATTCCTACTCTGACTAGCATGTGGCACTGGTAGCAATCCCTAGATTACTACTTTTGAGGTCCTACTTTTTAATTTACTTCCTAGCTTCTTAAATTCGTCTCGTAGGACCTCATCCTGTTTTTTACCTATATCGTTGGTACCAATGTGCACCACGACAACTGGCTGTTCACCCTCCCTTTTCAGAATGTCCTGCACCCGCTCCGAGACATCCTTGACCCTTGCACCAGGGAGGCAACATACCATCCTGGAGTCTCGGTTGCGGCCGCAGAAACGCCTATCTATTCCCCTTATAATTGAATCCCCTATCACTATCGCTCTCCCACTCTTTTTCCTGCCCTCCTGTGCAGCAGAGCCAGCCACGGTGCCATGAACTTGGCTGCTGCTGCCCTCCCCTGATGAGTCATCCCCCTCAACAGTACTCAAAGCGGTGTATCTGTTTTGCAGGGGGATGACCGCAGGGGACCCCTGCACTACCTTCCTTGCACTGCTCTTCCTGCTGGTCACCCATTCCCTATCTGGCTGTGGACCCTTTACCTGCAGTAAGACCAACTCGCTACATGTGCTAATCACATCATTCTCAGCATCGTGGATGCTCCAGAGTGAATCCATCCTCAGCTCCAATTCCGCAACGCGGTCTGTCAGGAGCTGGAGGCGGATACACTTCCCGCACACATTGTCGTCAGCCGGAAGTGTCCCTGAGTTCCCACATAGTACAGGAGGAGCATATCACGTGTCCGAGCTCTCCTGCCATGACTTAACCCTTCAATACACTTAATTTGGCGACAACAATGTTAACAGGTTACTTACTGATATAAAAAGAAAAAGAAAAGCTACTCACCAATCACCAGCCAATCACTTACCCCTTTGGCTGTGATGTCACCTTTTGATTTCTTTCTACTTTTTTGCTTTCTCTCCCAGCTGGAGCTGCACAAGCTCCGCCTTTGCACTCATGTCCCGCTGGGCCTCCCCACTCACGCTGGGCCTCTCCGACTCACGCTGGGCTTCTCCTACTCACGCTGGTCCTCTCCTACTCACGCTGGGCCTCTCCTACTCACGCTGGCCTTTTGTAGGTCTGGGATGCTGCCACTCCGCCTCTCGACCTCCCGCTGGTCCTCTCCTACTCACGCTGGTCCTCTCCTACTCACGCTGGGCATCTCCTACTCACGCTGGGCCTCTCCTACTCACGCTGGGCCTCTCCCACTCACGCTGGGCTTCTCCGACTCACCCTGGCCTTTTGTAGGCCTGGGATGCTGCCACTCCGCCTCTCGACCTCCCGCTGGGCCTCTCCTACTCACGCTGGGCCTCTCCTACTCACGCTGGGCCTCTCCGACTCACGCTGGGCTTCTCCGACTCACGCTGGGCTTTTGTAGACCTGGGACACTGCCACACAGCCTCTCGACCTCCGGCTGGTCCTCTCCTACTCACGCTGGGCCTCTCCTACTCACGCTGGGCCTCTCCGACTCACGCTGGGCTTCTCCGACTCACGCTGGGCTTTTGTAGACCTGGGACACTGCCACACAGCCTCTCGACCTCCCGCTGGTCCTCTCCTACTCACGCTGGGCCTCTCCTACTCACGCTGGGCCTCTCCGACTCACTCTGGGCTTCTCCAACTCACGCTGGCCTTTTGTAAACCTGGGACACTGCCACTCAGCCTCTCGACCTCCCGCTGGGCCTCTCCTACTCATGCTGGGCCTCTCCTACTCACGCTGGGCCTCTCCGACTCACGCTGGCCTTTTGTAGGCCTGGGATGCTGCCACTCCGCCTCTCGACCTCCCGCTGGGCCTCTCCTACTCACGCTGGGCCTCTCCTACTCACGCTGGCCTTTTGTAGGCCTGGGAACTGCCACTCAGCCTCTCGACCTCCCGCTGGTCCTCTCCTACTCACGCTGGGCCTCTCCGACTCACGCTGGCCTTTTGTAGGCCTGGGAACTGCCACTCAGCCTCTCGACCTCCCGCTGGGCCTCTCCTACTCACGCTGGGCCTCTCCTACTCACGCTGGGCCTCTCCTACTCACGCTGGGCCTCTCCGACTCACGCTGGGCTTCTCCGACTCACGCTGGGCTTTTGTAGACCTGGGACACTGCCACACAGCCTCTCGACCTCCCGCTGGTCCTCTCCTACTCACGCTGGGCCTCTCCTACTCACGCTGGGCCTCTCCGACTCACTCTGGGCTTCTCCGACTCACGCTGGCCTTTTGTAAACCTGGGACACTGCCACTCAGCCTCTCGACCTCCCGCTGGGCCTCTCCTACTCATGCTGGGCCTCTCCTACTCACGCTGGGCCTCTCCGACTCACGCTGGCCTTTTGTAGGCCTGGGATGCTGCCACTCCGCCTCTCGACCTCCCACTGGGCCTCTCCTACTCACGCTGGGCCTCTCCTACTCACGCTGGCCTTTTGTAGGCCTGGGAACTGCCACTCAGCCTCTCGACCTCCCGCTGGGCCTCTCCTACTCACGCTGGGCCTCTCCTACTCACGCTGGGCATCTCCTACTCACGCTGGCCTTTTGTAGGCCTGGGATGCTGCCACTCCGCCTCTCGACCTCCAGCTGGTCCTCTCCTACTCACGCTGGGCCTCTCCGACTCACGCTAGCCTTTTATAGGCCTGGGATGCTGCCACTCCGCCTCTCGACCTCCCGCTGGTCCTCTCCTACTCACGCTGGGCCTCTCCGACTCACGCTGGCCTTTTGTAGGCCTGGGAACTGCCACTCAGCCTCTCGACCTCCCGCTGGGCCTCTCCTACTCACGCTGGGCCTCTCCTACTCACGCTGGGCCTCTCCTACTCACGCTGGGCCTCTCCGACTCACGCTGGGCTTCTCCGACTCACGCTGGGCTTTTGTAGACCTGGGACACTGCCACACAGCCTCTCGACCTCCCGCTGGTCCTCTCCTACTCACGCTGGGCCTCTCCTACTCACGCTGGGCCTCTCCGACTCACTCTGGGCTTCTCCGACTCACGCTGGCCTTTTGTAAACCTGGGACACTGCCACTCAGCCTCTCGACCTCCCGCTGGGCCTCTCCTACTCATGCTGGGCCTCTCCTACTCACGCTGGGCCTCTCCGACTCACGCTTGCCTTTTGTAGGCCTGGGATGCTGCCACTCCGCCTCTCGACCTCCCGCTGGGCCTCTCCTACTCACGCTGGGCCTCTCCTACTCACGCTGGCCTTTTGTAGGCCTGGGAACTGCCACTCAGCCTCTCGACCTCCCGCTGGGCCTCTCCTACTCACGCTGGGCCTCTCCTACTCACGCTGGGCATCTCCTACTCACGCTGGCCTTTTGTAGGCCTGGGATGCTGCCACTCCGCCTCTCGACCTCCAGCTGGTCCTCTCCTACTCACGCTGGGCCTCTCCGACTCACGCTGGCCTTTTATAGGCCTGGGATGCTGCCACTCCGCCTCTCGACCTCCCGCTGGTCCTCTCCTACTCACGCTGGGCCTCTCCGACTCACGCTGGCCTTTTGTAGGCCTGGGAACTGCCACTCAGCCTCTCGACCTCCCGCTGGGCCTCTCCTACTCACGCTGGCCTTTTATAGGCCTGGGATGCTGCCACTCCGCCTCTCGACCTCCAGCTGGTCCTCTCCTACTCACGCTGGGCCTCT
Source organism: Pristiophorus japonicus (assembly GCF_044704955.1). Taxonomy (NCBI): domain Eukaryota; kingdom Metazoa; phylum Chordata; class Chondrichthyes; family Pristiophoridae; genus Pristiophorus; species Pristiophorus japonicus. The sequence goes on from NC_091978.1 coordinate 4,652,426, forward strand.
CCGACTCACGCTGGCCTTTTATAGGCCTGGGACACTGCCACTCCGCCTCTCAACCTCCCATCCAGCAGTTCTGGAACCAACTTGTCCATATGCACTGGTTACCAATCCCCAGTATGTATCGATAATGTATCTCACCAGTCTAATGTACTTGTCTCACAACTGAACTACAAATGTAATGCAAACTTGTTCTTCTGGACTTGAATGTATATGAATGCAATGAGCCTCCAGCATAATCCATATGTGGGGGGGGAAGAATGGAGTGGTCAGGGTCACACACAAACAGCAACCACCAGCACTCTACTGCCAACGAAACACCAACCACTCACCCAAGATAGAAACAACCCGCCAAGGGTCAACCAGATAGAGCTAAGCCCAGAGCACAGTCAATACAGAGGTGATTTACACTAAGGACTTGGGGAGAGTGATGTCATGTATCCTACATGACCACTGTTGGTACTATCACAAGGTGTGCTACCAGAAGGCACAGCAGTGGGAGAATTGTAGGTTACCTGTACAGGTGTGTCAGGCCCAGTATAAAAGGCAGGCCACCACTCTGGAGTTATCAATAAAGGACTAAGGTCACTACAGTTCAAGTACAACACACTGCCTCGTGGAGTCATTATCAGAGCATCTAAGGACATAACAGTATAAATATTCGCACACAAGCATTTTCCTCCTTCTCAGGAAGTGCAGATACTCTGAGGTCCGTGAAATATCAATGATTCGTGCAGGGATTTATTGAAGTGGTGGGATAAGTTGCTTATTCCATGGCAAAAAATGAGGTTATTTTACCTAAAAGGGCTGCTCCTGCTGAAGACATGTAGACCCATGCCACCACATATGTACTGCACGTACTTAGTCTCCAGACCTCAGTCTCCCCTCATTACGCTCTCTTTGACCACTTCAAATGCTGTCAAAGAAAATCCTAAATATCTGTTCATTGATATCTCCACAAATTAACAATTAATGGCTTATTTCTGCATTTTATTCTGCTGTAGCAACATTGTGTTTCCTTCAGTATTGGATTAGTTTAATTCTACTTTAATTTCGATAACCCACAGTTCCTATGAACCTGGCACCCATTGTTTGCGAGACTTTTTGGACACATTATTCATGCTTTCGGTACTGGACGGGCTGCTACAATCAATTCAATGTGAATTGGGGTGACCATTGGTCTCGTCTGAGGCTTGTATTGTGTCTTTGATTTTGTACTTACTGTCCAAGGTCAAGAGCACTATCTACAGTTAGACTGCTGTATGGATGTCAGCATTTATAGGATCTGGTTCATGGCTCTCTCGTCTTTTTCTGAAATGTAATTAATTCAGCTCTGTGATTGTGCGAGAGCTCTCAGTACTGGTATAATTCTGGTCATAACCATACCTGGTCTCATTCTGACATTAACCATACCTGATCTAATTCTGATGTTACCCATACCTGGTCTCATTCTGATGTTACCCATATCTGGTCTCATTCTGATGTTAACTATACCTGGTCTCATTCTGATGTTACCCATACCTGGTCTCATTCTGATGTTGCCCATATCTGGTCTCATTCTGATGTTAACTATACCTGGTCTCATTCTGATGTTAACCATACCTGGTCTTTGTTATGTATGTTAATGTATGTACTGTAACACTAGATCACTGACTGTACTTTCACACTGTATGCACCATACCTGTACCACCAGAGGGTGCTACTGGTGGAGACCTAAGGGTCACCTGCACACTGCAGGTGACCAAGTATAAAAGGGAGGTCACCTCTTGGTGTCCTCACTCAAGGAGCTGCAATAAATGGACTAAGGTCACTACACTTCAAGTACTATACCCTTACCTTGTGGAGTCGTTATTGGAGTACTTACATATACTACACCTGGTGACGAGGTTATGAATTTCCATGCACAACATGTCTAACCGAAGCAACTCCCAACAATTCGCTGATGGGGAAGATTGGGTTGCCTTTGTGGATCGTGAATGACCTGTCAGGAGACACACCGACCTCGCTGGCTGATAAGCACAGAGCCATCCTGCTCAGCAGTTGTGGGCCCAACGTCTACGGCCATGTCAAGGACCTGCTAGCCCCAGCGAAGACTTATGCAGAGCTCGTAACTATAATACAAGCCTCTTCGCGTCCCCCTCACAGCTCACACTGCCACCCAGTTTAGCGTCATCTGCAAACTTGGAGATATTACACTCAATTCCTTCATCCAAATCGTTAATGTATATTGTAAAGAGCTGGGGTCCCAGCACTGAGCCCTGCGGCACTCCACGAATCACTGTCTGCCATTCTGAAAAGGACCCATTTATCCCGACTCTCTGCTTCCTGTCTGCCAACCAGTTCTCTATCCACGTCAGTGGAAAAGCAATGGGAAACATTTAATGATCACATGGATGAACTTCAGCAATTGTACATCCCTGTCTGGAGTAAAAATAAAACGGGGAAGGTGGCTCAACTGTGGCTAACAAGGGAAATTAAGGATAGTGAATTCTACCATATTATGGTCACTTTTCCCCAAGGGGCCTCGCACAACAAGATTGCTAATTAGTCCCTTCTCATTACACACCACTCAGTCTAGGATGGCCAGCTCTCTAGTTGGTTCCTCGACATATTGGTCGAGAAAACCATCCCTAATACACTCCAGGAAATCCTCCTCCACTGCATTGCTACCAGTTAGGTTAGCCCAGTCAATTTGTAGATTAAAGTCCTCCATGATAACTGCTGTACCTTTATTACACACATCACTTATTTCTTGTTTGATGCTGTCCCCAACCTCACTACTACTGTTTGGTGGTCTGTACACAACTCCCACTAGCGTTTTCTGCCCTTTGGTATTCCGTAGCTCCACATCATCCAGGCTAATGTCCCTCCTTACTATTGCATTAATTTCCTCTTTAACCAGCAACACCACCCCGCCTCCTTTTCCTCTCTGCCTATCGTTCCTAAATGTTGAATACCCCTGGATGTTGAGTTCCCAGCCTTGGTCACCCTGGAGCCATGTCTCCGTGACGTCAATTACATCATATCCGTTAATTGCTGTCTGCTCAGTTAATTCATCCACCTTATTCCAAATACTCCTCGCATTGAGGCACAGAGCCTTCAGGCTTGTCTTTTTAACACACTTTGCCCCTTTAGAATTTTGCTGTAATGTGGACCTTTTTGTTTTTTGCCTTGGGTTTCTCTGCCCTCCACTTTTACTATTCTCCTTTCTATCCTTTGCTTCTGCCTCCATTTTATTTCCCTCTGTCTCCCTGCATAGGTTCCCATCCGCCTGCCATGTTAGTTTAACTCCTCTCCAACAGCACTAGCAAACACTCCCCCTAGGACATTGGTTCCGATCCTGCCCAAGTGCAGACTGTCCGGTTTGTACTGGTCCCACCTCCCCTAGAACCGGTTCCAACGTCCCAGGAATTTGAATCCCTCCCTTTTGCACCACTCCTCAAGCCACGTATTCATCTGGGCTATCCTGCGATTCCTACTCTGACTAGCACATGGCACGAGACCCTCGGTCCCCTAATATTTCCGCTACCCGAGGCAGACGACCTATTTGCGACCCTGGCTGGAGGAAAGATGTTCACCAAGTTGGACCTGAGCTTGGCCTACATGACGCAGGAGCTGGAGGAATCTTCGAAAGGCCTCACCTGCATCAACACGCACAAAGGTCTGTTCATGTATAACAGATGCCCGTTCGGGATTCGTTCGGCCGCGGCAATTTTCCAGTGGAACATGGAGAGTCTGCTAAAGTCAGTTCCACGCACCGTGGTTTTCCAGGACGACATACTGGTCACAGGTTGGGACACCATTGAACGCTTGAAGAATCTGGAAGAGGTTCTAAGTCGGCTAGATCACGTGGGTCTCAGGTTAAAATGCTCGAAGTGTGTTTTCCTGGCGCCAGAGGTCGAGTTCTTGGGAAGAAGAATCGCAGCAGACGGCATCAGACCCACTGACGCCAAGACGGAAGCCATCAAGGACGCGCCGAGACTGTGATGTATGTAGCACACAAATCACTGACTCCACACAGTCTGGTGTTGTAGGACTGCCGTGACCTTGGTCCTTTATTGTGTAACTCCAGAGTGCCTCTCAGGTGTGGTGGGCAGCCTTTTATACTCTGTCTTGCAGGTACTTTCGGTTCTCCCACCACAGCGCCCTCTGTGGCGCACCATTGTAACTATACATTTAATGTACCTGGACAATACATAACATCTCACTCCACCCACAGTTCCAAAAGCAAATTGTCGGTAATCTCGGCCTGGTTTGTCCTGGTTGATTTATGAGTGTGAGTGCATGACCATCCACTTCCCCCCCACCCTCCCCCTCCCACCCCATGTAGAGATTATGCTTGCGATCCAGTGCAAGCATGTGGTATTTGCAGTCCTTACATGGGTGATACAAGTACACAAACATAATCTCCAGTAGAAAGCAGGTACACATAGACCGTACATTAGTATGCGTTGAAGAGTTATATCAAAAGGTTGCAGGTACACTGCAACTCCACTGGTGTGGTGTGGTGACGGAATACTGCTCCTTTTTGCCCGAGGTAATGGGCTGCTCTGAGACAGGGTATGGCAACTGGTGCGTTGCCTTTTGCGGCTTGTCTGCAGCCGCTGAACCATTGCATAAATCACATAAAATCACAAATCGCATTAATCCATTAGTCATGTTAGTCACGGATCCATTAACGCTTTTAACTGTGCATTGTGATATTAACTCTTTTCACCAATCATCTCAATCATTTTAATCACAGTAATCATTTTAGTATCAAAATATGAACTCTTGTCATGAATCACGTCATCATACAAATCACAGTAATTATTTTGACTCACTCTTGCCCTTACAAAAGTCTCTTTGTGGTGACTGCCAACGGTGTCAGGCTCCTTTAAGACTCACGGGTACATTTCCCTTTTAAGACGCCATTTTGTTTTTTCCACGAGGTTTCTACTGGGCGCCGCCATTTTAGTTGCGCTGCTGGTGCCTGCCTGCTTCTCTCTGCAGAACTCTGCTGCCACAAGGCTCGCCGCCATCTTGAACTCGCTGTGCTGCTGCCTGCTCTCCCTCTCTCTCTCTGCAAACTGCTGGTGACCAAAGCGGCCCAGAAGAGCTCTCCGGCCACGGGCGGAGTGAAGAAGCCTCATCGCTACAGACCCGGCACCGTGGCTCTGAGGGAGATCCGCCGCTACCAGAAACCCACCGAGCTGCTGCCTGCTCTCCCTCTCTCCTCTCCAGCTCAGTCGGCGCTGCTGCTGGTTCCAGCGCCTCTTTCTCACTCTCAGACGTTGCAGGGGGGAGTCGACGGCCGCCGCTGCTCTGCCCAACCCCACACACGCTTCCTTCGCTGCCATCCCATCCCAAGGTGGAGGCCTGCTCTGCCTGTGAACATGGGGGACAGCGGCCTGTGAAGGAATGAAGTCTTCCAGCTCCCATGGACCTTCCCCATCCATCTCCTGCCGAGTAGCGTCAGCCCATTGCCTGCAATGATCCACAAAGGTAAACCGTGCGTCTCGCCCCCGTGAGATACCTGCACATCGCTCTGCCAAGAACAGGTATCAGTTCCTTGGTGTAGGTATGCAGCTTCGCCGTGACCAGGACCAGCTCGGGTCGTGCAGCTGGGTTGATCCACAGTTTATCAAACGTTTCCTGACTCATCAGCGACTGACCCGACCCCGTGTCCACTTCCACACTCACTGGGACTCCGTTAATCTTGACTTCCATAATCACTGGAGCCGAATCGTCGGGACACGTATACAGTCCAAACGCCTCATCTTCTTCTACCTGGGGCTGGGAGGCCCGTCGAGCCAAACTGCAATACTCCTCGCTGGACAGCAGATCATCTACCGTCTCCTCAGCCACACGGTGAGTCGTGTTTCTTTTACACATACGCTGAAGGTGGCCTTTCGTGTGGCAGGTATTGCACATATACTCCGCAAACCTGACCGGTGAGCCCCATGGCTTCCTCCACAGCGCCAGCATGGTGCTACTCGATTAGCCCCCCCTCAGCGGACTCTGAGTTCCAGGACCCTGGGCAGAGCCATGTTCTGCAGTTTTGTCCATGGTGGGGGCTATCCTGTGGACAGTGCCTGTGTGGATCATCTGCTTGGTGCTGCAAGTCGAGGTCATATATGCCTGGCTGATGGTGATGGCTTGCTTCAGGCTGACTGTAGGTTCAATGGATAGCAGCTTGTGAAGGAGACCTTCATGGCCAATCCCTATAACAAAAACATCTTGCAACGCCTCGTCAAGGTGCATGCCAAAATCGCACGGCGCCGCGAGTCTCCTGAGGTCTGCAGCATATTTGGTGACATCCTGGCCCTCAGGTCTGCAGTGGTGGTAAAATTTGTGCCTGGCCGGTTTTAGTTGGTTACGAATGTGTTCAATCAGCTCCTCATATGACTTGTCCTTGGCGCTCATATCGCTATTCTCAGACAGCAAAGGGATTAACACCAATGCTTCTGCCCACACTGCCCATACAACTATGTAATCCGCCACAGACCAGGCACAGAGAACTGCGCTGATGCTCTCAGTCGGCTACCATTGCCCACCACCGGGGTGGAAATAGCACAGCCTGCAGACTTGTTCATGGTGATGGATGCATTCGAAAATGAAAAGTCACCCATTACGGCCCGCCAGATCAGGACTTGGACCAGCGAGGATCCTTTACTGTTCCTGGTAAAAAAACTGTGTCCTCCATGGGAGCTGGTCCAGCGTCCCAGCAGAGATGCAGGAAGAGATTAAGCCATTCCACAGGCGCAAAGACAAAATGTCCATACGGGCGGACTGTCTTTTGTAATCGCGTGGTCTTGCCCATAAAGGCAGAGAAACGTTCATACGTAACCTACACAGCACCCATCCAGGCATTGTAATGATGAAAGCTATAGCCAGATCCCATGTGTGGTGGCCTGGCATCGACTCAGATTTAGAGTCATGCGTGCGCCAGTGCAACACTTGCTTTTAACTGAGCAATGCACCCAGAGAAGCACTGCTAAGTTTGTGGTCGTAGCCCTTCAAACTGTCTAGGATCCTATGCATTTCTAGGCAAAATGTTCTTGGTTGTTGTAGAGGCTGATTCAAAATGGATTGAGTGTGTAATAATGTCTGTAAGCACGTCCACTGCCACCATCGAAAACCTACGAGTCATGTTTGCCACACACGGCCTGCCTGATGTCCTTGTCAGCGACAATGGGCCGTGTTTCACTAGCGCTGAATTCAAGGAATTCATGACCCGCAATGGGATCAAGCATGTCCCATCTGCCCCGTTCAAGCCCGCATCCAACGGCCAGGCAGAACGGGCAGTCCAAACCATCAAATAAAGCTTGAAACGCATGTCGGAAGGCTCCCTATAGATCCGACTGTCCCGAGTGCTGCTCAGCTACCGCACCAGACCCCACTCGCTCACCGGGGTTCCTCCAGCCGAGCTGCTCATGAAAAGGGTGCTCAAAACAAGGCTCTCTCTTGTCCACCCTGATCTCCATGATCACGTCGAGGGCAGGCGGCATCAACAAAGCATGTACCATGATCGCGCAAACTTGTCACGCGATATTGAGATCAATGACCCTGTATTTGTACTCAATTATGGACATGGTCCCAAATGGCTTGCTGGCACTGTCATAGCCAAAGAAGGGAGTAGGGTGTTTCAGGTCAAATTGACCAATGGACTAACATGCAGAAAGCATTTGGACCAAACCAAATTGCAGTTCACTAACAGCTAAGAGCAACCCGAAGAGGACACCACCAACTTTGACCCTCCAACACACACACAAGTGGCAACCGACATCACGGCTGACCATGAAGCCGAACTCACTGACCCCAGCAGCACGGCAAGGCCAGCGGCCCAGCAGCCCAGTGAAGAACCAACCAACTCACCCACACTTGCATTTGTACCGAGACGATCGACAAGGGAACGAAAAGCCCCAGATCGTCTCACCCTGTAAATAAGTGTATTATTGACTTTGGGAGGGAGTGATGTTATGTATGTAACCCTTGGCAACCTGTATCACACCACCATCAGAGGGCCTACCTGTTGGAGTCCCAAGGGATCCCAGCATCCCTTGGGAGCACTGTATATAAGCAGGCCACCCACGCTGTACCTGCACTCTGGAGTCTAATTAAAGGAGCTAAGGTCACACTTACTCATTGCATTCTTTATTATGAACATAATAGGAACAATATGGGTTATTAAATTACAGCCACCATGGATTTGATAAAGGCAAATCGTGTCTGACAAACTTGACTCAGTTTTTTAATGAAATAATCGAGAAGGGTTATGGCAATAGTGCGGTTGATGTGGTGCACATCAAAAGACGTTTGAACAAGTCCCATGTAATAGACCTGTTAGTAAAATTGAATCCGTCGGCACTAACTGGGCTGTGGCAGCATAGTAGCAAAGTGGGTCAGGGCAGAAAACAGAGAGTAGAGGTGAACAGTAGTTTTTCACACCGGAAGCAAGTGTACAGTGTTCTCCAACAGGTGGCAGTATTAGAACATAAGAATTAGGAACAGGAGTAGGCCATCTAGCCCCTCGAGCCTGCTCCGTATTATATTAGGACCACTGCTGTTTATATATATATATATATTAATAACCTGGAATTTGGTGCACGTGGCATCATTTCAAAACTTGCTGACGATACGAATCTCGGATAGGTAGTAAACAGTGAGAAAGGTAACAGCAGACTTCAGGAGGGCATAAACAGACTGGTTAAATGGCAGATGACATTTAATGCAGAGACATGTGGTGTGACACAGTTTGGCTGGAAGAATAAAAGGCAAAATAAAGTAAAGCTTACAATTTTAAAGGGGATTCTGGAACAGGGAGGCCTGGGGGTTTGCGTACAGAGTGGCAGAATAATTTGAGAAGGCTGTTAAAAAACATACGGGATTGTTTTGATTTCTAAATAGATACATACAAATGCAAGGAAGTTGTGCTGAACATTTATAAAACACATGTTAGGACTCAGTATGATGTCTAATTCTGTGCAGCACACGTTCGCAAGTATGTTCAGCTCTTCAATAGGGTGCAGAGGAGATTTACAACAACAGTAGCAGGGATGAGCTGCTTTCTGGATGGAACTGTTGCAGTCTGTTTGACTCCCCTAATCTACGTGGATAAATAGTCACTTTCAGTCCTTCTCTGGTATCCCGTGCTCAGCACTCGCCTGGATTAGTTAGTAGTCAGACTCCTAGTAATATTGAGGGGTAATTTTCTTCAACGTCCTGAGGATATTAATCAAACCAACACATTTATTTATGTCCGGTATCTGAATCAATATAATTTGGATTAATCTATTCGGCTGATCCAACACTCCCTACTGTTTGGGTAAATAAATGTTCATCAGTTTAGCAGTTTTTAAAACTATTTCTCATTTGCCGCACAGATTGTTTTGTCAGCTCACAGTTCCTCGATTCACTTGAAGTAGTTTGTTGGTCAGTAAACTCATTGACTTTCCCTCAACTCCTGTCGATTTTTTCTCCTCTCTTTTTTCCCAGTGCGACTAAATTCTCGTTTCCCTTTGATTTCAGTCCACAAAGGGTTATGTGGTAACCGTTATCCTGTCCTTTCTGTGTACCGAGACCGAGGGATCCCCTGGGTATTTTCATCTTTTTGTGTTGTTCCAGATTTACAACATTAACAGTTGTATCCATGTGTTTCTCTTCTGTAACATTCTCTGATTCTAAGCTCGGATATCCTGCCAGTACTGTGATGTTTAAACAATCCAAACTCACTCTGTGTCCCTCCCACTCACCCGATGTTCTTGACCACTGAAATGCCTCGTGTATGTTAACAACGAGCTGACTCCATCCACCCCTTCTTCCATCGCCTGTTCCAGTCTGTCCCAGTAGAATTTCGTCAACTCCAACAGCTGGGAATCGCTGCAATGTGTCAAGAACTCTCTGATTGTAGAGTTCGGATCTGTGAACACAAATGGAGAAAAGGAAACAAGGAAACACATTGTTGCCATTCTATCCGGGCAGCTACTCTGCTCTTGTACCAAACAGCTGAAACCTCCTGTGAACCACATTATCAAACACCTTCTGAAAAACCATATACACCCCCATATGCTACATCCCATCGATCCATATCGTCACTTCTTAAATACATGGTGAAAATTTGTCAAACACGACTTGTCTACTGCCAATTCCTTCCAGCCTCCCCTCATGATCCCCTCAAATTTAACTAATTCAACCTCAAATTACGATTCGAGGAATCGGCCCATAACTGCCATGGATTAATTATTCTAGCTACCTGATTTATCCTCTCTCCTTTCTCCAACAAAGACGTGACTTGGGCTCCTTCAAAGCTCAAGTATATTATTTATATCTAAAGAGGATTGAATAATTATCCTCAGAGTCTCTCCTATCTCCTCAGTGACTTCCTTTAACAGCTTTGATATGCCCTTACTATACAGTATAAATGCACACGAGGCCCATACTTGAGAGAAGGTCACTCTGTGACCAGTTACCTTTATTACCAAGACCTCAAGTGATGAAGGTGGGTGGAGCTTCCCCTTGTATACCTGAAAGTCCAGGTTAGGAGTGTCTCCCACAAGTTCACCCCCTTGTGGTCAATGTTCTCAAGGTGTACAACTTAGGTCAGCTGATACATGGGTTACAATGATAGTTGAATACATGACATCACCTCCCCCCCCAAAGTCTTATTGGGATCACAGGTTAAGTCTCTCTGGTGGTTTACGCTCCCTTGTAGAGCGCCTGAGTTGGGGCTCCGGTTGTTGGGCGCTGGCCTGAGTGTCTGCTGTTTGCGGTGCCTCAGGCCTGTCCGGATTGCCCAGTGACTGGGCTCTCCTCCACTTGGTTCCGGTGTTCGGTAACCTGTGGTGGAGTAAACTCTATGTCGTGTTCTTCCTCTGCTTCTTCTATGGGGTTGCTGAACCTCCTTTTAGATTTGTCCATTGGTAAGTTTAACTACCAAAACCCTATTCCCCTCTTTGGCAATCACAGTGCCTGCAAGCCTTTTGGGCCCTGCAGCATAATTAAGGACATCAATAGATCGCGCCCTCGCATACCTGTCATGGTAGTCACATTGTGACTGACGCCTGCTCTCAACAATTTCTTTCATAGTAGGGTGTATAAGGGTTTTGAGCGTCCTTTTCATTCGCAGCTCTGCGGGTGGAACCCCTGTGAGCGAGTGTGGTCGGGATCTATTGGCCAACAGGAGGCGTGATAAGCGGCTTTGTAGGGAACCCCCTTGGATTCTGAGCATCCCCTGTTTGATTATCTGCACTGCTTGTTCTGCCTGGATTATGAGGCCGGCTTGAACGGTGCTGTTCTGACATGGTTAATTCCATTGCCTGCCATGAAGTCCTTGAATTCAGTGCTTGTGAAGCATGGGCCATTGTCGCTGACCAAAACATCCGGTAGACCATGGGCGGCGAACATTGCCCGTAGACTTTCTACCGTAGCAGAGGATGTGCTTGAACTTAAAAAGACACTCTCAATCCATTTGGAGTAGGCGTCTACTACAACCAATAACATTTTTCCCATGAAAGGATCTGTGTAGTCCACATGGATGCGTGACCATGGCTTGGCGGGCCAGGATCAGGGGCTAAGGGGGGGGCTTCCCTGGGTGCATTGCCCAGCTGAGCACACGTGTTGCACCTGCGAACACAAAGTTCCAGATCTGCATCTATCCCTGGCCACCAAACGTGTGACCTGGCAATTGCCTTCATCATGACAATGCCCGGGTGCCCATTGTGGAGTTCTCTGATAAACACCTCTCTGCCCATCTGGGGCATGACTACACGGTTTCCCCACAGTAGGCAATCGGCCTGAATCGAGAGTTCATCCTTGCGCCTGTGAAATGGTTTAAACTCCTCAGGGCATGCCCCATACGTGGCTGCCCAGTCCCCATTCAGGACACATTTCTTAACTAGAGACAGTAGCGGGTCTTTATTTGTCCAGACTTTAATCTGATGGGCTGTCACAGGTGAGCCTTCGCTTCCGAAAGCTTCAATAGCCATGACCATCTCAGCATCATGCTCAGTTGCCCCCTCAATGGTGGCTAGTGGGAGCCTGCTGAATGCATTGGCGCAGTTTTCAGTGCCCGGTCTGTGCTGAATGGTATAGTCATAGGCGGCTAACATGAGTGCCCACCTCTGTATGTGGGCTGATGCATTCGCATTTATGGCCTTGTTGTCGGCCAAAAGGGACGTTAGGGGTTTGTGACCTGTCTCCAGCTCAAATTTCCTGCCAAACAGGTACTGGTGCATCTTTTTTACTGCATATACACATGCTAGCGCTTCCTTTTCTACCATCCCGTAGCCCCTTTCTGCCTGGGACAGACTTCTGGAGGCATAAGCTATCGGCTGTAACTGACCCTTGGCATTGACATGCTGCAACACACACCCGACACCATAGGACGACGCATCGCACGTTAACACAAGTTTCTTACACGGGTCATATAATGTTGTTTGTTGGATCATAACAAATTGCGTGCTCTATTAAAAGCCCTTTCCTGGCTGTCCCCCCAGACCCATTCGCGACCTTTGCATAGGAGCACGTGTAGCGGCTCTAACAGTGTGCTCAATTTGGGAAGAAAGTTACCAAAATAGTTCAGGAGCCCCAGGAACGAACGCAGCTCCGTCGTGTTACAGGGTCTGGGTGCTCTCTGGATCGCTTCCGTTTTGGAGCAGTAGGTCTGATCCCATCTGCTGCTACCCTCCTCCCCAAGAATTCTACCTCTGGAGCTAAGAAAACGCACTTCGCCTTTTTCAGTCACAGCCCTACCCGGTCCAGTCTGCGTAGCACCTCCTCTGTTCTTCAGTATCGCGACCCGTGATGAGGATGTTGTCTTGAAAAACCACCGTCCCTGGAATCGACTTGAGGAGGTTTTGCATATTTCGTTGGAAGATCGCGGCGCCCAAACGAATCCCGAACGGACATCTGTTGTACTCAAACAACCCCTTGTGTGTCGTGATGGTGGTCAGCTTCTTCGACTCACTCGCCAGCTCCTGGGTCATGTAAGCTGAGGTCAGGTCCAATTTTGAAAAATGTTTGCCACCGGATAGCGTCGCAAAGAGGTCCTCCGCTCTCGGTAGCGGGTACTGGTCTTGGAGTGACACCCGATTGTAATCGCCTTGTAATCACCACATATCCTGACCGACCCATCCGCCTTGAGCACTGGCACAATCGGGCTCGCCCAGTAACTGAATTCGACTGGTGAGATGATGCCTTCCCTCAGCAGGCGGTCTAATTCGCATTCTATCTTTTCCTGTATCACGCACGGCACCGCTCTGGCCTTGTGGTGTACTGGCCTGGAGTCCGGGTTTATGTGAATCACTACCTTGGCCCTCATGAAAGTGCCGATGCCGGGTTGAAATAATGAGTCAAATTTGTCCAGGATTTGTGAGCATGATACTCGCTCCACAGAAGAAATTGCATTGACATCGCCCCATTTCGAGTTCATGACAGCAAGCCAGCTCCTCCCCAATAGTGCGGGACCGTCCACCAGGACAATCCAGAGTGGCAACCCGTTCTTCGAATCTTTGTGGGTCACGACTACCGTGGCGCTGCCTAGCACCGGAATGATCTCCTTTGTATATGTCTGTAGCTGTGCGTCAATTGGCAATAATTTTGGCCTCCTGGCCTTGGACACCCACAACCTTTCAAACTGTTTGATACACATCAGGGACTGGCTGGCCCCCGTGTCTAGCTCCATTAATACTGGGATGCCATTGAGGAGCACTTTCATCATTATCGGTAGCGTCCTGGGTTATGAACTGTATATGTGCTCCATATGAACTCGCTGAACTTCAGCTTCCAGCGATTTCCCCCAGTATTCATTTGGCCTCATAGGGCTTACATCAGGCCCGTCCTCCTCATACATCAACCTGGCTCCAGGCTTCCAGGCTTCCTGCACATATGCGCCAAGTGACCGCTGACGTTACAGTTTCTGCAGGTATATTGCTGATACCTGCAAGCTCTGGCTGGGTGTTTGCCTCCACACCTCCAGCATGGAGGCCCCGTTGTTGGAAACATAAGGTCCATTACCAGTCGATCATCTCTGACTGTCTCTGTAACTGTCCTTAAGTGCACCATTAACAGGTGTTGATGGCCCTATTACTGGCCGCATTGTCCATTGCGATGGCATGAATCGCCGTTCAGCTAGCCATTGTCTTTGTTGAATTCCCCCTTTGGGTTCGACTGCATGCTGGGGCATGTCCGATTGCCCTTGTCTGCCTAGAGAATTGTGTGCCGCGTTAACAATGTTGACTCCCTGGTCGTTTGCCGCATTTGAGCCAAGATTTTTGCCATAAATAATTCTGGTCGCTTCCTCCCCTGAGATAAATATCTGGGCTATCAGAGCCATCGCTTCCAAGGTCAAGTCTTTGGTCTCAATCAGTTTCCTGAAAACCCCAGCGTGCCCGATGCCCTCAATAAAAAAGTCTCGCAGCATCTCCGCTCTGCATGCATCTGGGAACTTACATAGGCTCGCCAGTCGCCGGAGATCTGCCACGAAGTCTGGAACGCTTTGCCCTTCTCGCCGCCGGTGCATGTAAAACCGGTGTCTCGCCATGTCCATGCTGCTCGCCGTTTTAAGGTGTTCCCCGATCAACTTACTGAGCTCTTCGAACGTCTTGTCCATCGGCTTCTCTGGCGCTAGAAGGTCCTTCATCAGGGAGTACGTTCTGGATCCACAAACCATCAGGAGATGAGCCCTGCGTTTGTCGGCCCAATCCTGTCCCAACCATTCCTTAGTGACAAAAATTTGCTGTAGTCGCACAATAAAGTCGTCCCAATCATCACCAACACAGTACCTCTCTTCTGTGCTGCTAGTGGCCATGCTCGCGTGGTTTAAATCCCAGTTTCTCGTCGCCAATGATATGTCTTTACAGTATAAATGCACACGAGGCCCATACTTGAGAGAAGGTCACTCTGTGACCAGTAACCTTTATTACCAAGACCTCAAGTGATGAATGTGGGTGGAGCTTCCCCTTTTATACCTGAAAGTCCAGGTTAGGAGTGTCTCCCACAAGTTCACCCCCTTGTAGTCAATGTTCTCAAGGTGTACAACTTAGGTCAGCTTATACATGGGTTACAATGATAGTTGAATACATGACAAATTTGGGGTGTGTTATAATTGGGTCCAGTGACTTATCCACCTTGGCTATTTTTTCAGGTCTAACTCCTTCTGTACAGCTGACTGTATGGTCCCACATCCTCCTCCGTATCTCGTCAAAACTTCACCCTCCCACTTCATCCCAAGTCCAACATTGATTATTTTATTAATCCGGACGTTTTATATTATCCGCTTGTTAGGTTTCATATTCCCTTTTAACCGCCACCACCCTATCTCCATTTTCAACTTCATACTATACGTTTTACATTCATCGTGCTTTCCTGCAGTATTGAGTGCTCTGAGGTTTATTTTGGTGCAGATACAAACCCGTTATTAATACAGTCGGCCACAACCACTTTCTCTCTTGAGTGATAATGTTCGAATCAGGAAACGTTTGCTCCGAGTCCTCCACACACCCAAGACACGTTGCATGGCCACTCGGCCCATCACTGGTGCTTTTAACTTTCAAATTTGTTTCAAATAATTTTTGTATTCACAAAAGAAACATTCAGTCGATGTTTGTTTAAATGCGCACTCTCTGTTCCTTTATCTTAAAACTAATTAAGTGTCTTTATCTCTCACTACTTCAGAATCTCCCTCTTTTTCCTGCTAATACCTTTCACTGCTTCACACAACTTCTGTTGCAGCTCCAACAGTTTTATCAATTCCGCTCTTTAGTCTCAGGTCCGGATATTTCCCACCCTACAGTCGTTTCACCTGACACATTCCCACTGCTCCATTCACCTTTTCTGTGAAACCATTGTTGGCTAGATCAGATCGCGGCCACCCTTCCCTTCTCCCTGAACCCACTCTAGTGTCCGAAGGACATGAACCCTTGGCCCCTGCTCTAGCCCTGCAGCAGCACCTTGACCGCTGCCAAATTTCCCTCCTCATGCCGTCCAGTGCAAAACAACACCCCGAGCTTGAGGCCTTGTTTGCAATCTAT
This sequence comes from Pristiophorus japonicus, assembly GCF_044704955.1. NCBI lineage: Eukaryota > Metazoa > Chordata > Chondrichthyes > Pristiophoridae > Pristiophorus > Pristiophorus japonicus. The sequence goes on from NC_091978.1 coordinate 4,668,430, forward strand.
TGCCTGACGTTCAATCCCCTCAACATCGCCCTTGTACCAGGGAAGTGTCCTAGACCCAACTATCTTCCGCAGTTTCATCAATGACATTCACTCCATCATACGGTCAGAAGTGGGGATGTTCGCTGATGATCGCAAGGTGCTCGGCTACATTCGCAATTCCTCCGATGGTCAAGCAGCCCATGCCCGCATGCAGCAACACCTGGTCAACACTGGGGTTCAGCTGATAAGTGGCAAATAATACAAAAGCATCGGCCAATGACCATCCTCAACAAGAGAGAGCATAACAGCCTCTCATTGACATAATGGCAATACCATTGTCAAGTCCATCACATCACAATCCTGGGGTTATTACAGTTGACCAGAAATAGAACTAGACCAACCTGACTACTATGTGTGCGGGAAGTGTGTTCAGCTGCAGCTCATGACAGACCACATGATGGCACTGGAGCTGCAGATGTACTCACTCTGGAGCATGCGCGATGCTGAGAATGTTGTGGATAGCACATTTAGTGAGTTGGACACAGCGCAGGTAAGGGTTAGGACAGATAGTGAATGGGTGACCAAGAGACAAGGCAAGTGCAGGAGTCCCCTGCGGTCATCTCCCTCAAAAACAGATATACCATTTTGGATACTGTTGGGGAAGATGACTTACCAGGGGAAGGCACCAACAGCCAGGTTCATGGCACCATGGGTGGCTCTGCTGCACAGAACGGCGTGAAAAAGAGTGGGAGAGCTATAGTAATAGGGAACTATATTGTAAGGGGAATAGATAGGAGTTTCTGCGGCCGCAACCGAGACTTCAGGATGGTATGTCGCCTCCCTGGTGCAAGGGTCAAGGATGTCTCAGAGCGGCTGCACAGCATTCTGGAGAGGGAGGGTGAACAGCCAGTTGTCGTGGTACATGTAGGTACCAACGATATAGGTAAGAAGTGGAAAGAGGTCCTACAAGCTGAATTTAGGGAGCTAGGCGTTAAATTAAAAAGTAGGACCTCAAAGGTAGTAATCTCTGGATTGCTACCAGTGCCATGTGCTAATCAGAGTAGAGGGAGCAGGATAGTTAGAATAAATACGTGGCTTGAGCAGTGGTGCAAGAGGGAGGGATTCAAATTCTTGGGACATTGGAACCAGTTCTGGGGGAAGTGGGACCTGTACAAAAGGGACGGTCTGCACTTGGGCAGGATTGGAACTGATGTCTTGGGGGTAACATTTGCTAATGCAGTTCGGGAGTGTTTAAACTAATATGGCAGGGGGATGGGAACCTATGCAGCAAGACAGGGCAAAGTAATATGGAGTCAGAAACAGATGGTAGAAAGGTAAAAAGCAATAGTGGAAGGCTGAGACAAAAAGGGCCACACTACATCATAATTCTAAAAGGACAAAGGGTGTTAAAAAAACAAGCCTGAAGGCTTTGTGTCTTAATGCAAGGAGTATCCATAATAAGGTGGATGAATTAACTGTGCAAATAGATGTTAACAGATATAATGTGATTGGGATTACAGAGACGTGGCTCCAGGATGATCAGTCTGGGAACTCAACATCCAAGGGTATTCAACATTCATGAAGGATAGAATAAAAGGAAAAGGAGGTGGGGTAGCATTGCTGGTTAAAGAGGAGATTAGTGCAATAGTTAGGAAGGACAATAGCTTGTATGATGTGGAATCTATATGGGTAGAGCTGCAGAACACCAAGGGGCAAAAAACGTTAGTGGGAGTTGTGTACAGACCTCCTAATAGTAGTAGTGATGTTGGGGAGGGCATCAAACAGGAAATTAGGGGTGCATGCAATAAAGGTGCAGCAGTTATCATGGGTGACTTTAATATGCATATAGATTGGGCTAACCAAACTGGAAGCAATACGGTGGAGGAGGATTTCCTGGAGTGCATAAGGGATGGTTTTCTAGACCACTATATCGAGGAACCAACAAGGGGGGAGGCCATCTTCGACTGGGTGTTGTGTAATGAGAGAGGATTAATTAGCAATCTCGTTGTGTGAGGCCCCTTGGGGAAGAGTGATCATAATATGGTAGAATTCTACATTAGGATGGAGAATGAAACAATTAATTCAGAGACCATGGTCCAGAACTTAAAGAAGGGTAACTTTGAAGGTATGAGATGTGAATTGGCTAGGATAGATTGGAGAATGATACTTAAGGGGTTGACAGTAGATAGATATATAAAGAGAAAAAGGTTAGTAAAGACAAACGTAGGTACCCTGCAGTCAGAATCAGGGGAAGTCATAATGGGGAACAAAGAAATGGCAGACCAATTGAACAAGTACTTCCCACCACCGATGTCAGGCTAACCGGTCTATAATTACCCGTTTTTTCTCTCCCTCCTTTTTTAAAAGTAGTGTTACATTAGCTATCCTCCAGTCCATAGGAACTGATCCAGAGTCGATAGAATGTTGGAAAATGATGACCAATGCATCCACCATTATCTACAAGCCACTCTACAATGCTCTCTATCTGCCCAGACAAATGCAGTTGCAACAACACTGAAGAAGCTTGACATCAGCCAGGTTAATCAGTCTGCTTGATCGACACCTTGTCCATTGGGTTAAACGTTCACTCCTTCCACCATTGACGTACCGTGGCTATAGTGTGTTGTCTATGGGATGCACTGCAGCAACTCAGCAAGCCATCTTCGAAAGCACCTCCCAAACCCTCAACATCTGCCAAATCGAACGATAAGGGTAGCAGGTGCACAGGAGCACGAACACCTTCGATTTCCCCTGAAAATCGCAGACCATCCTAACCTGGAGATATATCGCCACTCCTTCATTGTCCCAATGTCTAAACCGCAGAACTCCTACCGAAGAGCAGTGAGGCAGCACTTTCACCCCGTGGACTGCAACGGTTCAAGAAGGTGGCCCAGCACCAACTAATCAAGGGCAATTAGGAATGGGCAATAAATGCTGTCCTGGCCAGCAACACGCACGTCCAAAATTCATTGGGAAAACCTAATTTTGTTATTGGTTTTGACCGGGAATATTGCCCATCCCTAATTGCCCTTGAGTAGTTGGTGCTGGGCCACCTTCTTGAACCGTTGCAGTCCACGGGGTGAAAGTGCTGCCTCACTGCTCTTCGGTAGGAGTTCTGCGATGTTCCTTGTTTTTGAAGAAGTTCCAATATGTTCTTTCCTCTGGCACCAGAAACAATCTGCTCTGTATAGAATCAAACACTTCTTTAGTTTTCCTATTCCTGTGGGAAACTGCTCTGAACCTTCTGAGAGCAACACACGGGGTGGCCTCCTGCTCCCTGATGTCACACTGTTGCTCAGGAAGACCCTCCTCTGAGTCACTATCTCTATCCACCTTACACGCCCCAATACCAGGTATCTATTGGGCAGTTCCAGTACTCAGTTTCCCCACCTCACTGTCTCTATCCACCTTACACTCCCCAATACCAGGTATCTATTGGGCAGTTCCAATACTCAGGGACTCCCTCCACCTCACTGTCACTACCCACCTTACACTCCCCAATACCAGGTATCTATTGGGCAGTTCCAATACTCAGGGACTCCCTCCACCTCACTGTCACTATCCACCTTACACTCCCCAATACCAGGTATCTATTGGGCAGTTCCAGTACTTAGTTCCCCCACCTCACTGTCACTACCCACCTTACACTCCCCAATACCAGGTATCTATTGGGCAGTTCCAGTACTTAGTTCCCCCACCTCACTGTCACTACCCACCTTACACTCCCCAATACCAGGTATCTATTGGACAGTTCCAGTACTCAGTTCCTCCACCTCACTGTCACTACCCACCTTACACTCCCCAATACCAGGTATCTATTGGACAGTTCCAATACTCAGTTCCTCCACCTCACTGTCTCTATCCACCTTACACTCCCCAATACCAGGTATCTATTGGGCAGTTCCAGTACTCAGTTCCCCCACCTCACTGTCACTACCCACCTTACACTCCCCAATACCAGGTATCTATTGGGCAGTTCCAGTACTCAGGGACTCCACCTGTGACTGCGCTGCCCCTCTAGATGGTCACTCACTTCCCTCTCTCTACTCAGCCCCTGTCCTGTCCCCTCTTCCTATGTGAGCTGTACGTTCATGGAAAATGATATGGACCCTTTGTCAGGTCAGAAATTCTAACTCAAAAGAATTTTATGAACCTACCTGTGTCCATTCTCGATGAAGATTTTGGAACTTCTCCCCTGTTTGGACCCTCAGACATGGCGGTGACTGGCGTGCCCAGATTCTGATGCTCTGTAATAAATATAACATTAATAGGAGGAGTAGACAGGAATATTCGACAGAGATGGAGAATGTTGCCTTGTTAAACATGATATCCAGTCCCTCCTCCCCCATCAGTACAACAGCTGTTAACTCTGGGATGGAGCATTTCCCGAGTGTTACGATGAACTCTCCACACCAGGTGTGACACAGACAGCTGCTCAGTGAAATCCAGTGAGTCCCGCTGTTCTACACAACCCAGTTCCCCATGGGCTCCCATCAGCTGAGACTCAGCACTGGGGCCGCCCAGTGGGGAGATTTACTCACAGTGCAGGCCCAAGCCAGCCTTATTCCTGAGGTAGAGAATATTCTGCAGGGAAATGGTCATTGATGTATTAAATTATCCTTCACTCGTTTTTACACAGTCCGATGATGTTGTATTATTTTTATTCACAGATTTGTGTTCAATAATTTTCATTTGTTGAGTTTTGATTTAAAATTCTAGTAGTTTACGAATATGGTATTTAGTCACATACACAAATGGTGTGATCGCTGTGGTCTCTATGGGCAGTGATATTATGCGTGTGTTTATGAAGGTGGTGAAGAAGGCAAATGGTATATTGGCCTTCATAGCTAGGGGATTTGAGTATAGGAGCAGGAAGGTCTTACTGCAGTTGTACAGGGCCTTGGTGAGGCCACACCTGGAATATTGTGTTCAGTTTTGGTCTCCTAATCTGAGGAAGGACGCTCTTGCTATTGAGGGAGTGCAGCGAAGGTTCACCAGACTGATTCCCAGGATGGCAGGACTGACATATGAGGAGAGACTGGATCAACTGGGCCTTTATTCACTGGAGTTTAGAAGGATGAGAGGGAATCTCATACATATAAAATTCTGACGGGACTGGACAGGTTAGATGCAGGAAGAATGTTTCCGATGTTGGGGAAGTCCAGAACCAGGGGTCACAGTCTAAGGATAAGGGGTAAGCCATTTAGAACTGAGATGAGGAGAAACTTCTTCACTCAGAGAGTTGTTAACCTGTGGAATTCCCTACTGCAGAGAGTTGTTGATGCCAGTTCATTGGATATATTCAAGAGGGAGTTAGATATGGCCCTTGCATCTAAAGGGATCAAAGGGTATGGAGAGAAAGCAGGAAAGGGGTACTGAGGGAATGATCAGCCATGATCTTATTGAATGGTGGTGCAGGCTCGAAGGGCCGAATGGCTGACTCCTGCACCTATTTTCTATGTTTCTGTGTGACTTGGCTGATGCTTCTATTTGAATGTATTTACCTTATGGTGTCAGCACCTGATTAATGAGCAGTCCCCCGCCACAAAACATTCACTGCAGCTCCGCCACGATCTTTTGCCGCTTATCTGCCCCGATCTTCCCGCTCCTTCACTGTACCTGGGCCCCACCAATGTTCCTGCCCACGCTCCAAACAGCGACCTGGGTTTTGTTTTGTGACGGAGGAGTGGTGAGAGATTGTGGCGGTGGTGCGAATGTTTGTGACAGAGGAGTGGTGAGAGATCGTGGCGGAGATGCGAATGTTTGTGACGGAGCGGTGAGAGATCGTGGCGGTGGTGCGAATGTTTGTGACGGAGGAGTGGTGAGAGATCATGGCGGAGATGCGAATGTTTGTGACGGAGGAGCGGTGAGAGATCGTGGCGGAGGTGCGAATGTTTGTGACGGAGCGGTGAGAGATCGTGGCGGTGGTGCGAATGTTTGTGAAGGAGCGGTGAGAGATCGTGGCGGAGATGCGAATGTTTGTGACGGAGGAGCGGTGAGAGATCGTGGCGGAGGTGCGAATGTTTGTGAAGGAGCGGTGAGAGATCATGGCGGAGATGCGAATGTTTGTGACGGAGGAGCGGTGAGAGATCGTGGCGGAGATGCGAATGTTTGTGACGGAGGAATGGTGAGAGATCGTGGCGGAGATGCGAATGTTTGTGACAGAGGAGCGGTGAGAGATCGTGGCGGAGGTGCGAATGTTTGTGACGGAGCGGTGAGAGATCGTGGCGGAGATGCGAATGTTTGTGACGGAGTGGTGAGAGATCGTGGCGGAGGTGCGAATGTTTGTGACGGAGTGGTGAGAGATCGTGGCGGAGGTGCGAATGTTTGTGACAGAGGAGCGGTGAGAGATCGTGGCGGAGGTGCGAATGTTTGTGACAGAGGAGCGGTGAGAGATCGTGGCGGAGATGCGAATGTTTGTGACAGAGGAGCGGTGAGAGATCGTGGCGGAGGTGCGAATGTTTGTGACAGAGGAGCGGTGAGAGATCGTGGCGGAGGTGCGAATGTTTGTGACGGAGGAGCGGTGAGAGATCGTGGCGGAGGTGCGAATGTTTGTGACGGAGGAGCGGTGAGAGATTGTGGCGGAGATGCGAATGTTTGTGACGGAGGAGCGGTGAGAGATCGTGGCGGAGGTGCGAATGTTTGTGACGGAGGAGCGGTGAGAGATCGTGGCGGAGGTGCGAATGTTTGTGACGGAGCGGTGAGAGATCGTGGCGGTGGTGCGAATGTTTGCGACGGAGCGGTGAGAGATCGTGGCGGAGGTGCGAATGTTTGCGACGGAGCGGTGAGAGATCGTGGCGGAGGTGCGAATGTTTGTGACGGAGCGGTGAGAGATCGTGGCGGAGGTGCGAATGTTTGTGACGGAGCGGTGAGAGATCGTGGCGGAGCTGCGAATGTTTGTGACGGAGCGGTGAGAGATCGTGGCGGAGATGCGAATGTTTGTGACGGAGGAGCGGAGAGAGATCGTGGCGGAGATGCGAATGTTTGTGACGGAGGAGTGGTGAGAGATCGTGGCGGTGGTGCGAATGTTTGTGACGGAGCGGTGAGAGATCGTGGCGGAGATGCGAATGTTTGTGACGGAGTGGTGAGAGATCGTGGCGGAGGTGCGAATGTTTGTGACAGAGGAGCGGTGAGAGATCGTGGCGGAGATGCGAATGTTTGTGACAGAGGAGCGGTGAGAGATCGTGGCGGAGGTGCGAATGTTTGTGACAGAGGAGCGGTGAGAGATCGTGGCGGAGGTGCGAATGTTTGTGACGGAGCGGTGAGAGATCGTGGCGGAGATGCGAATGTTTGTGACGGAGTGGTGAGAGATCGTGGCGGAGGTGCGAATGTTTGTGACGGAGTGGTGAGAGATCGTGGCGGAGGTGCGAATGTTTGTGACAGAGGAGCGGTGAGAGATCGTGGCGGAGGTGCGAATGTTTGTGACAGAGGAGCGGTGAGAGATCGTGGCGGAGATGCGAATGTTTGTGACAGAGGAGCGGTGAGAGATCGTGGCGGAGGTGCGAATGTTTGTGACAGAGGAGCGGTGAGAGATCGTGGCGGAGGTGCGAATGTTTGTGACGGAGGAGCGGTGAGAGATCGTGGCGGAGGTGCGAATGTTTGTGACGGAGGAGCGGTGAGAGATTGTGGCGGAGATGCGAATGTTTGTGACGGAGGAGCGGTGAGAGATCGTGGCGGAGGTGCGAATGTTTGTGACGGAGGAGCGGTGAGAGATCGTGGCGGAGGTGCGAATGTTTGTGACGGAGCGGTGAGAGATCGTGGCGGTGGTGCGAATGTTTGCGACGGAGCGGTGAGAGATCGTGGCGGAGGTGCGAATGTTTGCGACGGAGCGGTGAGAGATCGTGGCGGAGGTGCGAATGTTTGTGACGGAGCGGTGAGAGATCGTGGCGGAGGTGCGAATGTTTGTGACGGAGCGGTGAGAGATCGTGGCGGAGCTGCGAATGTTTGTGACGGAGCGGTGAGAGATCGTGGCGGAGATGCGAATGTTTGTGACGGAGGAGCGGAGAGAGATCGTGGCGGAGATGCGAATGTTTGTGACGGAGGAGTGGTGAGAGATCGTGGCGGTGGTGCGAATGTTTGTGACGGAGCGGTGAGAGATCGTGGCGGAGATGCGAATGTTTGTGACGGAGTGGTGAGAGATCGTGGCGGAGGTGCGAATGTTTGTGACGGAGTGGTGAGAGATCGTGGCGGAGGTGCGAATGTTTGTGACAGAGGAGCGGTGAGAGATCGTGGCGGAGGTGCGAATGTTTGTGACAGAGGAGCGGTGAGAGATCGTGGCGGAGATGCGAATGTTTGTGACAGAGGAGCGGTGAGAGATCGTGGCGGAGGTGCGAATGTTTGTGACAGAGGAGCGGTGAGAGATCGTGGCGGAGGTGCGAATGTTTGTGACGGAGGAGCGGTGAGAGATCGTGGCGGTGGTGCGAATGTTTGCGACGGAGCGGTGAGAGATCGTGGCGGAGGTGCGAATGTTTGCGACGGAGCGGTGAGAGATCGTGGCGGAGGTGCGAATGTTTGTGACGGAGGAGCGGTGAGAGATCGTGGCGGAGGTGCGAATGTTTGTGACGGAGGAGCGGTGAGAGATTGTGGTGGAGATGCGAATGTTTGTGACGGAGCGGTGAGAGATCGTGGCGGAGATGCGAATGTTTGTGACGGAGGAGCGGAGAGAGATCGTGGCGGAGATGCGAATGTTTGTGACGGAGGAGTGGTGAGAGATCGTGGCGGTGGTGCGAATGTTTGTGACGGAGCGGTGAGAGATCGTGGCGGAGGTGCGAATGTTTGTGACGGAGGAGCGGAGAGAGATCGTGGCGGAGATGCGAATGTTTGTGACGGAGGAGTGGTGAGAGATCGTGGCGGTGGTGCGAATGTTTGTGACGGAGGAGCGGTGAGAGATCGTGGCGGAGATGCGAATGTTTGTGACGGAGGAGCGGTGAGAGATCGTGGCGGAGGTGCGAATGTTTGTGACGGAGGAGTGGTGAGAGATCGTGGCGGAGGTGCGAATGTTTGTGACGGAGCGGTGAGAGATCATGGCGGAGATGCGAATGTTTGTGACGGAGGAGTGGTGAGAGATCGTGGCGGAGATGCAAATGTTTGTGACGGAGCGGTGAGAGATCATGGCGGAGATGCGAATGTTTGTGACGGAGGAGTGGTGAGAGATCGTGGCGGAGATGCGAATGTTTGTGACGGAGGAGCGGTGAGAGATCGTGGCGGAGGTGCGAATGTTTGTGACGGAGCGGTGAGAGATCATGGCGGAGATGCGAATGTTTGTGACGGAGGAGTGGTGAGAGATCGTGGCGGAGGTGCAAATGTTTGCGACGGAGCGGTGAGAGATCGTGGCGGAGGTGCGAATGTTTGCGACGGAGCGGTGAGAGATCGTGGCGGAGGTGCGAATGTTTGTGACGGAGCGGTGAGAGATCGTGGCGGAGATGCGAATGTTTGTGACGGAGGAGCGGTGAGAGATCGTGGCGGAGGTGCGAATGTTTGTGACGGAGCGGTGAGAGATCGTGGCGGAGGTGCGAATGTTTGTGACGGAGGAGAGGTGAGAGATCGTGGCGGTGGTGCGAATGTTTGTGACGGAGGAATGGTGAGAGATCGTGGCGGAGGTGCGAATGTTTGTGACGGAGGAGTGGTGAGAGATCGTGGCGGAGGTGCGAATGTTTGTGACGGAGGAGTGGTGAGAGATCGTGGCGGAGGTGCGAATGTTTGTGACGGAGGCGCGGTGAGAGATCGTGGCGGTGGTGCGAATGTTTGTGACGGAGGAGTGGTGAGAGATCGTGGCGGAGATGCGAATGTTTGTGACGGAGGAGCGGTGAGAGATCGTGGCGGAGATGCGAATGTTTGTGACGGAGGAGTGAGAGATCGTGGCGGAGATGCGAATGTTTGTGACGGAGGAGTGGTGAGAGATCGTGGCGGAGATGCGAATGTTTGTGACGGAGGAGTGGTGAGAGATCGTGGCGGAGGTGCGAATGTTTGTGGCGGAGGAGCGGTGAGAGATCGTGGCGGAGATGCGAATGTTTGTGACAGAGGAGAGGTGAGAGATCGTGGCGGAGGTGCGAATGTTTGTGGCGGAGGAGCGGTGAGAGATCGTGGCGGAGATGCGAATGTTTGTGACAGAGGAGTGGTGAGAGATCGTGGCGGAGGTGCGAATGTTTGTGACGGAGGAGCGGTGAGAGATCGTGGCGGAGATGCGAATGTTTGTGACAGAGGAGTGGTGAGAGATCGTGGCGGAGGTGCGAATGTTTGTGACGGAGGAGTGGTGAGAGATCGTGGCGGAGATGCGAATGTTTGTGACGGAGCGGTGAGAGATCATGGCGGAGATGCGAATGTTTGTGACGGAGGAGTGGTGAGAGATCGTGGCGGAGGTGCGAATGTTTGTGACAGAGGAGCGGTGAGAGATCGTGGCGGAGATGCGAATGTTTGTGACGGAGCGGTCAGAGATCATGGCGGAGATGCGAATGTTTGTGACGGAGCGGTGAGAGATCGTGGCGGAGATGCGAATGTTTGTGACGGAGGAGTGGTGAGAGATCGTGGCGGAGGTGCGAATGTTTGTGACAGAGGAGCGGTGAGAGATCGTGGCGGAGATGCGAATGTTTGTGACGGAGCGGTGAGAGATCATGGCGGAGATGCGAATGTTTGTGACGGAGGAGTGGTGAGAGATCGTGGCGGAGATGCGAATGTTTGTGACGGAGCGGTGAGAGATCATGGCGGAGATGCGAATGTTTGTGACGGAGGAGTGGTGAGAGATCGTGGCGGAGGTGCGAATGTTTGTGACAGAGGAGCGGTGAGAGATCGTGGCGGAGATGCGAATGTTTGTGATGGAGCGGTGAGAGATCATGGCGGAGATGCGAATGTTTGTGACGGAGGAGTGGTGAGAGATCGTGGCGGAGATGCGAATGTTTGTGACGGAGGAGTGGTGAGAGATCGTGGCGGAGGTGCGAATGTTTGTGACAGAGGAGCGGTGAGAGATCATGGCGGAGATGCGAATGTTTGTGACGGAGGAGCGGTGAGAGATCGTGGCGGAGGTGCGAATGTTTGTGACGGAGCGGTGAGAGATCATGGCGGAGATGCGAATGTTTGTGACGGAGGAGCGGTGAGAGATCGTGGCGGAGGTGCGAATGTTTGTGACGGAGGAGCGGTGAGAGATCGTGGCGGAGATGCGAATGTTTGTGACGGAGCGGTGAGAGATCGTGGCGGAGATGCGAATGTTTGTGACGGAGGAGCGGAGAGAGATCGTGGCGGAGATGCGAATGTTTGTGACGGAGGAGTGGTGAGAGATCGTGGCGGTGGTGCGAATGTTTGTGACGGAGCGGTGAGAGATCGTGGCGGAGGTGCGAATGTTTGTGACGGAGGAGCGGAGAGAGATCGTGGCGGAGATGCGAATGTTTGTGACGGAGGAGCGGTGAGAGATCGTGGCGGAGATGCGAATGTTTGTGACGGAGGAGCGGTGAGAGATCGTGGCGGAGATGCGAATGTTTGTGACGGAGGAGCGGAGAGAGATCGTGGCGGAGATGCGAATGTTTGTGACGGAGGAGTGGTGAGAGATCGTGGCGGTGGTGCGAATGTTTGTGACGGAGCGGTGAGAGATCGTGGCGGAGGTGCGAATGTTTGTGACGGAGGAGCGGAGAGAGATCGTGGTGGAGATGCGAATGTTTGTGACGGAGGAGCGGTGAGAGATCGTGGCGGTGGTGCGAATGTTTGTGACGGAGGAGCGGTGAGAGATCGTGGCGGAGATGCGAATGTTTGTGACGGAGGAGCGGTGAGAGATCGTGGCGGAGGTGCGAATGTTTGTGACGGAGGAGTGGTGAGAGATCGTGGCGGTGGTGCGAATGTTTGTGACGGAGGAGCGGTGAGAGATCGTGGCGGAGGTGCGAATGTTTGTGACGGAGCGGTGAGAGATCATGGCGGAGATGCGAATGTTTGTGACGGAGGAGTGGTGAGAGATCGTGGCGGAGGTGCAAATGTTTGTGACGGAGCGGTGAGAGATCATGGCGGAGATGCGAATGTTTGTGACGGAGGAGTGGTGAGAGATCGTGGCGGAGATGCGAATGTTTGTGACGGAGGAGTGGTGAGAGATCGTGGCGGAGATGCGAATGTTTGTGACGGAGGAGCGGTGAGAGATCGTGGCGGAGGTGCGAATGTTTGTGACGGAGCGGTGAGAGATCATGGCGGAGATGCGAATGTTTGTGACGGAGGAGTGGTGAGAGATCGTGGCGGAGGTGCAAATGTTTGCGACGGAGCGGTGAGAGATCGTGGCGGAGGTGCGAATGTTTGCGACGGAGCGGTGAGAGATCGTGGCGGAGGTGCGAATGTTTGTGACGGAGCGGTGAGAGATCGTGGCGGAGATGCGAATGTTTGTGACGGAGGAGCGGTGAGAGATCGTGGCGGAGGTGCGAATGTTTGTGACGGAGCGGTGAGAGATCGTGGCGGAGGTGCGAATGTTTGTGACGGAGGAGAGGTGAGAGATCGTGGCGGTGGTGCGAATGTTTGTGACGGAGGAATGGTGAGAGATCGTGGCGGAGGTGCGAATGTTTGTGACGGAGGAGTGGTGAGAGATCGTGGCGGAGGTGCGAATGTTTGTGACGGAGGAGTGGTGAGAGATCGTGGCGGAGGTGCGAATGTTTGTGACGGAGGAGCGGTGAGAGATCGTGGCGGTGGTGCGAATGTTTGTGACGGAGGAGTGGTGAGAGATCGTGGCGGAGATGCGAATGTTTGTGACGGAGGAGCGGTGAGAGATCGTGGCGGAGATGCGAATGTTTGTGACGGAGGAGTGGTGAGAGATCGTGGCGAAGGTGCGAATGTTTGTGACGGAGGAGCGGTGAGAGATCGTGGCGGAGATGCGAATGTTTGTGACGGAGGAGTGGTGAGAGATCGTGGCGGAGATGCGAATGTTTGTGACGGAGGAGTGGTGAGAGATCGTGGCGGAGATGCGAATGTTTGTGACAGAGGAGCGGTGAGAGATCGTGGCGGAGGTGCGAATGTTTGTGGCGGAGGAGCGGTGAGAGATCGTGGCGGAGATGCGAATGTTTGTGACAGAGGAGTGGTGAGAGATCGTGGCGGAGGTGAGAATGTTTGTGACGGAGGAGCGGTGAGAGATCGTGGCGGAGATGCGAATGTTTGTGACAGAGGAGTGGTGAGAGATCGTGGCGGAGGTGCGAATGTTTGTGACGGAGGAGTGGTGAGAGATCGTGGTGGTGGTGCGAATGTTTGTGACGGAGGAGCGGTGAGAGATCGTGGCGGAGATGCGAATGTTTGTGACGGAGCGGTGAGAGATCATGGCGGAGATGCGAATGTTTGTGACGGAGGAGTGGTGAGAGATCGTGGCGGAGGTGCGAATGTTTGTGACAGAGGAGCGGTGAGAGATCGTGGCGGAGATGCGAATGTTTGTGACGGAGCGGTCAGAGATCATGGCGGAGATGCGAATGTTTGTGACGGAGCGGTGAGAGATCGTGGCGGAGATGCGAATGTTTGTGACGGAGGAGTGGTGAGAGATCGTGGCGGAGGTGCGAATGTTTGTGACAGAGGAGCGGTGAGAGATCGTGGCGGAGATGCGAATGTTTGTGACGGAGCGGTGAGAGATCATGGCGGAGATGCGAATGTTTGTGACGGAGGAGTGGTGAGAGATCATGGCGGAGATGCGAATGTTTGTGACGGAGGAGTGGTGAGAGATCGTGGCGGAGATGCGAATGTTTGTGACGGAGGAGCGGTGAGAGATCGTGGCGGAGATGCGAATGTTTGTGACGGAGCGGTGAGAGATCGTGGCGGAGGTGCGAATGTTTGTGACGGAGGAGTGGTGAGAGATCGTGGCGGAGCTGCGAATGTTTGTGACGGAGCGGTGAGAGATCGTGGCGGTGGTGCGAATGTTTGTGACAGAGGAGTGGTGAGAGATCGTGGCGGTGGTGCGAATGTTTGTGACGGAGGAGTGGTGAGAGATCGTGGCGGAGATGCGAATGTTTGTGACGGAGGAGCGGTGAGAGATCATGGCGGAGATGCGAATGTTTGTGACGGAGGAGTGAGAGATCGTGGCGGAGGTGCGAATGTTTGCGACGGAGCGGTGAGAGATCGTGGCGGAGGTGCGAATGTTTGTGACGGAGCGGTGAGAGATCATGGCGGAGATGCGAATGTTTGTGACGGAGGAGTGGTGAGAGATCGTGGCGGAGGTGCAAATGTTTGTGACGGAGCGGTGAGAGATCATGGCGGAGATGCGAATGTTTGTGACGGAGGAGTGGTGAGAGATCGTGGCGGAGATGCGAATGTTTGTGACGGAGGAGTGGTGAGAGATCGTGGCGGAGATGCGAATGTTTGTGACGGAGGAGCGGTGAGAGATCGTGGCGGAGGTGCGAATGTTTGTGACGGAGCGGTGAGAGATCATGGCGGAGATGCGAATGTTTGTGACGGAGGAGTGGTGAGAGATCGTGGCGGAGGTGCAAATGTTTGCGACGGAGCGGTGAGAGATCGTGGCGGAGGTGCGAATGTTTGCGACGGAGCGGTGAGAGATCGTGGCGGAGGTGCGAATGTTTGTGACGGAGCGGTGAGAGATCGTGGCGGAGATGCGAATGTTTGTGACGGAGGAGCGGTGAGAGATCGTGGCGGAGGTGCGAATGTTTGTGACGGAGCGGTGAGAGATCGTGGCGGAGGTGCGAATGTTTGTGACGGAGGAGAGGTGAGAGATCGTGGCGGTGGTGCGAATGTTTGTGACGGAGGAATGGTGAGAGATCGTGGCGGAGGTGCGAATGTTTGTGACGGAGGAGTGGTGAGAGATCGTGGCGGAGGTGCGAATGTTTGTGACGGAGGAGTGGTGAGAGATCGTGGCGGAGGTGCGAATGTTTGTGACGGAGGCGCGGTGAGAGATCGTGGCGGTGGTGCGAATGTTTGTGACGGAGGAGTGGTGAGAGATCGTGGCGGAGATGCGAATGTTTGTGACGGAGGAGCGGTGAGAGATCGTGGCGGAGATGCGAATGTTTGTGACGGAGGAGTGAGAGATCGTGGCGGAGATGCGAATGTTTGTGACGGAGGAGTGGTGAGAGATCGTGGCGGAGATGCGAATGTTTGTGACGGAGGAGTGGTGAGAGATCGTGGCGGAGGTGCGAATGTTTGTGGCGGAGGAGCGGTGAGAGATCGTGGCGGAGATGCGAATGTTTGTGACGGAGGAGCGGTGAGAGATCGTGGCGGAGGTGCGAATGTTTGTGGCGGAGGAGCGGTGAGAGATCGTGGCGGAGATGCGAATGTTTGTGACAGAGGAGTGGTGAGAGATCGTGGCGGAGGTGCGAATGTTTGTGACGGAGGAGCGGTGAGAGATCGTGGCGGAGATGCGAATGTTTGTGACAGAGGAGTGGTGAGAGATCGTGGCGGAGGTGCGAATGTTTGTGACGGAGGAGTGGTGAGAGATCGTGGCGGAGGTGCGAATGTTTGTGACAGAGGAGCGGTGAGAGATCGTGGCGGAGATGCGAATGTTTGTGACGGAGCGGTCAGAGATCATGGCGGAGATGCGAATGTTTGTGACGGAGCGGTGAGAGATCGTGGCGGAGATGCGAATGTTTGTGACGGAGGAGTGGTGAGAGATCGTGGCGGAGGTGCGAATGTTTGTGACAGAGGAGCGGTGAGAGATCGTGGCGGAGGTGCGAATGTTTGTGACAGAGGAGTGGTGAGAGATCGTGGCGGAGATGCGAATGTTTGTGACGGAGCGGTGAGAGATCATGGCGGAGATGCGAATGTTTGTGACGGAGGAGTGGTGAGAGATCGTGGCGGAGATGCGAATGTTTGTGACGGAGCGGTGAGAGATCATGGCGGAGATGCGAATGTTTGTGACGGAGGAGTGGTGAGAGATCGTGGCGGAGGTGCGAATGTTTGTGACAGAGGAGCGGTGAGAGATCGTGGCGGAGATGCGAATGTTTGTGATGGAGCGGTGAGAGATCATGGCGGAGATGCGAATGTTTGTGACGGAGGAGTGGTGAGAGATCGTGGCGGAGATGCGAATGTTTGTGACGGAGGAGTGGTGAGAGATCGTGGCGGAGGTGCGAATGTTTGTGACAGAGGAGCGGTGAGAGATCATGGCGGAGATGCGAATGTTTGTGACGGAGGAGTGGTGAGAGATCGTGGCGGAGATGCGAATGTTTGTGACGGAGGAGTGGTGAGAGATCATGGCGGAGATGCGAATGTTTGTGACGGAGGAGTGGTGAGAGATCGTGGCGGAGATGCGAATGTTTGTGACGGAGGAGCGGTGAGAGATCGTGGCGGAGATGCGAATGTTTGTGACGGAGGAGCGGAGAGAGATCGTGGCGGAGATGCGAATGTTTGTGACGGAGGAGTGGTGAGAGATCGTGGCGGTGGTGCGAATGTTTGTGACGGAGCGGTGAGAGATCGTGGCGGAGGTGCGAATGTTTGTGACGGAGGAGCGGAGAGAGATCGTGGTGGAGATGCGAATGTTTGTGACGGAGGAGCGGTGAGAGATCGTGGCGGTGGTGCGAATGTTTGTGACGGAGGAGCGGTGAGAGATCGTGGCGGAGATGCGAATGTTTGTGACGGAGGAGCGGTGAGAGATCGTGGCGGAGGTGCGAATGTTTGTGACGGAGGAGTGGTGAGAGATCGTGGCGGTGGTGCGAATGTTTGTGACGGAGGAGCGGTGAGAGATCGTGGCGGAGGTGCGAATGTTTGTGACGGAGCGGTGAGAGATCATGGCGGAGATGCGAATGTTTGTGACGGAGGAGTGGTGAGAGATCGTGGCGGAGGTGCAAATGTTTGTGACGGAGCGGTGAGAGATCATGGCGGAGATGCGAATGTTTGTGACGGAGGAGTGGTGAGAGATCGTGGCGGAGATGCGAATGTTTGTGACGGAGGAGTGGTGAGAGATCGTGGCGGAGATGCGAATGTTTGTGACGGAGGAGCGGTGAGAGATCGTGGCGGAGGTGCGAATGTTTGTGACGGAGCGGTGAGAGATCATGGCGGAGATGCGAATGTTTGTGACGGAGGAGTGGTGAGAGATCGTGGCGGAGGTGCAAATGTTTGCGACGGAGCGGTGAGAGATCGTGGCGGAGGTGCGAATGTTTGCGACGGAGCGGTGAGAGATCGTGGCGGAGGTGCGAATGTTTGTGACGGAGCGGTGAGAGATCGTGGCGGAGATGCGAATGTTTGTGACGGAGGAGCGGTGAGAGATCGTGGCGGAGGTGCGAATGTTTGTGACGGAGCGGTGAGAGATCGTGGCGGAGGTGCGAATGTTTGTGACGGAGGAGAGGTGAGAGATCGTGGCGGTGGTGCGAATGTTTGTGACGGAGGAGTGGTGAGAGATCGTGGCGGAGGTGCGAATGTTTGTGACGGAGGAGTGGTGAGAGATCGTGGCGGAGGTGCGAATGTTTGTGACGGAGGAGCGGTGAGAGATCGTGGCGGTGGTGCGAATGTTTGTGACGGAGGAGTGGTGAGAGATCGTGGCGGAGATGCGAATGTTTGTGACGGAGGAGCGGTGAGAGATCGTGGCGGAGATGCGAATGTTTGTGACGGAGGAGTGGTGAGAGATCGTGGCGGAGGTGCGAATGTTTGTGACGGAGGAGCGGTGAGAGATCGTGGCGGAGATGCGAATGTTTGTGACGGAGGAGTGGTGAGAGATCGTGGCGGAGATGCGAATGTTTGTGACGGAGGAGTGGTGAGAGATCGTGGCGGAGATGCGAATGTTTGTGACAGAGGAGCGGTGAGAGATCGTGGCGGAGGTGCGAATGTTTGTGGCGGAGGAGCGGTGAGAGATCGTGGCGGAGATGCGAATGTTTGTGACAGAGGAGTGGTGAGAGATCGTGGCGGAGGTGAGAATGTTTGTGACGGAGGAGTGGTGAGAGATCGTGGCGGAGATGCGAATGTTTGTGACAGAGGAGTGGTGAGAGATCGTGGCGGAGGTGCGAATGTTTGTGACGGAGGAGTGGTGAGAGATCGTGGCGGAGATGCGAATGTTTGTGACGGAGCGGTGAGAGATCATGGCGGAGATGCGAATGTTTGTGACGGAGGAGTGGTGAGAGATCGTGGCGGAGGTGCGAATGTTTGTGACAGAGGAGCGGTGAGAGATCGTGGCGGAGATGCGAATGTTTGTGACGGAGCGGTCAGAGATCATGGCGGAGATGCGAATGTTTGTGACGGAGCGGTGAGAGATCGTGGCGGAAATGCGAATGTTTGTGACGGAGGAGTGGTGAGAGATCGTGGCGGAGGTGCGAATGTTTGTGACAGAGGAGCGGTGAGAGATCGTGGCGGAGATGCGAATGTTTGTGACGGAGCGGTGAGAGATCATGGCGGAGATGCGAATGTTTGTGACGGAGGAGTGATGAGAGATCGTGGCGGAGATGCGAATGTTTGTGACGGAGCGGTGAGAGATCATGGCGGAGATGCGAATGTTTGTGACGGAGGAGTGGTGAGAGATCGTGGCGGAGATGCGAATGTTTGTGACGGAGGAGTGGTGAGAGATCGTGGCGGAGGTGCGAATGTTTGTGACAGAGGAGCGGTGAGAGATCGTGGCGGAGATGCGAATGTTTGTGACGGAGCGGTGAGAGATCATGGCGGAGATGCGAATGTTTGTGACGGAGGAGTGGTGAGAGATCGTGGCGGAGATGCGAATGTTTGTGACGGAGGAGTGGTGAGAGATCGTGGCGGAGGTGCGAATGTTTGTGACAGAGGAGCGGTGAGAGATCATGGCGGAGATGCGAATGTTTGTGACGGAGGAGTGGTGAGAGATCGTGGCGGAGATGCGAATGTTTGTGACGGAGGAGTGGTGAGAGATCATGGCGGAGATGCGAATGTTTGTGACGGAGGAGTGGTGAGAGATCGTGGCGGAGATGCGAATGTTTGTGACGGAGGAGCGGTGAGAGATCGTGGCGGAGATGCGAATGTTTGTGACGGAGGATTGGTGAGAGACCGTGGCGGAGATGCGAATGTTTGTGACGGAGCGGTGAGAGATCGTGGCGGAGATGCGAATGTTTGTGACGGAGCGGTGAGAGATCGTGGCGGAGATGCGAATGTTTGTGACGGAGCGGTGAGAGATCGTGGCGGAGATGCGAATGTTTGTGACGGAGGAGTGGTGAGAGATCGTGGCGGAGCTGCGAATGTTTGTGACGGAGCGGTGAGAGATCGTGGCGGAGATGAGAATATTTGTGACGGAGGAGCGGTGAGAGATCGTGGCGGAGATGCGAATGTTTGTGACGGAGGAGTGGTGAGAGATCGTGGCGGAGGTGCGAATGTTTGTGACGGAGCGGTGAGAGATCGTGGCGGAGATGCGAATGTTTGTGACGGAGCGGTGAGAGATCGTGGCGGAGGTGCGAATGTTTGTGACGGAGGAGTGGTGAGAGATCGTGGCGGAGCTGCGAATGTTTGTGACGGAGCGGTGAGAGATCGTGGCGGAGATGAGAATGTTTGTGACGGAGGAGCGGTGAGAGATCGTGGCGGAGATGCGAATGTTTGTGACGGAGGAGCGGTGAGAGATCGTGGCGGAGATGAGAATGTTTGTGACGGAGGAGCGGTGAGAGATCGTGGCGGAGATGCGAATGTTTGTGACGGAGGAGTGGTGAGAGATCGTGGCGGAGGTGCGAATGTTTGTGACGGAGGAGTGGTGAGAGATCGTGGCGGAGGTGCGAATGTTTGTGACGGAGGAGCAGTGAGAGATCGTGGCGGAGATGCGAATGTTTGTGACGGAGGAGTGGTGAGAGATCGTGGCGGAGATGCGAATGTTTGTGACGGAGGAGCGGTGAGAGATCGTGGCGGAGGTGCGAATGTTTGTGACGGAGGAGTGGTGAGAGATCGTGGCGGAGGTGCGAATGTTTGTGACGGAGGAGTGGTGAGAGATCGTGGCGGAGGTGCGAATGTTTGTGACGGAGGAGCGGTGAGAGATCGTGGCGGAGGTGCGAATGTTTGTGACGGAGGAGTGGTGAGAGATCGTGGCGGTGGTGCGAATGTTTGTGGCGGAGCAGTGAGAGATCGTGGCGGAGATGCGAATGTTTGTGACGGAGGAGTGGTGAGAGATCGTGGCGGAGGTGCGAATGTTTGTGACAGAGGAGTGGTGAGAGATCGTGGCGGAGATGCGAATGTTTGTGACAGAGGAGTGGTGAGAGATCGTGGCGGTGGTGCGAATGTTTGTGACGGAGGAGTGGTGGGAGATCGTGGCGGAGGTGCGAATGTCTGTGACGGATGGTGAGAGATCGTGGCGGAGATGCGAATGTTTGTGACAGAGGAGTGGTGAGAGATCGTGGCGGAGGTGCGAATGTTTGTGACGGAGTGGTGAGAGATCGTGGCGGAGGTGCGAATGTTTGTGACGGAGGAGCGGTGAGAGATCGTGGCGGAGGTGCGAATGTTTGTGACAGAGGAGTGGTGAGAGATCGTGGCGGAGATGCGAATGTTTGTGACGGAGCGGTGAGAGATCGTGGCGGAGGTGCGAATGTTTGTGACGGAGGAGTGGTGAGAGATCGTGGCGGAGGTGCGAAAGTTTGTGACGGAGGAGTGGTGAGAGATCGTGGCGGAGGTGCGAAAGTTTGTGACGGAGGAGCGGTGAGAGATCGTGGCGGAGGTGCGAATGTTTGTGACGGAGGAGTGGTGAGAGATCGTGGCGGTGGTGCGAATGTTTGTGACGGAGGAGTGGTGAGAGATCGTGGCGGAGATGCGAATGTTTGTGACAGAGGAGCGGTGAGAGATCGTGGCGGAGGTGCGAATGTTTGTGACGGAGGAGCGGTGAGAGATCGTGGCGGAGGTGCGAATGTTTGTGACAGAGGAGCGGTGAGAGATCGTGGCGGAGCTGCGAATGTTTGTGACAGAGGAGCGGTGAGAGATCGTGGCGGAGGTGCGAATGTTTGTGACGGAGCGGTGAGAGATCGTGGCGGAGGTGCGAATGTTTGTGACGGAGGAGTGGTGAGAGATCATGGCGGAGGTGCGAATGTTTGTGATGGAGGAGCGGTGAGAGATCGTCGCGGAGGTGCGAATGTTTGTGACAGAGGAGTGGTGAGAGATCGTGGCGGAGATGCGAATGTTTGTGACGGAGGAGTGGTGAGAGATCGTGGCGGAGGTGCGAATGTTTGTGACAGAGGAGTGGTGAGAGATCGTGGCGGAGATGCGAATGTTTGTGACGGAGGAGTGGTGAGAGATCGTGGCGGTGGTGCGAATGTTTGTGACGGAGGAGCGGTGAGAGATCGTGGCGGAGCTGCGAATGTTTGTGACGGAGCGGTGAGAGATCATGGCGGAGATGCGAATGTTTGTGACGGAGGAGTGGTGAGAGATCGTGGCGGAGATGCGAATGTTTGTGACGGAGGAGCGGTGAGAGATCATGGCGGAGATGCGAATGTTTGTGACGGAGGAGTGGTGAGAGATTGTGGCGGTGGTGCGAATGTTTGTGACGGAGGAGCGGTGAGAGATCGTGGCGGAGGTGCGAATGTTTGTGACGGAGTGGTGAGAGATCGTGGCGGAGGTGCGAATGTTTGTGACGGAGTGGTGAGAGATCGTGGCGGAGATGCGAATGTTTGTGACGGAGCGGTGAGAGATCGTGGCGGAGATGCGAATGTTTGTGACGGAGGAGCGGTGAGAGATCGTGGCGGAGCTGCGAATGTTTGTGACGGAGGAGTGGTGAGAGATCGTGGCGGAGATGCGAATGTTTGTGACGGAGTGGTGAGAGATCGTGGCGGTGGTGCGAATGTTTGTGACGGAGCGGTGAGAGATCGTGGCGGAGGTGCGAATGTTTGTGACGGAGGAGCGGTGAGAGATCGTGGCGGAGGTGCGAATGTTTGTGACAGAGGAGCGGTGAGAGATCGTGGCGGAGGTGCGAATGTTTGTGACGGAGGAGTGGTGAGAGATCGTGGCGGAGGTGCGAATGTTTGTGACGGAGGAGCGGTGAGAGATCGTGGCGGAGGTGCGAATGTTTGTGGCGGAGCGGTGAGAGATCGTGGCGGAGATGCGAATGTTTGTGACGGAGGAGTGGTGAGAGATCGTGGCGGAGATGCGAATGTTTGTGACGGAGGAGCGGTGAGAGATCGTGGCGGAGATGCGAATGTTTGTGACGGAGGAGCGGTGAGAGATCGTGGCGGAGCTGCGAATGTTTGTGACGGAGCGGTGAGAGATCGTGGCGGAGATGCGAATGTTTGTGACGGAGGAGCGGTGAGAGATCGTGGCGGTGGTGCGAATGTTTGTGACGGAGCGGTGAGAGATCGTGGCGGTGGTGCGAATGTTTGTGACGGAGCGGTGAGAGATCGTGGCGGAGATGCGAATGTTTGTGACGGAGGAGCGGTGAGAGATCGTGGCGGTGGTGCGAATGTTTGTGACGGAGGAGCGGTGAGAGATCGTGGCGGTGGTGCGAATGTTTGTGACGGAGGAGCGGTGAGAGATCGTGGCGGAGATGCGAATGTTTGTGACGGAGGAGTGGTGAGAGATCGTGGCGGAGCTGCGAATGTTTGTGACGGAGGAGCGGTGAGAGATCGTGGCGGAGATGCGAATGTTTGTGACAGAGGAGTGGTGAGAGATCGTGGCGGAGATGCGAATGTTTGTGACGGAGGAGCGGTGAGAGATCGTGGCGGAGATGCGAATGTTTGTGACGGAGGAGCGGTGAGAGATCGTGGCGGAGGTGCGAATGTTTGTGACGGAGGAGTGGTGAGAGATCGTGGCGGAGGTGCGAATGTTTGTGACGGAGGAGCGGTGAGAGATCGTGGCGGAGGTGCGAATGTTTGTGACGGAGGAGCGGTGAGAGATCGTGGCGTGGGTGCGAATGTTTGTGACGGAGTGGTGAGAGATCGTGGCGGTGGTGCGAATGTTTGTGACGGAGGAGCGGTGAGAGATCGTGGCGGAGGTGTGAATGTTTGTGACGGAGGAGCGGTGAGAGATCGTGGCGGAGGTGAGAATGTTTGTGACGGAGGAGCGGTGAGAGATCGTGGCGGAGGTGCGAATGTTTGTGACGGAGGAGCGGTGAGAGATCGTGGCGGAGGTGCGAATGTTTGTGACGGAGGAGTGGTGAGAGATCGTGGCGGAGATGCAAATGTTTGTGACGGAGGAGCGGTGAGAGATCGTGGCGGAGATGCGAATGTTTGTGACGGAGGAGTGGTGAGAGATCGTGGCGGAGATGCAAATGTTTGTGACGGAGGAGCGGTGAGAGATCGTGGCGGAGGTGCGAATGTTTGTGACGGAGGAGCGGTGAGAGATCGTGGCGGAGGTGCGAATGTTTGTGACGGAGGAGTGGTGAGAGATCGTGGCGGAGGTGTGAATGTTTGTGACGGAGCGGTGAGAGATCGTGGCGGTGGTGCGAATGTTTGTGACGGAGGAGTGGTGAGAGATCGTGGCGGAGGTGCGAATGTTTGTGATGGAGGAGCGGTGAGAGATCGTGGCGGTGGTGCGAATGTTTGTGACGGAGGAGTGGTGAAAGATCGTGGCGGAGGTGCGAATGTTTGTGATGGAGGAGCGGTGAGAGATCGTGGCGGAGGTGCGAATGTTTGTGACGGAGCGGTGAGAGATCGTGGCGGAGGTGCGAATGTTTGTGATGGAGGAGCGGTGAGAGATCGTGGCGGAGATGCGAATGTTTGTGATGGAGGAGTGGTGAGAGATCGTGGCGGAGGTGCGAATGTTTGTGACGGAGGAGCGGTGAGAGATCGTGGCGGAGGTGCGAATGTTTGTGACGGAGGAGTGGTGAGAGATCGTGGCGGAGATGCGAATGTTTGTGACGGAGGAGTGGTGAGAGATCGTGGCGGAGGTGTGAATGTTTGTGACGGAGCGGTGAGAGATCGTGGCGGTGGTGCGAATGTTTGTGACGGAGGAGTGGTGAGAGATCGTGGTGGAGGTGAGAATGTTTGTGACGGAGGAGCGGTGAGAGATCGTGGCGGAGATGCGAATGTTTGTGACGGAGGAGTGGTGAGAGATCGTGGCGGAGATGCGAATGTTTGTGACGGAGGAGTGGTGAGAGATCGTGGCGGAGGTGCGAATGTTTGTGACGGAGGAGTGGTGAGAGATCGTGGCGGTGGTGCGAATGTTTGTGGCGGAGCGGTGAGAGATCGTGGCGGAGATGCGAATGTTTGTGACAGAGGAGTGGTGAGAGATCGTGGCGGAGGTGCGAATGTTTGTGAGGGAGGAGTGGTGAGAGATCGTGGCGGTGGTGCGAATGTTTGTGGCGGAGCAGTGAGAGATCGTGGCGGAGATGCGAATGTTTGTGACGGAGGAGCGGTGAGAGATCGTGGCGGTGGTGCGAATGTTTGTGGCGGAGGAGCGGTGAGAGATCGTGGCGGAGATGCGAATGTTTGTGACGGAGGAGTGGTGAGAGATCGTGGCGGAGATGCGAATGTTTGTGACGGAGGAGCGGTGAGAGATCATGGCGGAGATGCGAATGTTTGTGACGGAGGAGTGAGAGATCGTGGCGGAGGTGCGAATGTTTGTGACGGAGGAGCGGTGAGAGATCATGGCGGAGATGCGAATGTTTGTGACGGAGGAGTGAGAGATCGTGGCGGAGGTGCGAATGTTTGCGACGGAGTGGTGAGAGATCGTGGCGGTGGTGCGAATGTTTGTGGCGGAGCGGTGAGAGATCGTGGCGGAGATGCGAATGTTTGTGACAGAGGAGTGGTGAGAGATCGTGGCGGAGGTGCGAATGTTTGTGAGGGAGGAGTGGTGAGAGATCGTGGCGGAGATGCGAATGTTTGTGACGGAGGAGTGGTGAGAGATCGTGGCGGTGGTGCGAATGTTTGTGACAGAGGAGTGGTGAGAGATCGTGGCGGTGGTGCGAATGTTTGTGACAGAGGAGTGGTGAGAGATCGTGGCGGTGGTGCGAATGTTTGTGACGGAGGAGTGGTGAGAGATCGTGGCGGAGATGCGAATGTTTGTGACGGAGGAGCGGTGAGAGATCATGGCGGAGATGCGAATGTTTGTGACGGAGGAGTGAGAGATCGTGGCGGAGGTGCGAATGTTTGTGACGGAGCGGTGAGAGATCGTGGCGGAGCTGCGAATGTTTGTGACGGAGGAGCGGTGAGAGATCGTGGCGGAGGTGCGAATGTTTGTGACGGAGCGGTGAGAGATCGTGGCGGAGCTGCGAATGTTTGTGACGGAGGAGTGGTGAGAGATCGTGGCGGAGATGCGAATGTTTGTGACGGAGGAGCGGTGAGAGATCGTGGCGGAGATGCGAATGTTTGTGACGGAGGAGTGGTGAGAGATCGTGGCGGAGGTGCGAATGTTTGTGACGGAGGAGCGGTGAGAGATCGTGGCGGAGATGCGAATGTTTGTGACGGAGGAGTGGTGAGAGATCGTGGCGGAGGTGCGAATGTTTGTGATGGAGGAGCGGTGAGAGATCGTGGCGGAGGTGCGAATGTTTGTGACGGAGGAGCGGTGAGAGATCGTGGCGGAGGTGCGAATGTTTGTGACGGAGCGGTGAGAGATCGTGGCGGTGGTGCGAATGTTTGTGACGGAGGAGTGGTGAGAGATCGTGGCGGAGGTGCGAATGTTTGTGGCGGAGCAGTGAGAGATCGTGGCGGAGATGCGAATGTTTGTGACGGAGGAGTGGTGAGAGATCGTGGCGGAGATGCGAATGTTTGTGGCGGAGCAGTGAGAGATCGTGGCGGAGATGCGAATGTTTGTGACGGAGGAGCGGTGAGAGATCGTGGCGGAGGTGCGAATGTTTGTGACGGAGGAGCGGTGAGAGATCGTGGCGGAGATGCGAATGTTTGTGACGGAGGAGTGGTGAGAGATCGTGGCGGAGCTGCGAATGTTTGTGACGGAGGAGCGGTGAGAGATCGTGGCGGAGATGCGAATGTTTGTGACGGAGGAGCGGTGAGAGATCGTGGCGGAGGTGCGAATGTTTGTGACGGAGGAGCGGTGAGAGATCGTGGCGGAGGTGCGAATGTTTGTGACGGAGGAGCGGTGAGAGATCGTGGCGGAGGTGCGAATGTTTGTGACGGAGCGGTGAGAGATCGTGGCGGTGGTGCGAATGTTTGTGACGGAGCAGTGAGAGATCGTGGCGGTGGTGCGAATGTTTGTGACGGAGGAGCGGTGAGAGATCGTGGCGGAGATGCGAATGTTTGTGACGGAGGAGTGGTGAGAGATCGTGGCGGAGGTGCGAATGTTTGTGACGGAGGAGTGGTGAGAGATCGTGGCGGAGGTGCGAATGTTTGTGACGGAGCAGTGAGAGATCGTGGCGGTGGTGCGAATGTTTGTGACAGAGGAGCGGTGAGAGATCGTGGCGGAGGTGCGAATGTTTGTGACAGAGGAGTGGTGAGAGATCGTGGCGGTGGTGCGAATGTTTGTGGCGGAGCGGTGAGAGATCGTGGCGGTGATGCGAATGTTTGTGACAGAGGAGTGGTGAGAGATCGTGGCGGAGGTGCGAATGTTTGTGAGGGAGGAGTGGTGAGAGATCGTGGCGGTGGTGCGAATGTTTGTGGCGGAGCAGTGAGAGATCGTGGCGGAGATGCGAATGTTTGTGACGGAGGAGCGGTGAGAGATCGTGGCGGTGGTGCGAATGTTTGTGGCGGAGGAGCGGTGAGAGATCGTGGCGGAGATGCGAATGTTTGTGACGGAGGAGTGGTGAGAGATCGTGGCGGAGATGCGAATGTTTGTGACGGAGGAGCGGTGAGAGATCGTGGCGGAGATGCGAATGTTTGTGACGGAGGAGTGAGAGATCGTGGCGGAGATGCGAATGTTTGTGACGGAGCGGTGAGAGATCGTGGCGGAGGTGCGAATGTTTGTGACGGAGCGGTGAGAGATCGTGGCGGAGCTGCGAATGTTTGTGACGGAGGAGCGGTGAGAGATCGTGGCGGAGGTGCGAATGTTTGTGACGGAGGAGCGGTGAGAGATCGTGGCGGAGATGCGAATGTTTGTGATGGAGGAGCGGTGAGAGATCGTGGCGGAGGTGCGAATGTTTGTGACGGAGCGGTGAGAGATCGTGGCGGAGATGCGAATGTTTGTGACGGAGGAGTGGTGAGAGATCGTGGCGGAGATGCGAATGTTTGTGACGGAGGAGCGGTGAGAGATCGTGGCGGAGGTGCGAATGTTTGTGACGGAGCGGTGAGAGATCGTGGCGGAGATGCGAATGTTTGTGACGGAGGAGCGGTGAGAGATCGTGGCGGAGGTGCGAATGTTTGTGACGGAGCGGTGAGAGATCGTGGCGGAGATGCGAATGTTTGTGACGGAGGAGCGGTGAGAGATCGTGGCGGAGGTGCGAATGTTTGTGACGGAGGAGCGGTGAGAGATCGTGGCGGAGATGCGAATGTTTGTGACGGAGGAGTGGTGAGAGATCGTGGCGGAGGTGCGAATGTTTGTGACGGAGGAGCGGTGAGAGATCGTGGCGGAGGTGCGAATGTTTGTGACGGAGGAGCGGTGAGAGATCGTGGCGGAGGTGCGAATGTTTGTGACGGAGCGGTGAGAGATCGTGGCGGTGGTGCGAATGTTTGTGACGGAGCAGTGAGAGATCGTGGCGGTGGTGCGAATGTTTGTGGCGGAGGAGTGGTGAGAGATCGTGGCGGAGGTGCGAATGTTTGTGGCGGAGCAGTGAGAGATCGTGGCGGAGATGCGAATGTTTGTGACAGAGGAGTGGTGAGAGATCGTGGCGGAGGTGCGAATGTTTGTGACGGAGGAGTGGTGAGAGATCGTGGCGGTGGTGCGAATGTTTGTGGCGGAGCAGTGAGAGATCGTGGCGGAGATGCGAATGTTTGTGACAGAGGAGTGGTGAGAGATCGTGGCGGAGATGCGAATGTTTGTGAAGGAGGAGTGGTGAGAGATCGTGGCGGAGATGCGAATGTTTGTGACGGAGGAGTGGTGAGAGATCGTGGTGGTGGTGCGAATGTTTGTGACGGAGGAGCGGTGAGAGATCGTGGCGGAGGTGCGAATGTTTGTGACGGAGGAGTGGTGAGAGATCGTGGCGGAGATGCGAATGTTTGTGACGGAGGAGCGGTGAGAGATCATGGCGGAGATGCAAATGTTTGTGACGGAGGAGTGGTGAGAGATCATGGCGGAGATGCGAATGTTTGTGACGGAGGAGTGGTGAGAGATTGTGGCGGAGGTGCGAATGTTTGTGACGGGGCGGTGAGAGATCGTGGCGGAGATGCGAATGTTTGTGAAGGAGCGGTGAGAGATCGTGGCGGAGGTGCGAATGTTTTTGACGGAGGAGCGGTGAGAGATCGTGGCGGAGGTGCGAATGTTTGTGACGGAGGAGCGGTGAGAGATCGTGGCGGAGGTGCGAATGTTTGTGACGGAGGAGTGGTGAGAGATCGTGGCGGTGGTGCGAATGTTTGTGACGGAGGAGCGGTGAGAGATCGTGGCGGTGGTGCGAATGTTTGTGACGGAGCGGTGAGAGATCGTGGCGGAGATGCGAATGTTTGTGAAGGAGCGGTGAGAGATCGTGGCGGAGGTGCGAATGTTTGTGACGGAGGAGTGGTGAGAGATCGTGGCGGAGGTGCGAATGTTTGTGACGGAGGAGCGGTGAGAGATCGTGGCGGAGGTGCGAATGTTTGTGACGGAGGAGTGGTGAGAGATCGTGGCGGTGGTGCGAATGTTTGTGGCGGAGCGGTGAGAGATCGTGGCGGAGATGCGAATGTTTGTGACAGAGGAGTGGTGAGAGATCGTGGCGGAGGTGCGAATGTTTGTGAGGGAGGAGTGGTGAGAGATCGTGGCGGTGGTGCGAATGTTTGTGGCGGAGCAGTGAGAGATCGTGGCGGAGATGCGAATGTTTGTGACGGAGGAGCGGTGAGAGATCGTGGCGGTGGTGCGAATGTTTGTGGCGGAGGAGCGGTGAGAGATCGTGGCGGAGGTGCGAATGTTTGTGACGGAGGAGTGGTGAGAGAACGTGGCGGAGATGCGAATGTTTGTGACGGAGGAGTGGTGAGAGATCGTGGCGGTGGTGCGAATGTTTGTGACAGAGGAGTGGTGAGAGATCGTGGCGGTGGTGCGAATGTTTGTGACGGAGGAGCGGTGAGAGATCGTGGCGGAGATGCGAATGTTTGTGACGGAGGAGCGGTGAGAGATCGTGGCGGAGATGCGAATGTTTGTGACGGAGGAGTGAGAGATCGTGGCGGAGATGCGAATGTTTGTGACGGAGCGGTGAGAGATCGTGGCGGAGGTGCGAATGTTTGTGACGGAGCGGTGAGAGATCGTGGCGGAGCTGCGAATGTTTGTGACGGAGGAGCGGTGAGAGATCGTGGCGGAGGTGCGAATGTTTGTGACGGAGGAGCGGTGAGAGATCGTGGCGGAGGTGCGAATGTTTGTGACGGAGGAGCGGTGAGAGATCGTGGCGGAGGTGCGAATGTTTGTGACGGAGGAGCGGTGAGAGATCGTGGCGGAGATGCGAATGTTTGTGACGGAGGAGTGGTGAGAGATCGTGGCGGAGGTGCGAATGTTTGTGACGGAGCGGTGAGAGATCGTGGCGGAGATGCGAATGTTTGTGACGGAGGAGCGGTGAGAGATCGTGGCGGAGGTGCGAATGTTTGTGACGGAGCGGTGAGAGATCGTGGCGGAGATGCGAATGTTTGTGACGGAGGAGTGGTGAGAGATCGTGGCGGAGGTGCGAATGTTTGTGACGGAGGAGCGGTGAGAGATCGTGGCGGAGATGCGAATGTTTGTGACGGAGGAGTGGTGAGAGATCGTGGCGGAGGTGCGAATGTTTGTGACGGAGGAGCGGTGAGAGATCGTGGCGGAGGTGCGAATGTTTGTGACGGAGGAGCGGTGAGAGATCGTGGCGGAGGTGCGAATGTTTGTGACGGAGCGGTGAGAGATCGTGGCGGTGGTGCGAATGTTTGTGACGGAGCAGTGAGAGATCGTGGCGGTGGTGCGAATGTTTGTGACGGAGCGGTGAGAGATCGTGGCGGAGATGCGAATGTTTGAGACGGAGGAGTGGTGAGAGATCGTGGCGGAGATGCGAATGTTTGTGGCGGAGCAGTGAGAGATCGTGGCGGAGATGCGAATGTTTGTGGCGGAGCGGTGAGAGATCGTGGCGGAGATGCGAATGTTTGTGACAGAGGAGTGGTGAGAGATCGTGGCGGAGATGCGAATGTTTGTGGCGGAGCGGTGAGAGATCGTGGCGGAGGTGCGAATGTTTGTGACGGAGGAGCGGTGAGAGATCGTGGCGGAGGTGCGAATGTTTGTGACGGAGCGGTGAGAGATCGTGGCGGAGATGCGAATGTTTGTGACAGAGGAGTGGTGAGAGATCGTGGCGGAGATGCGAATGTTTGTGACGGAGGAGTGGTGAGAGATCGTGGCGGAGATGCGAATGTTTGTGACGGAGGAGTGGTGAGAGATCGTGGCGGAGGTGCGAATGTTTGTGACGGAGGAGCGGTGAGAGATCGTGGCGGAGGTGCGAATGTTTGTGACGGAGGAGCGGTGAGAGATCGTGGCGGAGGTGCGAATGTAAGTGACGGAGGAGCGGTGAGAGATCGTGGCGGAGATGCGAATGTTTGTGACAGAGGAGTGGTGAGAGATCGTGGCGGAGGTGCAAATGTTTGTGACGGAGGAGTGGTGAGAGATCGTGGCGGAGATGCGAATGTTTGTGACAGAGGAGTGGTGAGAGATCGTGGCGGAGATGCGAATGTTTGTGACGGAGGAGTGGTGAGAGATCGTGGCGGAGATGCGAATGTTTGTGACGGAGGAGTGGTGAGAGATCGTGGCGGAGATGCGAATGTTTGTGACAGAGGAGTGGTGAGAGATCGTGGCGGAGGTGCGAATGTTTGTGACGGAGTGGTGAGAGATCGTGGCGGTGGTGCGAATGTTTGTGACAGAGGAGTGGTGAGAGATCGTGGCGGTGGTGCGAATGATTGTGACGGAGGAGCGGTGAGAGATCGTGGCGGAGGTGCGAATGTTTGTGACAGAGGAGTGGTGAGAGATCGTGGCGGAGATGCGAATGTTTGTGACGGAGGAGCGGTGAGAGATCGTGGCGGTGGTGCGAATGTTTGTGACGGAGGAGCGGTGAGAGATCGTGGCGGAGGTGCGAATGTTTGTGACGGAGCGGTGAGAGATCGTGGCGGAGATGCGAATGTTTGTGACGGAGGAGCGGTGAGAGATCGTGGCGGAGGTGCGAATGTTTGTGACGGAGGAGTGGTGAGAGATCGTGGTGGTGGTGCGAATGTTTGTGACGGAGGAGTGGTGAGAGATCATGGCGGACATGCGAATGTTTGTGACGGAGGAGTGGTGAGAGATCGTGGCGGAGATGCGAATGTTTGTGAAGGAGGAGTGGTGAGAGATCGTGGCGGAGATGCGAATGTTTGTGACGGAGGAGTTGTGAGAGATCGTGGTGGTGGTGCGAATGTTTGTGACGGAGGAGTGGTGAGAGATCGTGGCGGAGGTGCGAATGTTTGTGAAGGAGGAGTGGTGAGAGATCGTGGCGGAGATGCGAATGTTTGTGACGGAGGAGTGGTGAGAGATCGTGGTGGTGGTGCGAATGTTTGTGACGGAGGAGCGGTGAGAGATCGTGGCGGAGGTGCGAATGTTTGTGACGGAGGAGCGGTGAGAGATCGTGGCGGAGGTGCGAATGTTTGTGATGGAGGAGTGGTGAGAGATCGTGGCGGAGATGCGAATGTTTGTGACGGAGGAGTGGTGAGAGATCATGGCGGAGATGCGAATGTTTGTGACGGAGGAGCGGTGAGAGATCGTGGCGGAGATGCGAATGTTTGTGACGGAGGAGTGGTGAGAGATCGTGGCGGTGGTGCGAATGTTTGTGATGGAGGAGTGGTGAGAGATCGTGGCGGAGATGCGAATGTTTGTGACGGAGGAGTGGTGAGAGATCGTGGCGGAGGTACGAATGTTTGTGACGGAGGAGCGGAGAGAGATCGTGGCGGAGATGCGAATGTTTGTGACGGAGGAGCGGTGAGAGATCGTGGCGGTGGTGCGAATGTTTGTGACGGAGGAGCGGTGAGAGATCGTGGCGGAGGTGCGAATGTTTGTGACGGAGGAGTGGTGAGAGATTGTGGCGGAGGTGCGAATGTTTGTGACGGAGGAGTGGTGAGAGATCGTGGCGGAGGTGCGAATGTTTGTGACGGAGGAGTGGTGAGAGATCGTGGCGGTGGTGCGAATGTTTGTGACGGAGCGGTGAGAGATCGTGGCGGAGATGCGAATGTTTGTGACGGAGGAGCGGTGAGAGATCGTGGCGGAGGTGCGAATGTTTGTGACGGAGGAGTGGTGAGAGATCGTGGCGGAGGTGCGAATGTTTGTGACGGAGGAGCGGTGAGAGATCGTGGCGGAGATGCGAATGTTTGTGACGGAGCGGTGAGAGATCATGGCGGAGATGCGAATGTTTGTGAAGGAGCGGTGAGAGATCGTGGCGGAGATGCGAATGTTTGTGACGGAGCGGTGAGAGATCGTGGCGGAGATGCGAATGTTTGTGACGGAGCGGTGAGAGATCGTGGCGGAGATGCGAATGTTTGTGACGGAGCGGTGAGAGATCATGGCGGAGATGCGAATGTTTGTGAAGGAGCGGTGAGAGATCGTGGCGGAGATGCGAATGTTTGTGACGGAGGAGTGGTGAGAGATCGTGGCGGAGATGCGAATGTTTGTGACGGAGGAGCGGTGAGAGATCGTGGCGGTGGTGCGAATGTTTGTGACGGAGCGGTGAGAGATCGTGGCGGAGGTGCGAATGTTTGTGACGGAGGAGTGGTGAGAGATCGTGGCGGAGGTGCGAATGTTTGTGGCGGAGCGGTGAGAGATCGTGGCGGAGATGCGAATGTTTGTGACGGAGGAGTGGTGAGAGATCGTGGCGGAGGTGCGAATGTTTGTGACGGAGGAGTGGTGAGAGATCGTGGCGGAGATGCGAATGTTTGTGACGGAGGAGTGGTGAGAGATCGTGGCGGAGATGCGAATGTTTGTGACGGAGGAGTGGTGAGAGATCGTGGCGGAGATGCGAATGTTTGTGACGGAGGAGTGGTGAGAGATCGTGGCGGAGATGCGAATGTTTGTGACGGAGGAGTGGTGAGAGATCGTGGCGGAGGTGCGAATGTTTGTGACGGAGGAGTGGTGAGAGATCGTGGCGGAGATGCGAATGTTTGTGGCGGAGCGGTGAGAGATCGTGGCGGAGGTGCGAATGTTTGTGACGGAGGAGTGGTGAGAGATCGTGGCAGTGGTGCGAATGTTTGTGACGGAGGAGTGGTGAGAGATCGTGGCGGAGGTGCGAATGTTTGTGACGGAGGAGCGGTGAGAGATCGTGGCGGTGGTGCGAATGTTTGTGACGGAGGAGTGGTGAGAGATCGTGGCGGAGATGCGAATGTTTGTGACGGAGGAGTGGTGAGAGATCGTGGCGGAGATGCGAATGTTTGTGACGGAGGAGCGGTGAGAGATCGTGGCAGAGATGCGAATGTTTGTGACGGAGGAGCGGTGAGAGATCGTGGCGGTGGTGCGAATGTTTGTGACGGAGGAGCGGTGAGAGATCGTGGCGGTGGTGAGAATGTTTGTGACGGAGCGGTGAGAGATCGTGGCAGAGATGCGAATGTTTGTGACGGAGGAGCGGTGAGAGATCGTGGCGGTGGTGCGAATGTTTGTGACGGAGGAGCGGTGAGAGATCGTGGCGGAGGTGCGAATGTTTGTGACGGAGGAGAGGTGAGAGATCGTGGCGGAGGTGCGAATGTTTGTGACGGAGGAGAGGTGAGAGATCGTGGCGGAGATGCGAATGTTTGTGACGGAGCGGTGAGAGATCGTGGCGGAGATGCGAATGTTTGTGACGGAGCGGTGAGAGATCGTGGCGGAGATGCGAATGTTTGTGACGGAGCGGTGAGAGATCGTGGCGGAGATGCGAATGTTTGTGACGGAGCGGTGAGAGATCGTGGCGGAGATGCGAATGTTTGTGACGGAGGAGCGGTGAGAGATCGTGGCGGAGGTGCGAATGTTTGTGACGGAGCGGTGAGAGATCGTGGCGGAGATGCGAATGTTTGTGACGGAGGAGTGGTGAGAGATCGTGGCGGAGATGCGAATGTTTGTGACGGAGGAGTGGTGAGAGATCGTGGCGGAGGTGCGAATGTTTGTGACGGAGGAGTGGTGAGAGATCGTGGCGGAGATGCGAATGTTTGTGACGGAGGAGTGGTGAGAGATCGTGGCGGAGATGCGAATGTTTGTGACGGAGGAGTGGTGAGAGATCGTGGCGGAGGTGCGAATGTTTGTGACGGAGCGGTGAGAGATCGTGGCGGTGGTGCGAATGTTTGTGACGGAGGAGCGGTGAGAGATCGTGGCGGAGGTGCGAATGTTTGTGACGGAGGAGTGGTGAGAGATCGTGGCGGAGGTGCGAATGTTTGTGACGGAGGAGCGGTGAGAGATCGTGGCGGAGATGCGAATGTTTGTGACGGAGGAGCGGTGAGAGATCGTGGCGGAGATGCGAATGTTTGTGACGGAGGAGCGGTGAGAGATCGTGGCGGAGGTGCGAATGTTTGTGACGGAGGAGCGGTGAGAGATCGTGGCGGAGGTGCGAATGTTTGTGACGGAGGAGCGGTGAGAGATCGTGGCGGAGGTGCGAATGTTTGTGACGGAGGAGCGGTGAGAGATCGTGGCGGTTGTGAGAATGTTTGTGACGGAATGGTGAGAGATCGTGGCGGAGATGCGAATGTTTGTGACGGAGTGGTGAGAGATCGTGGCGGTGGTGCGAATGTTTGTGACGGAGGAGTGGTGAGAGATCGTGGCGGAGGTGCGAATGTTTGTGACGGAGGAGTGGTGAGAGATCGTGGCGGAGATGCGAATGTTTGTGATGGAGGAGTGGTGAGAGATCGTGGCGGTGGTGCGAATGTTTGTGACGGAGGAGAGGTGAGAGATCGTGGCGGAGATGCGAATGTTTGTGACGGAGGAGCGGTGAGAGATCGTGGCGGTGGTGCGAATGTTTGTGATGGAGGATTGGTGAGAGATCGTGGCGGAGGTGCGAATGTTTGTGACGGAGGAGTGGTGAGAGATCGTGGCGGAGGTGCGAATGTTTGCGACGGAGGAGTGGTGAGAGATCGTGGCGGAGGTGCGAATGTTTGTGATGGAGGAGTGGTGAGAGATCGTGGCGGAGGTGCGAATGTTTGTGACGGAGGAGTGGTGAGAGATCGTGGCGGTGGTGCGAATGTTTGTGATGGAGGATTGGTGAGAGATCGTGGCGGAGGTGCGAATGTTTGTGACGGAGGAGTGGTGAGAGATCGTGGCGGAGGTGCGAATGTTTGTGACGGAGGATTGGTGAGAGATCGTGGCGGAGGTGCGAATGTTTGTGACGGAGGAGTGGTGAGAGATCGTGGCGGAGGTGCGAATGTTTGTGACGGAGGAGTGGTGAGAGATCGTGGCGGAGGTGCGAATGTTTGTGACGGAGGAGTGGTGAGAGATCGTGGCGGAGGTGCAGCAAATGAGTGTAACGGGGCCAGAAGAGCCGAGGGCCCAGGGGTAGCATGATCCAGCCCACACTGCGATATGTGTGTGCACTCGGTCCGTGCAGCAGAGCAGGTCTCCAGTCGCCCTGGTTAACCCTTGCCACTGGATAAAGACCGTGTCAAGCCCGTGTAGTGACTGAATTGCAACGGCCACCACACGTTAAAAAAATCCACGCACAGGTATCTTCCACCCTTTTAATTGGAGTTCAGGACTGGAATATCGGTCCTTCATTGAAACATCTGTCAACTCATCCCTCCTGGTGTGGAAGCAAGTCATCCTCGTTTGTGGGACTGCCTATGAATGAGCAGTGTAGGCAGTATGGACATTTACCGCTGTTCCACTGATATTAACATTGTGAGCTGATGCATCGCATTTATCTGTGGAATATCTTTAGGGATCTTCTAATCTCAGAAAAATCATAAACATATAAGCGGTAGATTTCACTGCTGTTTTACAATCAGTATTCTCCACTTGTGCACATGCATCGCTGTCTGTGAGCCCACGCACCTACATCCAAACAAGTCAGCTTCCATTCCTTTTCCCATTGGGGAAATGTAACAGCAATTCAGTCTCGGATCAGTAATTTCTCCAAACTATAGTTAAAGTTATTCGCCAGCATTAAGTTATAACCACGTTTGAGACATTGTATTGAGTATAGTGCTGTTTCACACATGCTGACATTTGTATAATAAACACACAGCAGCAACAACAGCACAGGAAGCAATCGATCAAGTTGAACTCAGAAAGTACAGAAAGAACTGTAAAAGGAAACAAGAGGTACACGGAGAGTGTGTGAACAATGTTTAGCGGTGACATAAAAGGGAAAACTGATGTATTTTATAAACATATGAAGAATAACAAGATCGGCGAAGGAAAGGTGGGCAGATTAAGGACCTAAAATGCAATCAATCTTCTTCTGGAGGCAGAGCTACTAAATGAGTATTTTGCATCTGTCTTCACTGGAGAAGTGGATGCTGCAAATTTTACTGTAAAGGTAAAGACATTGGACAGGACATAAATAGTTAAAGGAGGCACTAAAATGGCTCACAGCGTTCAAAGTAGGTAATTAACCAGGATCGGATGGAGCGCATCCTCGGTAGAAGAGGGAGGGGTGGAAATTGTGGAGGCTCTGGCCACAATCATTCAATCCTCCGTGGACATGCGAGTGGTGCTAGAGTACTGGAGGATGTTCAAAATAGGGGAGAGGTAACCCAGGCAACTGTAACTAGTTCGAGAGACAATAATCTGAGACAAAATCAATTGCCACTTGGAAGAACATGGGCTAATAAATGACATCCAAAACTATTATCTAAAGGCAAACCGGGTCCGAATGAATGGATTGAGTTCTTCGATGAAATAAGGTAGAGGGTTGAGGGAGGTTGTGCAGTTGACGATGTAAATATGGACATTCCAAAAGCTTATGATGAATTATCACAAAATGGACATGGTAACAAACTTTAAGCCAATCATATTAAAAGTGCAATGGCAGTGTGGATAATAAATTGGATGGGGTGAAAGGAGGCAGAAAGTATGTTTTTCAGAGAGGAGAGAAGTTTACAGTTGAACCCTCTGCTTGAAGATGACAAGAGAGTTTCAGAAGACTTTGTAGAAAAGTATGGTGGATCCATGGCTTTATAAATAGAAGCAGAGGAATATAGGACCATAGGAACTTGAGTTGGTTATTCATTCGCTCGAGCCTGTTCCACCATTCAATTAGATCATGACTGATCTTTATCTTAACTCCATCTACACACCTTAATCCTAAATACACATGCTTAACAAAAATCTATCAATCTCAATTTTAAAAATGACGATTGGCCGAGCCTCGACAGTTTTTTGTGGGCGAATGTTCCAGATTTCCAATATCCTGTGTGTTAAGAAGTACTTTCCAACATTATCTGTGAACGGTCTCATTCTGCTTTTAACATTATGCCAATTTGTTCTGGATTCGTCCACCAGAAGAGATAGTTGATCTCTTTTTATCCTATCAAATCCTTTGATGATCTTAAATTCTTCCATTAGATCAGCCTGTGTATTCAAGGTAATACACGATTGTCTATGTAAACAGCCCTCATAATTTAACCCTTTTAGCCCCGGTATCAATCTAGTGAAACTCAGTTGCACACCCTCCAAAGCCAAGATATAATTTCTGAGGTGCGGTACCTAGGACTTAACACAGTACTTTAAATGGGATCTAATCTAAGCTCTGTGCAGCTAGAGCAGGGGTGGGTAAAATACGGCCCGCGGGCCATATCAGGCCACCAAGTCATTCTATCTGGCTCGCTGAATGGGACAGAAATCGAACACGAACCGGATCGCGAGCTGCACATTCATCTATCCACTTTCAGTTCTCATGCATCAGAGACACAACTGAACTGCAGGCAATGAAAAAACATAGTAATATTTCATTCAAATTAATAATTCACAAAAGCGATTCTCCCTGGCCCGATCTTAAAAGGATCCCTTCCATGATTCTGGGCGCCAATGGCAGACTTCCATACCCAGAATGCACTGCATACCCAGAATGCATTTTAGAGTGGAGTCATGGCAGCTCATCTCCACAAATCTTTTACCGAAGAAAGTGACCAGCGTTGTATCTTTGTTCTCCCGGTATCCTGAGTATAACAGCGAGGGAGTTTTCATCTGGCACCAATTGGGTCGGCACTAGTAATCATTGCACAGGGACATCAGGATGACTGAGGTGGGGAATTGACGCTGACATACGCTTCAAAGAGCGTGACGTTTTATTTCACAGCACTGATTTACAGAGACCAGAAGACACGACAACTAGTTTTTTATCTTTGATTTATTTCTAAGCAGTATCGAACACATGTGTATGTAAGATAGCATTGGACTACTATCTGAATTTATGTTGATGCAATGTTTACGTTTATGCGCATGTTCCCTCTATTTTTGTTCGCGTGCGGTACCTTTAAATTAGCTGCGTGGCCAGCCACCATGCAGCTGCACATGCGCAGTATCTTTTCCAGTGGCAGGAGCTTGGGAGTGGCCTGCATGGGACCACGCGATTGGTGGAACCTTGGTGGGCGGCCATCACCCCAAATAATTGCGCACGCCTGAGCTGGAGCATAACTTCAACCCTTCGTATTAACATAGAAACATAGAAAATAGGTGCAGGAGTAGGCCATTCGGCCCTTCGAGCCTGCACCGCCATTCAATAAGATCATGGCTGATCATTCACCTCAGTACCCCTTTCCTGCTTTCTCTCCATACCCCTTGATCCTTTTAGCCCCCTTGGCCATGCCCAGGAGCAGCCTGATCAGTACAATCCCTTCCCGCCCTGCTCTCTGCTGCAGGGCTCGAGCTGAATCATTCAGTTTGAATTGTTCTGATAAATGACTGATCTTTTCCCCAAATCATTAATCCTCTGCGTGGTAACAATGACTAAATCTCCCCACAGCTCTTCCATCTGCGGTTCATAGGACGCCACATTGAAATCGTGTTCTGCACCGTGAATCTGTTTCTCAATTAGATGACTAGTGGAGTGCTGCAGGGCTCAGTGCTGGGACCCCAGCTATTTACAATATACATTGATGATTTAGATGAAGGAATTGAGTGTAATATCTCCAAGTTTGCAGATGACACTAAGCTGGGTGGCAGTGTGAGCTGTGAGGAGGATGCTAAGAGGCTGCAGAGTGACTTGGACAGGTTAGATGAGTGGGCAAATGTATGGCAGATGCAGTATAATGTGGATAAATGTGAGGTTATCCACTTTGGTGGCAAAAACATGAAGGCACAATATTATCTGAATGGTGGCAGATTAGAAAAAGGGGAGGTGCAACGCGACCTGGGTGTCATGGTACATCGGTCATTGAAAGTTGGCATTAAGGTACAGCAGGCGGTGAAGAAGGCAAATGGCATGTTGGCCTTCATAGCTAGGGGATTGGAGTATAGGAGCAGGGAGGTCTTACTGCAGTTGGACAGGGCCTTGGTGAGGCCTCACCTGGAATATTGTGTTCAGTTTTGTCCTCCTAATCTGAGGAAGGGCATTCTTGCTATTGAGGGAGTGCAGCGAAGATTCACCAGACTGATTCCCAGGATGACAGGACTGACATATGAGGAGAGACTGGATCGACTGGGCCTGTATTCACTGGAGTTTAGAAGAATGAGAGGGGATCTCATAGGAACATATAAAATTCTGATGGACTGGACAAGTTAGATACAGGAAGAATGTTCCCGATGTTAGGGAAGTCCAGAACCAGGGGTCACAGTCTAAGGATAAGGGGTCAGCCGTTTAGGACTGAGATGAGGAGAAACTTCTTCACCCAGAGAGTTGTTAACCTGTGGAATTCCCTGCCGCAGAGAGCTGTTGATGCCAGTTCATTGGATATATTCAAGAGGGAGTTAGATATGGCTCTTATGACTAAAGGAATCAAGGGATATGGAGAGAAAGCAGGAAAGGGGTACTGAGGGAATGATCAGCCATGATCTTATTGAATGGTGGTGCAGGCTCGAAGGGCCGAATGGCCTACTCCTGCACCTATTTTCTATGTTTCTATGTTATTATTCCCCATAAAACTTCTTAATTATAGGACCACAGAAGGGCAGAGACGGCAATGGACAAAGTTCGCTGATAATAATCTCCAGCAAATAGTCTCCAGTTAATGATTAACAGCCTGGACCTTAATGATGATGTTCACACCCATATGTATCAGGCTCCAGGTTTCAGGAACTGGAACTGAATCAGCCAGGTTGTGCGGTAAACAAGTGACAATCTGTTCGTGAACGGGATGTAATTTCACCTTTTCATTTAATATTTATTTCAACAGTTCGACAGTGGATGTATTTATTGTGAGACTGGCAAACTCACAGCATTCAATTCAGTTTCTAATGACTTGTATTTAATATCAGTATTAAAAGTTCACGCTCACTCTTGTGACTGCTCCGTGTCTTATTCCTCTTCCTGCTGCTGCTGTGCGCTGCCGCTCCCATTGTGTTCCCTGCTCTGTGTCTGAACCCCTACATTTGACCTGTCTGCCTCCCCCACCGGTTCGCTGCCTGGCCTTTAATGTTTGCTTCTCTCCCACACCCGATTCTGCCGGCTCGCTCCCTGTTCCCATTCCCATCAGTTGTGTGTCAGACTCGGTCCTAACTTCTAACTTCCCTTCCCCAGATGTTCCTTGGCTAGTTTCACCCTACATCAGTAACCAGCTTCTACTCTACAACTATTTTAGTTGTGAGCATTAAACAAGTGCCTCCTGATTAAAGGGGGCTCACACTCCAAAAACTTTAAGTGACCCCCTTTTTTTTTTTGAGGGCACCAAAAACACAAATAATACAAGTGCCCCCTGGCTAAAAGGGGGGGGGCTACAAGCTTCCTCCAGCCCTCACTCCCCCGAACCCTTTGTTCCTTCCCCCCACTGCTGCAATACTAATTTAAGCCTTCTCCTTCCTTTCTTTCTGTTCCCAGTCTGATCTTCCCACATCTGATGGGCCTCCCGCTCCTTTCCGTTCCACCTGCCCCATGTCTTTTTTTCCAAAAATATACTTTATTCATATAAAATTTTCACAATACACTGGAAAATAGCTCATTACAGTGCGGTCAGCAATTCCATACAATTGGTTTGGATGCTGCCAGCAGTTCCATACAATGCACTAGTGAGCATTTCATTTCAAGGTACAGTTTAGTACAATCCATAAATCACGTTACATGTAGTACTGTGCAAATGAGGGTATTACATGGAGCAGGTAAGGACAGGTTTATATTACATTCCAGGATACGGTTCAATACCGATCACCAATCACGTTACATGTAGCACTTTGCAGATGAAAGCAGTACAGGGAACGGATGAGGATACATTTACATTTCTTTACAAGTTACTAAACAGTGCAGAGACTACCTGCCCCATGTCTGAGTACCTGCCCTGCTTCCCTCTCCATATTGTCGCTTGTCTAGATTCCCCATCCATCACAAATAATATCTGGAAGTTATGTACAATCCAAAAGTCCACCCCACGTTATCCTGGCCCAATGTTGCTACAAGTTCGGGAATTGCTACCAACCAGAATGAAGCAGGCACCAACCCTGACCTCATGTTATCTCCATTACTCTTTACTGTTTGCTCGCACATTTGCATGTTAAAAATTCCACTATTTTGTCTTTTTTGTAGTTTCATTAGGTTCGAACCTCATTCTAAAGTTGAATTATGTCCCTTGACGTTGATTCTCCAACCAGCGGCAATAGTTTCTCTCCATCTACCCTGTCGAAACGTTTTAACATTTTAAACAGCGAGGTTGGATCACCGCTCAGACTCCTATACTCAAGCGAATACAAACCAAGTGTATACAGCCTGTCAATCTGAGTACATGCCATTATTTCTCCAACTCCCCAACAATTTCTACCCCAAGTTAAAATGCTCCCTCCATGGAGAGAAAGCAGGAAAGGGGTACTGAGGGAATGATCAGCCATGATCTTATTGAATGGCGGTGCAGGCTCGAAGGGCCGAATGGCCGACTCCTGCACCTATTTTCTATGTTTCTATATTTCTATGTTTCTATGCGCTCTCATTTAAAGCAATTATTTTTTGCACAGAAACTTAACGAATGCCTTCTGCGACATAGATTTGAGCCATACACACGCATTTGCCTACCTTTTAAGTGGCCTCCTCAAAATATTCAACGAGATTAGTCAGAAATGCTTTATAAAGCCATGCCGGCTCTCTCTGATCAGACCATTTCGCCCAATCACTCTATCCTCAACAACTGATTCTTGTCGCTGCCACTCAGCTGACGTTAAACTGGCATGTATGTAGTTACTTCCATTTCTATCCCAGCCATCTGAAATAATGGAGCGCCTTTAGCAATTCCCA
The DNA here is from genome assembly GCF_044704955.1 of Pristiophorus japonicus. Classification (NCBI taxonomy): domain Eukaryota; kingdom Metazoa; phylum Chordata; class Chondrichthyes; family Pristiophoridae; genus Pristiophorus; species Pristiophorus japonicus. The sequence goes on from NC_091978.1 coordinate 4,710,491, forward strand.
GTCTAACGGCACAACTCCCGAATCAAGAAAGCTTTGAAAGATTCTAACTAACACTTCTGCAATTTCTACCGTACTCCTTTTAATAACCTTTTAATAACCTTGGGTGGAAATCATCAGGCCCGAGAGATGTATCCCCTAACATCCAATATTTTCTCCATCACATGTTTACTATTCTGAGCACAATACGTCCCTCCCCTTCATTTATTTTTATTTTGCCTTCTCTTGCTGGTATTTTGTCCTTTTCATCTACTCTAAAAACTGACAAAGTATTCGTGAAATAATTCTGCTGTTACCTTGTTAGCTATCAGGGGACACAGTCTTAGGATAAGTGGTGGGCCATTTAGGACTGAGATGAGGAGAAACTTCTTCATTCAGAGAGTTGTTAACCTGTGGAATTCCCTGCCGCAGAGAGTTGTTGATGCCAGTTCATTGGATATATTCAAGAGGGAGTTAGATATGGCCCTTACGGCTAAAGGGATCAAGGGATATGGAGAGAAAGCAGGAAAGGGGTACTGAGGGAATGATCAGCCATGATCTTATTGAATGGTGGTGCAGGCTCGAAGGGCCGAATGGCCTACTCCTGCACCTATTTTCTATGTTTCTATGTTATTATTCCCCATAAAACTTCTTAATTATAGGACCACAGAAGGGCAGAGACGGCAATGGACAAAGTTCGCTGATAATAATCTCCAGCAAATAGTCTCCAGTTAATGATTAACAGCCTGGACCTTAATGATGATGTTCACACCCATATGTATCAGGCTCCAGGTTTCAGGAACTGGAACTGAATCAGCCAGGTTGTGCGGTAAACAAGTGACAATCTGTTCGTGAACGGGATGTAATTTCACCTTTTCATTTAATATTTATTTCAACAGTTCGACAGTGGATGTATTTATTGTGAGACTGGCAAACTCACAGCATTCAATTCAGTTTCTAATGACTTGTATTTAATATCAGTATTAAAAGTTCACGCTCACTCTTGTGACTGCTCCGTGTCTTATTCCTCTTCCTGCTGCTGCTGTACGCTGCCGCTCCCATTGTGTTCCCTGCTCTGTGTCTGAACCCCTACATTTGACCTGTCTGCCTCCCCCACCGGTTCGCTGCCTGTCCTTTAATGTTTGCTTCTCTCCCACACCCGATTCTGCCGGCTCGCTCCCTGTTCCCATTCCCATCAGTTGTGTGTCAGACTCGGTCCTAACTTCTAACTTCCCTTCCCCAGATGTTCCTTGGCTAGTTTCACCCTACATCAGTAACCAGCTTCTACTCTACAACTATTTTAGTTGTGAGCATTAAACAAGTGCCTCCTGATTAAAGGGGGCTCACACTCCAAAAACTTTAAGTGACCCCCTTTTTTTTTGAGGGCACCAAAAACACAAATAATACAAGTGCCCCCTGGCTAAAAGGGGGGGGGCTACAAGCTTCCTCCAGCCCTCACTCCCCCGAACCCTTTGTTCCTTCCCCCAACTGCTGCAATACTAATTTAAGCCTTCTCCTTCCTTTCTTTCTGTTCCCAGTCTGACCTTCCCACATCTGATGGGCCTCCCGCTCCTTTCCGTTCCACCTGCCCCATGTCTTTTTTTCCAAAAATATACTTTATTCATATAAAATTTTCACAATACACTGGAAAATAGCTCATTACAGTGCGGTCAGCAATTCCATACAATTGGTTTGGATGCTGCCAGCAGTTCCATACAATGCACTAGTGAGCATTTCATTTCAAGGTACAGTTTAGTACAATCCATAAATCATGTTACATGTAGTACTGTGCAAATGAGGGTATTACATGGAGCAGGTAAGGACAGGTTTATATTACATTCCAGGATACGGTTCAATACCGATCACCAATCACGTTACATGTAGCACTTTGCAGATGAAAGCAGTACAGGGAACGGATGAGGATACATTTACATTTCTTTACAAGTTACTAAACAGTGCAGAGACTACCTGCCCCATGTCTGAGTACCTGCCCTGCTTCCCTCTCCATATTGTCGCTTGTCTAGATTCCCCATCCATCACAAATAATATCTGGAAGTTATGTACAATCCAAAAGTCCACCCCACGTTATCCTGGCCCAATGTTGCTACAAGTTCGGGAATTGCTACCAACCAGAATGAAGCAGGCACCAACCCTGACCTCATGTTATCTCCATTACTCTTTACTGTTTGCTCGCACATTTGCATGTTAAAAATTCCACTATTTTGTCTTTTTTGTAGTTTCATTAGGTTCGAACCTCATTCTAAAGTTGAATTATGTCCCTTGACGTTGATTCTCCAACCAGCGGCAATAGTTTCTCTCCATCTACCCTGTCGAAACGTTTTAACATTTTAAACAGCGAGGTTGGATCACCGCTCAGACTCCTATACTCAAGCGAATACAAACCAAGTGTATACAGCCTGTCAATCTGAGTACATGCCATTATTTCTCCAACTCCCCAACAATTTCTACCCCAAGTTAAAATGCTCCCTCCATGGAGAGAAAGCAGGAAAGGGGTACTGAGGGAATGATCAGCCATGATCTTATTGAATGGCGGTGCAGGCTCGAAGGGCCGAATGGCCTACTCCTGCACCTATTTTCTATGTTTCTATATTTCTATGTTTCTATGCGCTCTCATTTAAAGCAATTATTTTTTGCACAGAAACTTAACGAATGCCTTCTGCGACATAGATTTGAGCCATACACACGCATTTGCCTACCTTTTAAGTGGCCTCCTCAAAATATTCAACGAGATTAGTCAGAAATGCTTTATAAAGCCATGCCGGCTCTCTCTGATCAGACCATTTCGCCCAATCACTCTATCCTCAACAACTGATTCTTGTCGCTGCCGCTCAGCTGACGTTAAACTGGCATGTATGTAGTTACTTCCATTTCTATCCCAGCCATCTGAAATAATGGAGCGCCTTTAGCAATTCCCAGTCTAACGGCACAACTCCCGAATCAAGAAAGCTTTGAAAGATTCTAACTAACACTTCTGCAATTTCTACCGTACTCCTTTTAATAACCTTTTAATAACCTTGGGTGGAAATCATCAGGCCCGAGAGATGTATCCCCTAACATCCAATATTTTCTCCATCACATGTTTACTATTCTGAGCACAATACGTCCCTCCCCTTCATTTATTTTTATTTTGCCTTCTCTTGCTGGTATTTTGTCCTTTTCATCTACTCTAAAAACTGACAAAGTATTCGTGAAATAATTCTGCTGTTACCTTGTTAGCTATCAGGGGACACAGTCTTAGGATAAGTGGTGGGCCATTTAGGACTGAGATGAGGAGAAACTTCTTCATTCAGAGAGTTGTTAACCTGTGGAATTCCCTGCCGCAGAGAGTTGTTGATGCCAGTTCATTGGATATATTCAAGAGGGAGTTAGATATGGCCCTTACGGCTAAAGGGATTAAGGGATATGGAGAGAAAGCAGGAAAGGGGTACTGAGGGAATGATCAGCCATGATCTTATTGAATGGCGGTGCAGGCTCGAAGGGCCGAATGGCCTACTCCTGCATCTATTTTCTATGTTTCTATGTTTCTATCATCGCATCATCCGTATTTGTCTTTCATGGATCACGTTTCACTCAGCCACCCTCCTAACCTTAATATTTTTAGATGCATTTTAATTATTAGCTTTTATATTACTTTCAAGGTATTTTCATACTCCCTTTTCAGGGTTCGTAATATTTTCTTGGTATCCTTTGTTGCTTTCTATGCTTCTCTCTGTCCTCTCGATTACCGCTTTTCTTGACATTTGTCTGAGTTACTTGCTATAGCTTTATACTGCACCTTACCGCACATGTTGATCATGGTTAATTGACTGTACAAGTGGAATTTTACCTCTGAGGGATATGGTTTCGATGACTATGAATGACCTAGCCACAATATTAAGGACAGACGGATTCAGGCCACCCCACAGTGATCAACAAAGTGACGAAAGGACTCATCAATAGAGTTTGCCCCGGTAAGGCACCACTGGGTCCAAGCATTCTCAGGATAATGTGGGTCAATATTTAAATATCCTGAGGCTGGAAATATAGGATTGCCGTGATTGTTACAGGCTGTGGTTTATGATGAAAAGTTTCAATCTCTGTTTGTTCATAAGTGTGTCATAAATTAGAAATATATTTCAATAATATTTCCAACAGCAGAATGTTAATGTGTGAGGTTACATTTGGAAGTTTTATTCTGTTAAATGACGCTGCTCCAAGTTCTAAAAAATAAAACAATTATTTCTTACCTGATCCAATATTGTTACCTCAACTTTTCAACATGATTGAACTACTACACTAATAAATGGCACTGATCACTTCTACTACAATAAAACACGAGAATGGTGCTCAGTACATTCCGGGTCCTTACCTTGTGTTGCAGCTCCTGATTCTGGGTCCAGAGAGTCTGCCTAAGGTAGAGGCGTGGGTGACCACATCCTGAGTACAGATCAGTTACACATCACAGTCATAAACCCCACCTTCAGCCTGATCAGTACAATCCCTCACCATCCTTTTCTCGATCTGAATCACACACGGTCACATTCAGTTTCAATTGTTCTCAGAAATGACTGATCTTTTAGCCAACGTCATTAATCCGTTTATTGATGACTAACTTTCCTGCATCGCTTCCATCTGCTGTTCGGAATATCCCCGAGGAAAACCGTGTTCTGTATCCCAATTCATATCCCTGCACTCAATCCCATTATATAGTTCACCATAAGACCTGTTTATTATCAAACTATAAAAGGACACAGATTGCAAAGTTGAAAGATCTCTGTTAGATTCCTGGAATGAAACACTAGAGAGAAGGGCACAGTCACCTCTTTGTGTTAACAGACACACTTTTGTAGAATTATCTTCCCTTTCGATCTTTATCTGTTTCCTTGTCCCGATTCTAACTCTATGGGAATGAGCTACACTCGGATCGAAGCTCGATTAATCTGGGTATGAGAGCTTTTATAGTGTAAATCTGAGCTGGCTTATCCTACATTTCAACAATTCCCGTCATACGAATATTACACTATTTTCCAATCATGATTATTTATTAATTAAGAAATCAGGGAGATAGTCTTCAATTAATGAGTAACAGTCTCGCCCTTGATCAGCATGTACAGACCCTTGAGTACCAGGATCCGGCTTTTACTTACTGGAACTGACTCATTTAGTGTGTGCGGTAAACAAGTGAAAGTTCAGCATCGTTGGCTGGTTAATAAGAACATAAGAAATAGGATCAGGAGTAGGCCATACAGCCCCTCGAGCCTGCTCCATTTAATACGACCATGGCTGATCAGATCATGGACTCAGGTCCACTTCCCTAGCCGCTCCCCATTCCCTTTTACCCTTTATTCCCTTATCAGTTAAGAAACTGTCTATCTCTGTCTTAAATCCATTCAATGTCCCAGCTTCCACAGCTCTCTGAGAGAGCGAATTCCACAGACTTACAACCCTCTGAGAGAAGAAATTTCTCCTCATCTCAGTTTTAAATGGGCAGCCCCTTATTCTAAGATCATGCCCTCTGTTTTTGTCTCCCCCGTACCAGTGGAAACATCCTCTCTGCATCCACCTTGTCAAGCCCCTTCATAATCTTATACGTTTTGATAAGATCACCTCTCATTCTTCTGAACTCCAATGAGTAGAGGCCCAACCTACTCAACCTTTCCTCATAAGTCAACTCCCTCATCCCCGGAATCAACCTAGTGAACCTTCTCTGAACTGCCTCCAAAGCAAGTATATCCTTTCATAAATATGGAAACCAAAACTGTACGCAGTATTCCAGGTGTGGCCTCACCAATACCCTGTATAACTGTAGCAAGACTTCCCTGCTTTTATACTCCACCCCTTTGCAATAAAGGCCAAGATACCATTGGCCTTCCTGATCACTTGCTGTACCTGCATACTATCCTTTTGTGTTTCATGCACAAGTACCCCCAGGTCCCTCTGTACTGCAGCACTTTGCAATCTTTCTCCATTTAAATAATAACTTGCTGTTTGATTTTTTTCTGCCGTAGTGCATAACCTCACATGTTCCAACATTATACTCTATTTTCCAAATTTTTGCCCACTCACTTAGCCTATCTATGTACTTCTGCAGATTTTTTGTGCCCTCCTCATCTTTATATCATCCTTGTATCATCCTCCCATCTTTGTATCATCAGCAAACTTGGCTACATTACACTCAGTCCCTTCTTCCAAGTCATTAATATAAATTGTAAATAGTTGGGGTCCCAGCACTGATTCCTGTGGCACCCCACTAGTTACCCCCAACCCCGTGAACTTTTATCTTGTGCAATAACCTTTTATGTGGCACCTTGTCAAATGCCTTCTGGAAGTCCAAATACATCATGTCCACTGGTTCCCCTTTATCCACCCTGTTCGTTACATCCTCAAAGAATTCCAGCAAATTTGTCAAACATGACTTCCCCTTCATAAATCCATGCTGACTATACAGGCCCAACCTGCTCAACCTTTCTTCATAAGACAACCCCTTCATCTCAGGAATCAACCTTGTGAACTTTCTCTGAACTGCCTCCAACGCAAATATATCCTTCTTAAATAAGTATTTCCCTTTTCGGCGTATCAGTCCTGACCTGAGAGCACGAGGCTTATGTGTCAGCCGTGGCTCAGTTGGTAATTCTGCTGCCTCCAGACTGGGAGTGTCAGCCTGGGTATTGTGGTCAAGTCTCTGGATTATGCCTTGAACCCACAACCTTCTGACTCAGTGACGAAAGAGAGAGTGGTACCGCCTGAGCCATACAACTGACACCATACAACAGTGGCGACAACTTGCAGTTACACAGTGTCAGCTGTGGCCCAGTGGTGGCACTCTTGCCTCTGAGTTAGAAGGTTGTGGGTTGTAAGATTCGGCGAAAACATTGGCGTAAACTTTGTGGACTTTCTGAACTTTGCTTGGACACATTTTCACTTTACAGCAGAAGAGGTGGCTGGGCAGATCCAAACATGTTTAACTTGAATACACACCAGCTGGGCGGGAATGAGAATGGCTGAAAGCAGGGACATCATGGTTGATGAGCGCCTTTTGTCATGGAATGGGAACCCTTAAGTGAGACATTAAGTAAAGTGGCCGCGGTTGCAGGCCATCGAAAGACAAAGGAAAGCTATTTTGACCACAGATTCAATCGGAGCCACACATCACAGGACAGCCGAGTTAACAAAGGAACAGGCACAGACTTGAGGTTTTTTTCCAGTTGAACAGCCTCAGGCGGGAAGGACAGTTGGATTTTAAGCAGTCTTGCAGGTATAAGAGAAGGTAGTTGGAATCCATCTCTCTCTCTCCCCCCTCTTCTACACCTGCTTGCAACCCTCAAGGACCGAGCACTCCATCTGGGACAGAGAGAAGAAACACCAGAGAGCCTTGCTACTTCGACTGGGAAGCTGACCTTGAGACTGGACTTACCACAATTTGGTACGGACTCAGAAGATATGCCTCATCGGGAGAAGCAGCGAGTAAGCCAAGGGGTAATTGGTGAGCATTTATTCCAGCCCATGCATCTTTAAGACCACCGCATAGTGTGAAAGGATGTTGTGTGTCCCAACCAAGCTTTAGGGGTTTTAGTGGGGAGAGTTTTGCAAGGGTCACAAGCATATGCACGTTCTGTTGGACAGATTTCAGTGGTGGTATCCGAGCAGGGGTGGTTTAGAAGTGAGTACTTCACATTCAGGGCATGTTTAGACAGGCCAGACTGTGTGTTGTACTTTGTTTGTTTGTATTACATGTAGAGTTGCAAAATTCATGGGAGAACCCCTAGTGTTTGGGCTCTTTGGAAAGGAAATTTAATTTGGAACTATCTACCAGAAAGTTTGGGATCCTAAAATGCTTATGGAAGAAATCTACGAGTTTTAACCAAGTTTGGAATTTTTAAAAGGTGAATGTTGGGTCTGCAAGAAAAGGGGTGGGATCAATCTCTAATAGGCCAGTTTGGATATTGGAGCTAATCAAATTGTCTGGGAACTGTTTACCCCCGAAACCTGCCTCTAGAAAACATTAGCATTTAAACAATCGACCACGGAAGAAACATTATCACCCCACCCAGAGGACCCAAATGTCACATACATATTCCAACACCTTTTCAACAGGCATAGAAATATCTGGCTCAGGCCAGACTTCTGGAAGCAAAAACAAACAGCGCTATCACAATGGACAAGAGCTCATCAACTCAGAAAAGGCTATCAATGCCAGATTAAAACTTAATCAAGTTTCAATTAGCTGGGCTGCGAAACCTAAACAAGGAACCAAGGTTGATTTGGGGACAGATAAGGAAATCTCTCAAAGTATAATTGAGGCCTGTTTTTACAGCCAGGACTGCACTTGGCTTCTACACCAGCTTCGCATGCTTCAGACCTGGCAGACTTTAAGACCAGCACACCAGCTTTGTTAACCTGGTTCTTCAGAACATCGACCAAGACAGTATCGCAAGTGACCAGGACACCAAGCATGTCGCGGCAGCAAGAGGCTCACGAAGCAACCACCAAGCTATTACCAGCAACCAAATTGGTAATATTGAGCCACCGCAACCAACAATTTCCAAACCGAAGTCAACTCGATGAAAACCGGAAGATTCGCAAGGTGTTTCCACTTTACAAGCTATCCCTGAGCTACCAACGGGTAAAACATTACCTAAAAGAACTTTAAAACCTACTGCTGAAGGAAGAAAGTGGGTACTTACCCCATGGATCCAATACGCGCCCGACCGCATCAGCAGACACCACCCAACTGAGGAACATGCAGCAAGAAGTCCTCTCCTACGTTCAGGGTACGACTCGCAGAATCGACAAAATACAACACACCCTGAAACCGTGACTCATTAGCGATGTCAAGGATTGGTGAGCATAGTCCCTGAAGCCCCAGAGCCTAACCTTGTTAGACAGGGGAATTGGGAGGTGGGAGGTGTTGTACTGCTGTGTATTCTCTTGTGTTTGAGCAAAGGATTCCCCATTACAGAGATAAGTTTTCTCTCATTTAAACTGCTAAGTTTTCTCTCATCTAAAGTGATAAGTTTTCTCAGCTTTAATAAAAGGTGTATTCATTCTTCTTGAATAAAAACCATACATTTCTTTGTACAAAACAGTTGTCTGCTGCACCTTATCACACCCTGATTAATAAATCCAGGCTTGAGAACCAGGGAGTGGGAGTGATTCTCAACTGCTCTGGGTCAGGGAAGGCAAGCTGACCCCACACATACACTATCAGGGTCTGTTTTTACTGGCTGCAGGTGTGTTTTAACTTGAATAAAAGCACTGTGACGGTTGAAACCGAAAAGGTCGGTCTACGACTGTATATTATTGTTCACAATTATAATTCCGGAGTCTAGAATTATTGTAAGAGGGGTGATTCGAAACCACCAGGGGCAAAATCATTTACAGAATCTGGTGATCGCAGGCAGGACTAAGGCATGAGTGAACACACAGTCATGGAAGATCTCAAGGTCACGAGGTCGGCAATGGGGGATAGGATGTCCTCATACGTATTCGGAAAAGTTAATGTGATACAGCAGTGGGTGTTCAACCTGTTGTGGGCTGAGAGTCCAGAGGACAAAGCTGCAGAGTGGACGGGAAGTAAGGAGCACAAAAAGACAAAAGAAAAGGCCATTTAGCTCCTGTGTTTGCAGAAGCAAGTCCAGCTGCTCAAGGAGCAGGTTGTAAGCTTAAGGCAGAGCTCCAAGAGTCAGAGCAGCAGTCAGCCGCAAGGGCCAGAGTGGGGAACAGATTAGTGGATGAGTTACGCGAGGAGAGGCAGGACAGGCATACTCAGGAGGAAGCCTCCCGTAACACTGGGGAGTACCTGCAATGCCAGGTCACCGAGGCCAAGCTCAACGAGCAGGCGGCCCGCTTAACGGGTAAAGTTGATGGGCTGGAGGGGCAACTGAGAGATATTAAGACAGCTTACAGGGTAGCTAGCAGTAGGGGGTTTGAGAGTGGAAATCACGGGCCCTGATGAGAAAAAATCCAAAGCTTGACTCAAGCTCTAGCCAAAGCCAAAGGCAGGTTTGCTTGATGGTCCCGGGAGAAGCTCGGGTGGACTGGGAAGAGGAAGGAGACGATAGCACCAAAGGGACCGATGTGGCCCATGTGACAGCAGAAGTTCGGCCTGCCCCGTAGACGGCGCGGGTCAGGGCGTGCTGTAACGCGATTTTGTGGTTCCGTTCACTACCCGCAGCTGCAGAATATGATCTCAGAGGTGCCCAAGTTAAAGAAAGAAGGGAACCCCTCAGTTCATTTCACGGAGGTGGACCAGGTTGTAGTGAGGCCCGAGGCTCACAAACTGTTGCTGTTTTCCCTGGATGGGAAACCGTATCAGGCCCTGTCCGCCGAGACCAAACACGGACAGGGGATCACGGCTGGTTTAAAGGAGGAAATCTTGAGAGCCATGGGTCACACCCAGGGTAGTCATTCTCTCGGGTAGAGAGGACACTACAACTGACAGGGGAAGCACCTTAGGCATTCACGGACAGACTCTGGCCCGTCTACGAAAAGGCTGTGGGTGGGGTCCTCGACAGAGTACAATTGCAGGGGAGGGGGGGCCGAGAAACCATTGGCTCAGACCCTCGTGGCGAACAGTTTGCCACGAATAAGGATAAAGCGGAGGCCTGGTTTGACTCCGAGGACATCACGAATACGGAGGCCGGAGTTACTCTCCTCGCGTAACTCATCCACTAATCTGTTCCCCACTGTGGCCCTTGCGGCTTTTAAAACCGGCTCAGAGGAGGAGGTCAAATAAGGGCAGGGTACACGAAGTAAAGGCCAGTGACGCTAGTAAAAAGGAATGGCGTCAGGAAGGGGTTAGCGCAGGGAAGGCTAGGATGTGTTTCAGGTGTGGGAAGACAGGACACTGGAGGAGGGACTGCCCGGCCTCGAGGAGGGGGAAAGGCAAAAGGTCCAGTGCCCAAGATGAAACCTGTCGAGGCAAAGGGACGGACCGTGGAACAACTTGATGTTCTGGTGGCCGCCCTTCGGATAGTTTATGTGCCAGAGCAGGGAGCTGGGAAATCCCGAACGCTCCAGTAATCCCACCACTCTGACTAGCGCGCTCCCAGTCTGAGTACCTGTGTTTGCTCACATACGATGAATGGAATAGACCATGCATGAGGATAGGGGTGGAGAAGGCAGAGGGGAATTACTTGGTAGACACCGGGGCTTCGAGCTCGGTGATCCAGGTGAGTAACCTGAAGGATGCAAAATTCACAAGAACCCCCCCACCCCCCCGGCCCAGTGTTTGGGCTCATTCGAAAGGAAATTTAATTTGGGACTATCTACCAGAAAGTTTGAAACCCTAAAGTGCTTGTGGAAGAAATTACGAACTTTAATCGAATTTTGGATTTTAAAAGACAAATTCAAGCCTGTGGGCGGGCCTAACGAACTGAGGAAGCCACTTGATTATTGGAACTGTCTGGGTGTTGAGACTAAGTTAACTTGTCTGGAGGAATGGACATTTGAAAACCCTTCTCCACAGGAGACATTTACATTGCAACAATAATTCAGAGATGGCCAGCCATCAAACCAAACTGAGAAAAGCCATCTTCAACATGAATAAGAACAAAGGGCCCACTACAGCCTGTATGTGAAAAACCAAGCACGTTTGCGATTAGCAAGCTAATATTTCCATCAGGAAATAGATTTAGAAATGCAACCCACCCAAGACATATGAACTTTTAACAGGGTTGTGGGGCTGGAGGAGGTTACAGAGATAGGGAGGAGCAAAGCCATGGAGGGATTTTGAAAACAAGGGGAGAATTTGGAAATCGAGGTGTTGCTTAACTGGGAGCCAATGTAGGTCAGTGAGCACAGGGGTGATGGGTGAGCGGGACTTGGTGCGAGTTAGGACACGGGGCAGTGAGCACAGGGGGTGATGGGTGAGTGGGACTGGGTGCGAGTTAGGACACGGGGCAGTGAGCACAGGGGGTGATGGGTGAGTGGGACTGGGTGTGAGTTAGGACACGGGGCAGTGAGCACAGGGGGTGATGGGTGAGTGGGACTGGGTGCGAGTTAGGACACGGGGCAGTGAGCACAGGGGGTGATGGGTGAGCGGGACTTGGTGCGAGTTAGGACACGGGGCAGCCGAGTTTTGGATCACCTCAAGCTCATGTAAGAGAGAATGTGGGAGGCCAGCCAGGAGTGCGTTGGAATAGTCAAATCTAGAGGGTCTTTATAATCACATGGATTTGATGAGATCGAGCTATTCCACCAAGTAAAAGTGCAGGATAGTTGATGAGGTTCATAAACGGCTAGACTTTCGGCACATCATCACCCATTTATTGCCCATATAAGAGCTGAGATGCAGGCTATAATTTGCTAAAAAGTGCAAACGAGCGCCTGATTATCGCCCATTTATCGCCAGCCCAAGTTTCGGCACACATCAATGTTCTGCATGGCCCGGCCTAAGTTTTAAAAAAAATATGACGTAGCTGAGCCCAAGGACAGTCCCGAGCCTGCAGCACCCCCTATCGGAGAAACCATCTTTGTTCCTTGCTATGTGCACAATCATAGAATCATAGAATCACAGAAATTTACAGCATGGAAGGAGGCCATTCGGCCCATCGTGTCCACACCGGCCGACCAACAGCTATCCAGCCTAATCCCATTGTCCAGCTCTAGGTCCATTGTGGTGAGACTTTCTGCCTCTACCACCCTTTCAGGCAGTGAGTTCCAGACCCCCACCACCCTCTGGGTGAAGACATTCCCCTCAAATCCCCTCTACACCTCCTAACTAATTACTTTAAATCTATGCCCCCTTGTTGTTAACCCCTCTGCTAAAGAAAATCATCATAGGCATTCCCTCGTATTGAGGATGACTTGCTTCCACGCCAAAAAAGAATGAGTTCACAGGTGTTTCAATGAAGGACCGAACTACATCCTGAAGAGTGGAAGATGCCTGTGCGTGGATTTTTTTAATGGTGGTCGTTGCACACCAGCCACCACACGGGCTTGGCAGAGCTAGGTCTTGGTCCAGAGCAAGGGTTACCCAGGATGACTGGAGACCTGCTCTGCTGCATGGACCTAGTGCACATACATATCGCAGTGTGGGCTGGCCCGTGCTGCCCCTGGGCCCCTGGTCCTGAACTCACGCCTCTCCTGGGCCCCGATCACACCCCTCCACAGTCCCTCGCCACCCCTTCACCCCGACCTCGCCGCTCCTGCTGTATCTGCCCACGCTCCAATCACTGACCTGGACCTTGACGACGTCACTCTTCGCTGCTGTCACTCCCTGGAGTGGTATGTCTCCACACTGCTCCCAGGCACCGCACCTCGCTCCTTTTATGGACCGACCTGCCGCTGGTGTTCTCAGAATAGGCAGGATAGGTCCTTCCTATCCACTCTATTTAGGCCCCTCATCATTTTATACACCTCAATAAGGTCTCTCCTCAGCCTCCTCAGTTCCAAAGAAAACATCCCCAGCCTATCCAATCTTTCCTCATAGCTAAAATTCTCCAGTCCAGGCTTGTAAATCTCCTCTGTACCCTCTCTAGTGCAATCACATCTTTCCTGTAACGTGGTGTCCAGAACTGCACGCAGTATTCTAGAAGTGGCCTAACTAGTGTTTTATACAATTCAAGCATAACCTTCCTGGTCTTGTATTCTATGCCTCGGCTAATAAAAGCAAATATTCCATATGCCTTCTTAACTATCTTATCTACCTGTCCTACTAACTTCAGGAATCTGTGCACTCCAAGGTCCTTCTGTTCCTCTACACTCTACACTCAGTGTCCTACCATTTAATGTGTATTCCCTTGCCTTGTTAGCCCTCCCCAAATGCATTACCTCACACTTCTCTGGATTGAATTCCATTTGCCACTGTTCTGCCCACCTGACCAGTACATCGATATCTTCCTGCAGTCTGCAGCTTTCTTCTTCATTATCAACCACACGGCCAATTTTTGTATCATCTACAAACTTCTTAATCATATCCCCTACATTCAAGTCTAAATCATTGACATATACCACAAAAAGCGAGGGACCCAGGACTGAGCCCTGCGGAACCCACTAGAAACATCCTTTCAGTCACAAACACCCATCAACCATTACCCTTTGCTTCCTGTCTCTGAGCCAATTTTGGATCCAACTTGCCACTTTGCGTTGGATCCCATGGGCTTTTATTTTCGTGACCAGTCTACCATGTGGGACCTTATCGAAAGCCTTGCTAAAATCCATATACACTACATGATATGCACTGCCCTCATTGGCCCTCATCGACCCTCCTCAAAAAATTCAATCGAGTTAGTCAGACACGATCTTCCCTTAACAAATCCGTGCTGACTGTCCCTGATTAATCCATGACTTTCTGAATGAAGATTTATCCTGTCCCTCAGAATTTTTTCCAATAATTTCCCCACCACCGAGGTTAGGCTGACTGGCCTGTAATTACTCAGTCTATCCCTTTCTCTGATAGAGCCTCTGCTATTTCCTCGCTTGCTTCTCTTAACAGCTTTCAAAGATGTTAAACCCTTTAATACTTACTCTCTCACTGTTTATTTCATCTAATATTTCACACTCCTCCTCCCTGATTGGAATGACTGCATAGAAAAAACACAGAAACATAGAAATTTACACCGCAGAAGAAGGCCATTTCGGCCCATCGTGTCCGCACTGGCCGGAATGTTAGTCCCACCTTTTTTTTAAGGGAACATACGTGCTTTGAACCCTCACGATCTCCTCTTTGAATACCTCCCACTGATCTGACACTGATTTACCTTCAGGTAGCTGTTTCCAGTCCACTTTGGCTAAATCACATCTCAGCTCAGTAAAATTGGCTTTTCCCCAATTGAGAACTTTTATTCCGGGTCTATCTTTGTCCTTTTCCATAACTACCCTAAATCTAACTGAATTATGATCACTCGCACCTAAATGCTCCCCCACTGATACCCCTTCCATCTGCCCAGCTTCATTCCCTGAAACTAAATCCAGAACCACCCCCTCCCTTGTTGGGCTTGCTGCATACTGGCTCAAAAAAGTTCTCTGGAATGCATTTTAGGAATTCTGCATCCTCATTATCTGGTCATTATCACATTGCTGTTTGTGGGAGCTTGCTGTGTGCAAATTGGCTGCTGTGTTTCCTACATTACAACAGTGACTGCACTACAAAAGTACTTAATTTACCTCGAACCAGCTATTTAACCCCACAAATCAGGAAACACACAGTAAGTTTGTTAAATTCCATTGCACATTTAATTCCAGATGTTAAACTTCTCACATTTAAGTTGTTGAAATAACAGGACTTGAAACATAAATGACGGACAGGAAAAGACCTGCTGCTCCATCCAGCGTGTCCCACACTGCCGCGATGCTCTGTACCCGCAGACAACATTCGGTGATGACTTGAAACCGTTCGGTGAGTTGTCCTGAGTTCCCCGTTCTGTGTCGTTCCGGCTCGCACGGAAACCGTCCTCAATCTTGTTTGTGAAAGTGCTAGCTGTCACACCCTTTAACTTGCCTTTCCTTTAGGCCGTGCCACACTCAGTGGATTGGAATTGAGTTACAGAGCCAGCAATGCTCAGAAGAAACATCAGCTCCTGAACATTAATGGGCTGAAGGGAGAAGGGTTGGGGGATGGTGTGGGGGGTGATAGGGGATGTGGATTTAATTATCGGGATGCATCGGCACAATTTGTCTGGGAAAATGTATTTCCCCTCTCTCCCCGGCTCCCATGCTGTTAACTTTTAGCACACTCCAGAGCTCAGCTTGTTGACACCCAAAGACAACCCAGAACGAGGAGAATCCATTCACTTCCCTCACCACAAGACACGAGAGACAACCAGGTGGCTTGAAAATGCTTCACTTGAAGAATGAAGAGGGGCTTACGAGGGAACAGCTTCCAAGGGAGCTGATCTTCAGTCGGTTATTCTCCACACTGGCGACTAACCAAGTAGCCGAGGAGGATGGGAACGGCGGCTTAAGTGATCAGGACAGACATGATAAAGTGATCATTATCCATGAATGCCTCACGTTGGGATACCCTAATCTGATGGGCATTCCATCTCAACAGCCAGCCCACCAAACAGAAGCTGGCAAGATCCAAATCCAGGTCCTGATGGTTCAGTTTACTGTTTGGATCTGGCGCTTGTACCCGTGAATAACACTCACTTTGATCAATTTGTCCTGGGAGCCGGAGAGTCTGTTCCCTTGCAGGGCCCACCCTTCTCACCCTGAGTACCAGTGGGTCAGTGTCCAACAGTGTATGGAGCATGTTGGAACGGAGAGTGTGTTCCCTTGCAGGGCTCACCCTTCTCACCCTGAGTACCAGTGGGTCAGTGCCCAACAGTGTGTGGAGCATGTTGGAACAGAGAGTCTGTTCCCTTGCAGGGCCCACCCTTCTCACCCTGAGTACCAGTGGGTCAGTATCCAACAGTGTGTGGAGCATGTTGGAATGAAACATAAAGGTTCCCTAAATAAAAAGTAGGCTTGTCTTTAATCTTCAAATGACTCCTCTGTGAAGTCAGACCGGCAATATTTAACACCAGGGTATATGAGAAGCACGGTTTGTGAGGCAAGTACAGGGTTAACCAGATCCACCATCTGCTGCGATGTTCTGTGGCATCCTGGAGATCCGGCAACCCTGAGCAACAGAATCTAGAAATGAAAGAACGAAAGGCTGTCCAGCCTCCGCCCTGACTCGAGGTCCTCGAGTAGAGAGGTAATTGTCCGCTGATACAAGCAAGTCGATCGATCGGGTAACCCCCAAAGTGCTGAAGATATTCTGGACTACCTCAGTGTGGGGGTTAGGGTGAACCACAGAGCAGCTGAGTGTGCTGACTGTAGCATTGTCCACCCCGGCCTAATGTGGCAGCAAGAGAGTCACCCCGTCGTTCAAGCACCAATGTGAAATAACACGTCAACTTGACAGAGGGACCCAGGAGGGGGTCAGACTGTAGAAATACCCGACTACTGTCAGACTGTCTGTCTGTAGACATACAAACATAGATATTTACAGCACAGAAGGAGGCCATTTCGGCCCATCGTGTCCACGCTGGATGAAAAAGAGCCCCACAGCCCTCGGTCAGCAGCCCTAAAGGTTACATATAAACATATGAACAATGACGGACAGGCAAAGAGCACCCAGTCCAACCAATCCGCCTCACACAACTGCAACACCCCTTACACTGAAACATTCCACACTCCACCCCAACCGGAGTCATGTGATCTCCTGGAAGAGGCAAAAACCAGATAAAAAACTCAGGCCAATTTAGGGAGAAAAAATCTGGAAAAATTCTTCTCCGACCCATCCAGACTAGTCTTGGAGATCACAGCCTGGCCTCATTCTATTCCCTGCAGTACTTACCATTATATCTGCGCCGTCCAACAAAAGGTCATCCATCTAATCCCTATTACCAGCTATAGGTCCGTAACCCTGCAGGTTATTGAACTTTAAGTGCCCATCGAACCATCTCTTAATAGTGGTGAAGGTTTCTGCATCCAGGCAGCGAGTTTCAGATCTCCACAACTCTCTGCGTAAAGAAGCCCCACTCAAATCCCCTCTAAACCTTCCACCAACCACCTTAAAACTATGCCCCCTCATAATAGACCTCTCCACCAATGGAAAAACTCTTACTACCCACTATATCCAGGCCCCTCAATATTTTGCACATCTCGATGAGGTCTCCTCTAAACCTCATCTGCTCCAATGAGAACAAACATAGAAACATAGAAAATAGGTGCAGGAGTAGGCCATTCGTTCCTGCGGGCCTGCACCACCATTCACTATGATCATGGCTGATCTTGCAATTTCAGTACCCCATTCCTGCTTACTCTCCATACCCCTTGATCCCTTTAGCCGTAAGGGCCACATCTAACTCCCTTTTGAATATATTTAACAAACTGGCCTCAACAACTTTCTGTGGTAGAGAATTCCACAGGTTCACAATTATCTGAGTGAAGAAGTTTCTCCTCATTGCAGTCCTAAGTGGCTTACCCCTTAACCTTACACTGTGATCCCTGGTTCTGGATTTCCCCAACATCAGGAACATTCTTCCTTCGTCTAACATGTCCAATCCCAATCGAATTTTATACGTTTCAATGTGATCCCCTCTCATGCTTCTAAATTCTAGTGAATATAAGCCAAGTCAATCCAGTCTTTCTTCATATGTCAGTTCTGCCATCCCGGGAATCAGTCTGGTGAACCTTCGCTGCACTCCCTCAATAGCAAGAATGTCCTTCCTCAGATTAGGAGACCAAAACTGTACACAATACTCCAGGTGTGGTCTCACCAAGGCCCTGTACAACTCTAGTAAGACCTCCTTGCTCCTATACTCAAATCCTCTCGCTATGAAGGCCAAAATGCCAGTTGACTTCTTCACCGCCTGCTGTACCTGCATGCCAACTTTCAATGACTGATGTACCATGACATCCAGGTCTCGTTGCACCTCCCCTTTTCCTAATCTGTCACCATTCAGATAATATTCTGCCTTCATGTTTTTGCCACCAAAGTGGATAACCTCACATTTATCCACATTGTACTGCATCTACCATGCATTTGCCAACTCACCTAACCTGTCCAAGTCACCCTGCAGCCTCTTAGCGTCCTCCTCACAGCTCACACCGCCACCCAGCTTAGTGTCATCTGCAAACTGACATTTAATTCCTTTGTCTAAATCATTAATGTATATTGTAAATAGCTGGGGTCCCAGCACTGAACCTTGCGGCACCCCACTAGTCACTGCCTGCCATTCTGAAAAGGACCCGTTTATTCCCACTCTTTGCTTCCTGTCTGCCAACCAGTTCTCTATCCACATCAGTACATTACCATGTGCCTTAATTTTGCACACAAATCTCTTGCGTGGGACCTTATCAAAAGCCTTTTGAAAGCCCAAATACACCATATCCACTGCTTCTCCCTTCTCTACTCTGCGAATTACATCCTCAAAAAATTCGAGAAGATTTGTCAAGCATGATTTCCCTTTCATAAATCCATGCTGACTTGGACCGATCCTGTCATTGCTTTCCAAATGCGCTGCTATTACATCTTTAACAATTGATTCCAACATTTTCCCCACTACTGATGTCAGGATAACCAGTCTACAATTCACTGTTTTCTCGCTCCCTCCTTTTTTATAAAGTGGGGTTACATTAGCTACACTTCAATCCATTGGACCTGACCAGAATCTATCGAATGCTGGAAAATGACCACCAATGCATCCACTATTTCTTGCGCAACTTCCTTAATTACCCAGCCTATCCGATCTGTACTCATAATTAAGATTCTCCATTCCAGGCAGCATCCTAGGAAATGGCCTCTGCACCCTCTCTAGTGCAATAACATCCTTCCTATCATACGACGACTAGAACTGCACGCAGTACTCCAGCTGTGGCCGAACCAAAGTATTATACAATTTAAGCATAACCTCGCTGCTCTTATATTCTATGCCTCAGCCAATAAAGGCAAGCATTCCGTATGCCTTCTTAACCACCTTATCCTCCTGGTCTACTACTTTCAGTGATCTGTGGACAAGCACTCCAAGGTCCCTTTGTTCATCTACACTATTAAGTGGCCTGCCATTTAATGTGTATACCCTTTCCTTATTAGCCCTCCCAGAGTGCATCACCTCACACTTTGCTGAAATATATTCCATTTGCCACTGATCTGCCCACCTGACCAGTAGATTGATATCCTCCTGCAGCCCATGACTTTCCTCTTCATTATCAACCAGAGACATGCTGACTTACCCCACACCGGGTCTGAAAGTGTACAATGTCCTATTATATCGTTCACCATGTCCACTGGCCTTGAAGCCCATTCCTCCTGAATGTTGCAGCATTACCTGAAGAGCCTGATGGCTGTAGCCCAAATGCCTGGAGGACACTGTGCCCCAAGACCACCATCTCTCGTTCAGATGCTGCGACAAAGGAGAACTGTGGAAATATTACTGGCCGAGTGATAGACATCAAGAATGCTCAACTGGAGACATATCTTCATTATTTGAACCTCTGGTGACTACCTCTCACTCTCAAACTGGATGGTGACCAGTATGCCCACTAGGAGATTGTTCCTCTGATGGTCAAACATAGAAACAAAGAAATTTACAGCGCAGGAGGAGGCCATTTCGGCCCATCGTGTCCGTGCCGGCCGACAAAGAGCCGCACGGTCCTTGGTCAGCAGCCCTAAAGGTTACATATAAACCAATGAACAATGATGGAAAGGCAAAGAGAACCCAGCCCAACAAGTCTGCCTCTCACAACTGTGACACCCCTTATACTGGTAACATCTAAACTCCATCCCAACAGGAGTCATGTGATCTCCTGGGAGAGGCAAAAACCAGACAAAAACTCCAGGCCAAGTTAGGGAGAAAATACCTCGGAAAATGTCTCTCTGACCCATCCATGTGATCGAAACTAGTCCAGGAGATAGCACCCAGGCCTTATTCTATTCCCTGCAGTACTTACCATTATATCTGCGCCGGAGAACAATAGGTCATCCAGTCTAATCCCAATTACCAGCTCTCGGTCTGTAACCCTGCAGGTTACTGCACTTTAAGTGCCCATCCAACCATCTCTTAAAAGTGGTGAGGGTTTCTGCATCCACCACTCTTCGAGGTCGCGAGTTCCAGATCCCCACAAACCTCTTCGTAAAGAAGACCCCCTCAAATCACCTCAAACTTCCACCAACCAACTTAAAATATGCCATCTCATGATAGACCCCTCCACCAAACGCAAAAGGCCCTTACTGTCCACTATGTCCAGGCCCCTCAATATTTTGTACACCCCGAGGATGTCTCCTCTCAATCTCCTCTGTTCCATGAGAACAAACCCAGCCGATGCAATCTGTCCTCATTACTAAGATTCTCCATTCCAGGCAGCACCTAGTAAATCTCCTCTGCACCCTCTCGAGTTTAATCACAACCTTCCTATAATACAGTGACCAGAACTGCACGCAGTACTCCAGCTGTGGCCTAACCAAAGTATTATACAATTTAAGCATAACCTCGCTGTTCTTAAATTCTATGCCTCGGCCAATAAAGGCAAGCATTCCGCACGCCTTTCTGAACCAGCTTATCCACCTGGCCTGCTAATTTCAGGGATCTGTGGCCTAGCACTCCAAGGTCCCTTTGTTCATCGACACTATTAAGTGGCCTACCACTTAATGTGTATACCCTTTCCTTATAAGCATCACCTCACACTTCTCTGAAATAAATTCCATTTGCCACTGATCTGCCCACCTGACCAGTAGATTGATATCTTCCTGCAGCCCATGACTTTCCTCTTCATTATCAACCATAGACATGCTGACTTACCCTGCACCGAGTCTGAAAGTGTACAATGTCCTATTATACCGTTCACACCCTGAGCCTGCTGAAATGACAAGTGAACTCATCCATATCCACTGGCCTTGAAGCCCATTCCTCCTGAATGTCGCAGCATTACCTGAAGAGCCTGATGGCTGTAGCACAAATGCCTGGAGGACACTGTGCCCCAAGACCACCATCTCTCGATCAGATGCTGCGACAAAGGAGAACTGTGGAAACATTACTGGCTGAGTGGTAGACATCAAGAATGCTCAACTGGAGACATATCTTCATCAGTTGAGACTTCTGGATGACTATCTCTCACTCTCAGTGCGGATGGTGACCAGTATGCCCACTCGTAGATAGTTCCTCTGATAGTCAAATATAGAAACATAGAAATTTACAGCGCAGAAGGAGGCCATTTGGGCCCATCGTGTCCGTGCCGGTCGACAAAGAGCCACACGGCCCTTGGTCAGCAGCCCTAAAGGTTACATATAAACCTATGAACAATGACAGAAAGGCAAAGAGCACCCAGCCCAACCAGTTAGCCTCACACAACTGCAACACCCCTTCTACTGAAAACATCTAAACTCCACCACAACCAGAGTCATGTGATCTCCTGAGAGAGGCAAAACCAGGTAAAAATCCCGGCCAATTTAGGGAGAAAAAATCTGGGAAAATTCCTCTCCGACCTATCCGGGTGATCGACACTAGTCTTGGAGATCACACCCTGGCCATATTCTATTCCCTGTAGTACTTACCATTAAATCTGAGCCATCCAACAAAAGGTCATCCAATTTCATCACAGTTACCAGCTCTAGATCTGTAACCCTGCAGGTTACTGCACTTTAAGTGCCCATTTCACCATCTCTTAAAAGTGGTGAGGGTTTCTGCATCCACCACTCTTCCAGGTAGGGAGCTTCAGATCCCCAAAGCCCTTCGCGTAAAGAAGCCCCCCCTCAAATCATCTCTAAATCTTCCACCAACCACCTTAAAACTATGCCCCTCGTAATAGACCACTCCACCACTGGAAACACACCCTCACTATCCACTATGTGCAGGACCCTCAATATTTTGTACAACTCGATGAGGTCTCCTCTCAATCTCCTCTGTTCCAATGAGAACAAACCCAGCCTATCCAATCTGTACTCGTAACTAAGATTCTCCATTCCAGGCAGCATCCTTGTCAATCTCCTCTGCACCCTCTCTAGTGCATTCACATCCTTCCTATAATACAGCGACCAGAACTGCACGCAGTACTCCAGCTGTGGCCGAACCAAATTATAAACAATTTAAGCATAACCTCCCTACTCTTATATTCTATTACTTGGCCAATAAAGGCAAGCATTCTGTATGCCTTCTTAACAACCTGATCGACTTGGCCTGCTGCTTTCAAGGATCTGTGGACAAGCACTCCAAGGTCGCTTTATTCATCTACACTAGTTAAGTGGCCGACCGCTTATATCCTTTCCGCATTAGCCCTCCCAAAGTGCATCACCTCACACTTCTCTGAAATATATTCCATTTGCCACTGCTCTGCCCACCTGACCAGTAGATTGATATCCTCCTGCAGCCCATGACTTTCCTCATCATTATCACCCATAGACATGTTGACTTACCCCACACCGGGTCTGAAAGTGTACAATGTCCTATTATGCCGTTCACACCCCGAGCCTGCTGAAATGACAAGTCAACTCATCCATGTCCACTGGCCTTGAAGCCCATTCCTCCTGAATGTCGCAGCATTACCTGAAGAGCCTGATGACTGTGGCCCAAATGCCTGGAGGACACTGTGCCCCAAGACCACCATCTCTCGATCAGATGCTGCGACAAAGGAGAACTGTGGCAACATTACTGGCCGAGTGATAGACATCAAGAATGCTCAACTGGAGACATATCTTCATCAGTTGAGACTTCTGGATGACTATCTCTCAGTCTCAGTGCGGATGGTGACCAGTATGCCCACGAGTAGATAGTTCCTTTGATGGTCAAACATAGAAACAGAGAAATTTACAGCACAGAAGGAGGCCATTTCGGGCCATCGTGTGTGCGCCGGCCGACAAAGAGACGCACGGTCCTTGGTCAGCAGCCCTGAAGGTTACATATAAGCCTATAAACAATGACGGAAAGGCAAAGAGCACCCAGCCCAACCAGTCCGCCTCACACAACTGCGACACCCCTGTAAGGGATAAATTCTAAAAGTTGCAAATAGGTGGTCAGAATTATGCTGAAAGTAGTGAACTTATCAGTATCAGGGTCTGTATAATTGCCTATGTATGTAACACTTGCTTATGTAGTTATAGCACAAATGTATAATGCATTGAGCTGAATCCATAACCTCTGTAATACTTAAACAGCAAAATCAGCAGTTGTTGATCAGAAGTCCCTGAGGAAGAGATCAGGAAGCCAGTTTAGGCCCCTATTATACTGCGGCAAAGTGCAAATGATGGACCAACACCACAGAAGGTGGCCAACTGCATATACCACTCAGGGACAGTTTGATAAGAGTCGACACATCAATGTAACTTCGCTAATAGAATTAGACCTATCGAGGATTTTGTCGGAGGGCACTCCTCTCCAAAACCTGTATAAATTGTACTTGAAACCTCTTGTACTTTGGAGGCTTTAGACTGAACCATCCCGTGCATTGCTCGTAATAAAACCGGTAAACCTGAGGTTTGGTTTGTTTACTTCCGTGGTGGTTATACAGTGGGAGCTGGGCGAGGTGTCGATTAACTATATCAGTTAATCCACCTTGAGGGACAGAAGCCTCCTTTTACCCCAACACCCCTGATACTGAAAACATCTAAACACCACCCCAATCGGAGTCATGTGTTCACCTGGGAGAGGCAAAAACCAGATAAAAGCCCCGGCCAATTTATGGAGAAAAAATCTGAGAAAATTCCTCTCCAACCCATCCAGGCGATGGACACTAGTCTTGGAGATCACACCTTGGCCGTATTCGATTCCCTCTGTACTTACCATTATATCTGCTGTCCATCAAAAGGTCAACCAATCTAATCCCAATTCCCAGCTCTCGGTCTGTCACCCTGCAGGTTACTGCACTTTAAGTGCCCATCCAGCCATCTCTTAAAAGTGGTGAGGGTTTCTGCACCAGCACTCTTCCAGGCAGCGAGTTCCAGATCCCCACAACCCTCTGTGTAAAGATGACTCTTTCAAATCCCCTCTAAACCTTCCAGCAACCACCTTAAAACTATGCCCCCTCGAAATAGACCCCTCCACCAAAGGAAATAGACCCTCACTATCCACGATGTCCAGGCCCCTCAATATTTTGTGCACATCGATGATGTCTCCTCTCCACCTCCTCTGTTCCAATGAGAACAAACCCAGCCTATCCAATCTGTCCTCATAACTAAGATACTCCATTCCAGGTTGTATCTTGGTAAATCTCCTCTGCACCATAAGTAGTGTAATCACGGCCTTCCTATAATACAGCGACCAGAACTGCATGCAGTACTCCAGCTGTGGCCTAACCAAAGTATTATGCAATTTAAGCATAACCTTGCTGCTCTGATATTCTATGCCTCGGCCAATAAAGGTAAGTATTCCACAGGCCTTCTTAACCACCTTATCCACCTGGCCTACTGCTTTCAGGGATCTGTGGACAAGCACTCCAGGGTCCCTTTGTTCATCTGCACTATTAAGTGGCATACCGCTTAATCTGTGTACACTTTCCTGATTAACATCATCTCACACTTCTCTGAAATAAATTCCATTTGCCACTGCTCTGCCCACCTGACCAGTAGATTGATATCCTCCTGCAGCCCAAGACTTTCCTCGTCATTATCAACCATAGACATGCTGACTTACCCCACACCGAGTCTGAAAGTGTACAATGCCCTATTATACCGTTCACACCCCGAGCCTGCTGAAATGACAAGTCAACTCATCCATGTCCACTGGCCTTGAAGCCCATTTCTCCTGAATGTTGCAGCATTACCTGAAGAGCCTGATGGCTGTAGCCCAAATGCCTGGAGGACACTGTGCCCCAAGACCACCATCTCTCGTTCAGATGCTGCGACAAAGGAGAACTGTGGCAACATTACTGGCCGAGTGATAGACATCAAGTATGTTCAACTGGAGACATATCTTCATCAGTTGAGCTTTCTGGATAACTATCTCACTCTCAATGTGGATGGTGATCAGTATGCCCACGAGTAGATAGTTCCTCTGATGGTCAAACATAGAAACATATAAGCAAAGAAATTTGCAGCGCAGAAGGAGGCCATTCCAGCCCAGCGTGGCCGTGCCGGCCGACAAAGAGATGCACGGCCCTTGGTCAGCAACCCTCAAGGTTACATATAAACCTATGAACAATGACGGAAAGGCAAAGAGCACCCAGTCCAACCAGTTCGCCTCACACAACTGTGACACCCCTTATACTGAAAACATCTAAACTCCACCCCAACCAGAGCCACGTGATCTCCTGGGAGAGGCAAAAGCCAGATAAAAACCCAGGCCAATTTAGGGAGAAAAAATCTGGGAAATTCCTCTCCGACCCAGTCTTGGAGATCACATCCTGGCCGTATTCTATTCCCTGTACTACTTACCATTATATGTGCGCCGTCCAACCAAAGGTCATCCAATCTAATCCCAATTACCAGCTCTAGGTCTGTAACCCTGCAGGTTACTGCACTTTAAGAGCCCATCCAACCATCTCTTAAAAGTGGTGAGGGTTTTTGCATCCACCACTCTTCCAGGCAGCGAGTTCCAGATCCCCACAACCCTCTGCGTAAAGAAGCCCCCCCTCAAATCACCTCTAAACCTTCCACCAACCATCTTAAAACTATGCCCCCTCGTAATAGACCCCTCCACCAATTGAAATAGAACCTTACTATCCACGATGTGCAGGCCCCTCGTTATTTTGTACACCTCGATTAGGTCTCCTCCCAATCTCCTCTATTCCAGTGACAACAAACCCCGCCTATCCAATCTGTCCTCATAGAAACAGAGAAACATAGAAAATAGGTGCAGCAGTAGGCCATTCGGCCCTTCGAGCCTGCACCACCATTCAATGAGTTCATGGCTGAACATGCAAGCTCAGTACGCCATTCCTGCTTTCTCGCCATACCCCTTGATCCCCCGAGTAGTAAGGACTACATCTAACTCCTTTTTGAATATATTTAGTGAATTGGCCTCAGCAACTGTCTGAGGTAGAGAATTCCACAGGTTCACCACTCTCTGGGTTAAGAAGTTTCTCTTCATCTCGGTCCTAAATGGCTTACCCCTTATCCTTAGACTGTGACCCCTGGTTCTGGACTTCCCCAACATTGGGAATATTCTTCCTGCATCTAGCCTGTTGAAACCCGTCAGAATTTTAAATGTTTCTATGAGATCCCCTCTCATTGTGCTGAACTCCAGTGAATACAAGTCCAGTTGATCCAGTCTTTCTTGATATGTCGGTACCGCCATCCCGGGAATCAGTCTGGTGAACCTTCGCTGCACTCCCTCAATAGCAAGAATGTCCTTCCTCAAGTTAGGAGACCAAAACTGTACACAATACTCCAGGTGTGGCCTCACCAAGGCCCTGTACAACTGTAGCAACACCTCCCTATCCCTGTACTCAAATCCCCACGCTATGAAGGCCAACATACCATTTGCTTTCTTAACCGCCTGCTGTACCTGCATGCCAACCTTCAATGGCTGATGTACAATAATACCCAGGTCTCGTTGTACCTCCCCTTTTCCTAATCTGTCACCATTCAGATAATAGTCTGTTTCTCTGTTTTTACCACCAAAGTGGACAACCTCACATTTATCCACATTATACTTCATCTGCCATGCATTTGCCCACTCACCTAACCTATCCAAGTCACTCTGCAGCCTAATAGCATCCTCCTCGCAGCTCACACTGCCACACAACTTAGTGACATCCGCAAATTTGGAGATACTACATTTAATCACCTCGTCTAAATCATTAATGTACAATGTAAACAGCTGGGGCCCCAGCACAGAACCTTGCGGTACCCAACTAGTCACTGCCTGCCATTCTGAAAAGTACCCATTTACTCCTACTTTTTGCTTCCTGTCTGCCAACCAGTTCTCAATCCATGTCAGTACACTTCGCCCAATTTCATGTGCTTTAACTTTGCACATTTATGTCTTGTGTGGGACCTTGTCGAAAGCCTTCTGAAAGTCCAAATACACCACACCAACTGGTTCTCCCTTGTCCACCATACTGGACACATCCTCAAAAAATTCCATAAGATTTGTCAAGCATGATTTCCCTTTCACAAATCCATGCTGACTTGGACCTATCATGTCACCTCTTTCCAAATGCGCTGCTATGACATCCTTCATAATTGATTCCATCATTTTACCCACTACCGATGTCAGGCTGACCGGTCTATAAATCCCTGTTTTCTCTTTCCGTCCTTTTTTAAAAAGTGGGGTTACATTGGCTACCCTCCACTCCATAGGATCTGATCCACAGTCGATGGAATGTTGGAAAATGACTGTCAATGCATCCGCTATTTCCAAGGCCACCTCCTTAAGTACTCCGGGGTGCAGACCATCAGGCCCTGGGGATTTATCGACCTTCAATCCCATCAATTACTCCAACACAATTTCCCGACTAATAAGGATTTCCCACAGTTCCTCCTTCTTACTGGACCCGCTGACCCCTTTTATGTCCGGAAGGTTGTTTGTGTCATCCTCAGTGAATACCGAACCAAAGTTCTTGTTCAATTGGTCTGCCATTTCTTTGTTCCCCGTTATGACTTCCCCTGATTCTGACTGCAGGGGACCTACATTTGTCTTTACTAACCTTTTTCTCTTTACAGATCTATAGAAGCTTTTACAGTCCGTCTCAATGTTCCCTGCAAGCTTCCTCTCGTACTCTATTTTCCCTGCCCTAATCAAACACTTTGTCCTCCTCTGCTGAGTTCTAAATTTCTCCCAGTCCCCGGGTTCGCTGCTATTTCTGGCCAATTTGTATGCCACTTCCTCAGCTTTAATACTATCCCTGATTTCCCTTGATAGCCACGGTTGAGCCACCTTCCCTTTTTTATTTTTACGCCAGACAGGGATGTACAATTGATGTAGTTCATCCATGCGGTCTCTAATAGACCCCTCCACCAAAGGAAATAGACCCTTACTATCCACTATGTCCAGGCCCCTCAATATTTTGTACACCTCGATGAGGTCTCCTCTCAACCTCCGCTGTTCGAATGAAAACAAACCCAGCCGATCCAATCTGTCCTCATTACTCAGATTCTCCATTCCAGGCAGAATCCTAGTAAATCTCCTCTGCACCATCTCTCGTGCAATCATGACCTTTGTATAATACAGCGACCAGAACTACACGCAGTACTCCAGCTGTATCCCAACTAATTTATTATACAATTTAAGACTAACCTCACTGCTCTTATATTCTATGCCTCAGCCAATAAAGGCAAGCATTCCGTATGCCGTCTTAACCACCTTATCCACCTGGCCTGCTGCTTTCAGGGATAGGTAGACAAGCACTACACTTCTCTGAAATATATTCCATTTGCCACTGCTCTGCCCACCTGACCAGTAGATTGATATCCTCCTGCAGCCCAAGACTTTCCTCGTCATTATCAACCATAGACATGCTGACTTACCCCGCAACGAGTCTGAAAGTGTACGATGTCCTATTCTACCGTTCACACCCCGGGCCTGCTGAAATGACAAGTCAACTCATTCATGTCCACTGGCCTTGAAGCCCATTCCTCCTGAATGTCGCAGCATTACCTGAAGAGCCTGATGGCTGTAGCCCAAATGCCTGGAGGACACTGTGCCCCGAGACCACCATCTCTCGTTCAGATGCTGCGACAAAGGAGAACTGTGGCAACATTACTGGCCGAGTGATAGACATCAAGAATGTTCAACTGGAGACATATCTTCATCAGTTGAGCATTCTGGATGACTATCTCTCAGTCTCAGTGCGGATGGTGACCAGTATGCCCACTAGTAGATAGTTCCTCTGATGGTCAAACATAGAAACATAGAAATTTACAGCGCAGGAGGAGGCCATTTCGGCCCATCGTGTCCGTGCCGGCCGACAAAGAGTCGCACGGCCCTCGGTCAGCAGCCCTCAAGGTTACATATAAACCTATAAACAATGACGGAAAGGCAAAGAGCACCCAGCCCAACCAGTCCGCCTCACACAACTGCGACACCCCTGTAAGGGATAAATTCTAAAAGTTGCAAATAGGTGGTCAGAATTATGCTGAAAGTAGTGAACTTATCAGTATCAGGAGGGTCTGTATAATTGCCTATGTATGTAACACTTGCTTATGTAGGTATAGCACAAATGTATAATGCATTGAGCTGAATCTGTAACCTCTGTAATACTTAAACAGCAAAATCAGCAGTTGTTGATCAGAAGTCCCTGAGGAAGAGATAAGGAAGCCAGTTTAGGCCCTTATTATACAGCGGCAAATGGCCAAGTGATGGACCAACACCACAGAAGGTGGGCCACTGCATATACCACTCAGAGACAGTTTGATAAGAGTCGACACATCAATGTAACTTCGCTAATAGAATTAGACCTATCGAGGATTTTGTCGGAGGGCGCTCCTCTCCAAAACCTGTATAAATTGTACTTGAAACCTCTTGTACTTTGGAGGTTTTAGGCTGAACCATCCCGTGCATTGCTCGTAATAAAACCGGTAAACCTGAGGTTTGGTTTGTTTACTTCCGTGGTGGTTATACAGTGGGAGCTGGGCGAGGTGTCGATTAACTACATCAGTTAATCCACCTTGAGGGACAGACGCCTCCTTTTACCCCAAAACCCCTGATACTGAAAACATCTAAACACCACCCCAATCAGAGTCATGTGATCTCCTGGGAGAGGCAAAAACTAGATCAAAATCCAGGCCAATTTAGGGAGAAAATATCTGGGAAAATTCCTCTCCGACCCATCCGGGCGATCGACACTAGTCCTGGAGATCACCCTGGCCGTATTCTATTCCCTCTGTACTTACCATTATATCTACCGTCCATCAAAAGGTCATCCAGTCTAATCCCAATTACCAGCTCTAGGTCCGTAACCCTGCAGGTTACTGCACTTTAACTGCCCATCCAACCATCTCTTAAAAGTGGTGAGGGTTTCTGCATCCATCACTCTTCCAGGCAGCGAGTTCCAGATCCCCACAACCCTTTGCGTAAAGAAGACCCCCTCAAATCACCTCTAAATCTTCCACCAACCACCTTAAAACTATGCTCCCTCGTAATAGACCCACCCACCAATGGAAATTGACCCTTACTATGCACAATGTCCAGGCCCCTCGTTATTTCGTACACCTCGATGAGGTCTCCTCCCAATCTCCTCTATTCTAATGACAACAAACCCCGGCTATCCAATCTGTCCTCATAGAAACATAGAAACATAGAAAATAGGTGCAGAAGTAGGCCATTCGGCCCTTCGAGCCTGCACCACCATTCAATGAGTTCATGGCTGAACATGCAACTTCAGTACGCCATTCCTGCTTTCTCACCATACCCCTTGATCCCCCAAGTAGTAAGGACTACATCTAACCTCTTTTTGAATATATTTAGTGAATTGGCCTCAACAACTTTCTGAGGTAGAGAATTCCACAGGTTCACCACCCTCTGGGTGAAGAAGTTTCTCCTCATCTCGGTCCTAATTGGCTTACCCCTTATCCTTAGACTGTGACCCCTGGTTCTGGACTTCCCCAACATTGGGAACACTCTTCCTGCATCGAACCTGTCTGAACCCATCAGAATTTTAAACGTTTCTATGAGGTCCCCTCTCATTCTTCTGAAATCCAATGAATACAAGCCCAGTTGGTCCAGTCTTTCTTGATATGCCAGTCCCGCCATCCCGGGAATCAGTCTGGTGAACCTTCGCTGCACTCTCTCAATAGCAAGAATGTCCTTCCTCAAGTTAGGAGACCAAAACTGTACACAATACTCCAGGTGTGGCCTCACCAAGGCCCTGTACAACTGTAGTAACACCTCCCTGCCCCTATACTCAAATCCCCTCGCTATGAAGGCCAACATACCATTTGCTTTCTTAACCGCCTGCTGTACCTGCATGCCAACCTTCAATGGCTGATGTACCATGACACCCAGGTCTCTTTGCACCTCCCCTTTTCCTAATCTGTCACCATTCAGATAATAGTCTGTTTCTCTGTTTTTACCACCAAAGTGGATAACCTCACATTTATCCACATTATACTTCATCTGCCATGCATTTGCCCACTCACCTAACCTATCCAAGTCACTCTGCAGCTTCATAGCATCCTCCTCGCAGCTCACACTGCCACCCAACTTAGTGTCATCCGCAAATTTGGAGATACTACATTTAATCCCCTCGTCTAAATCATTAATGTACAATGTAAACAGCTGGGGCCCCAGCACAGAACCTTGCGGTACCACACTAGTCACTGCCTGCCATTCTGAAAAGTACCCATTTACTCCGACTCTTTGCTTCCTGTCTGCCAACCAGTTCTCAATCCACGTCAGCACACTATGCCCAATCCCATGTGCTTTAACTTTGCACATTTATGTCTTTTGTGGGACCTTGTCGAAAGCCTTCTGAAAGTCCAAATGCACCACATCAACTGGTTCTCCCTTGTCCACTATACTGGACACATCCTCAAAAAATTCCAGAAGTTTTGTCAAGTATGATTTCCCTTTCACAAATCTATGCTGACTTGGACCTATCATGTCACCTCTTTCCAACTGCGCTGCTATGACATCCTTCATAATTGATTTCATCATTTTACCCAATACTGAGGTCAGGCTGACTGGTCTATAATTCCCTGTTTTCTCTCTCCCTCCTTTTTTAAAAAGTGGGGTTACATTGGCTACCCTCCACTCCATAGGAACTGATCCACAGTCGATGGAATGTTGGAAAATGACTGTCAATGCATCCACTATTTCCAAGGCCACCTCCTTAAGTACTCTGGGATGCAGACCATCAGGCCCTGGGGATTTATCGGCCTTCAATCCCATCAATTTCCCCAACACAATTTCCCGATTAATAAGGATTTCCCTCAGTTCCTCCTTCTTACTTGACCCTCTGACCCCTTTTATATGCGGAAGGTTGTTTGTGTCCTCCTTCGTGAATACCGAACCAAAGTACTTGTTCAATTGGTCTGCCATTTCTTTGTTCCCCATTATGACTTCCCCTGATTCTGACTGCAGGGGACCTACGTTTGTCTTTACTAACCTTTTTCTCTTTGCATATCTATAGAAGCTTTTGCAGTCTGTCTTAATGTTCCCTGCAAGCTTTCTTTCGTACTCTATTTTCCCTGCCCTAATCAAACATTTTGTCCTCCTCTGCTGAGTTCTAAATTTCTCCCAGTCCCCGGGTTCGCTGCTATTTCTGGCCAATTTGTATGCCACTTCCTTAGCTTTAATACTATCCCTGATTTCCCTTGATTGCCACGGTTGAGCCACAGGGATGTACAATTGATGTACTTCATCCATGCGGTCTCTAATAGACCCCTCCACCAAAGGAAATAGACCCTTACTATCCACTATGTCCAGGCCCCTCAATATTTTGTACATCTCGATGAGGTCTCCTCTCAACCTCTTCTGTTCGAATGAAAACAAACCCAGCCGATCCAATCTGTCCTCATTACTCAGATTCTCCATTCCAGGCAGAATCCTTATAAATCTCCTCTGCACCATCTCTCGTGCAATCATGACCTTACGATAATACAGCGACCAGAATTGCTCCAGCTGTGGCCTAACCAAATTTTATACAATTTAAGCATAACCTCCATGACCTTATATTCTATGCCTCGGCCAATGAAGGCAAGCATTCCATATGCATTCTTAACCACCTTATCCACCTGGCCTGCTGCTTTCAGGGATCTGTGGACAAGCACTCCACTGCTCTGAAAGAATTCCATTTGCCACTGATCTGCCCAGCTGACCAGTAGATTGAGATCCTCCTGCAGCCCATGACTTTCCTCGTCATTATCAACCATAGACATGCTGACTTACCTCGCACTGCGTCTGAAAGTGTACAATGTCCTATTATACCGTTCACACCTCGAGCCTGCTGAAATGACAAGTCAACTCATCCATGTCCACTGGCCTTGAAGCCCATTCCTCCTGAATGTCGCAGCATTACCTGAAGAGCCTGATGGCTGTAGCCCAAATGCCTGGAGGACACTGTGCCCCAAGACCACCATCTCTCGTTCAGATGCTGCGACAAAGGAGAACTGTGGCAACATTACTGGCCGAGTGATAGACATCAAGAATGCTCAATTGGGGACATATCTTCATCAGTTGAGCCTTCTGGATGACTATCTCTCAGTCTCAGTGCGGATGGTGACCAGTATGCCCACTAGTAGATAGTTCCTCTGATGGTCAAACATAGAAACATAGAAATTTACAGCGCAGAAGGAGGCCATTTCGGCCCATCGTGTCTGCACCGGCCGACAAAGAGCCGCACGGCCCTCGGTCAGCAGCCCTCAAGGTTACATATAAACCGATAAACAATGACGGAAAGGCAAAGAGCACCCAGCCCAACCAGTCCGACTCACACAACTGCGACACCCCTGTAAGGGATAAATTCTAAAAGTTGCAAATAGGTGGTCAGAATTATGCTGAAAGTAGTGAACTTATCAGTATCAGGAGGGTCTGTATAATTGACTATGTATGTAACACTTGCTTATGTAGGTATAGCACAAATGTATAATGCATTGAGCTGAATCCGTAACCTCTGGAATACTTAAACAGCAAAATCAGCAGTTGTTGATCAGAAGTCCCTGAGGAAGAGATAAGGAAGCCAGTTTAGGCCCCTATTATACTGCGGCAAAGTGCAAGTGATGGAATAACACCACAGAAGGTGGGCAACTGCATATACCACTCAGGGACAGTTTGATAAGAGTCGACAAATCAATGTAACTTCGCTAATAGAATTAGACCTATCGAGGATTTTGTAGGAGGGCACTCCTCTCCAAAACCTGTATAAATTGTACTTGAAACCTCTTGTACTTTGGAGGTTTTAGACTGAACCGTCCCGTGCATTGCTCGTAATAAAACCGGTAAACCTGAGGTTTAGTTTGTTTACTTCTGTGGTGGTTATACAGTGGGAGCTGGGCGAGGTGTCGATTAACTATATCAGTTAATCCACCTTGAGGGACAGAAGCCTCCTTTTACCCCAACACCCCTGATACTGAAAACATCTAAACACCACCCCAATCGGAGTCATGTGTTCACCTGGGAGAGGCAAAACCAGATAAAAACCCAGGCCAATTTATAGAGAAAAATCTGAGAAAATTACTCTCCGACCCATTCAGGCGATGGACACTAGTCCAGGAGATCACCCTGGCCGTATTCGATTCCCTCTGTACTTACCATTATATCTGCTGTCCATCAAAAGGTCAACCAATCTAATCCCAATTACCAGCTATCGGTCTGTAACCCTGCAGGTTACTGCACTTTAAGAGCCCATCCAACCATCTCTTAAAAGTCGTGAGGGTTTCTGCACCAACACTCTTCCAGGCAGCGAGTTCCAGATCCCCACAACCCTCTGTGTAAAGATGGCCCTTTCAAATCCCTTCTCAACCTTCCATCAACCACCTTAAAACTATGCCCCCTCGAAATAGACCCCGCCACCAAAGGAAATAGATCCTCACTATCCACGATATCCAGGCCCCTCAATATTTTGTGCACGTCGATGATGTCTCCTCTCCACCTCCTCTGTTCCAATGAGAACAAACCCAGCCTATCCAATCTGTCCTCATAACTAAGATACTCCATTCCAGGCAGAATCTTGGTAAATCTCCTCTGCACCATAAGTAGTGCAATCACGACCTTCCTATAATACAGCGACCAGAACTGCACGCAGTACTCCAGCTGTGGCTGAACCAAAGTATTATACAATTTAAGCATAACCTCGCTGCTCTGATATTCTATGCCTCGGCCAATAAAGGTAAGCATTCCGCAGGCCTTCTTCACCACCTGATCCACCTGGCCTACTGCTTTCAGGGATCTGTGGACAAACACTCCAAGGTCCCCTTGTTCATCTACACAATTAAGTGGCATACCGCTTAATGTGTGTACCCTTTCCTGATTAACATCATCTCACACTTCCCTGAAATAAATTCCATTTGCCACTGCTCTGCCCACCTGACCAGTAGATTGATATCCTCCTGCAGCCCAAGACTTTCCTCGTCATTATCAACCATAGACATGCTGACTTACCCCGCACCTGGTCTGAAAGTGTACAATGTCCTATTATACCGTTCACACACTGAGCCTGCTGAAATGACAAGTCAACTCATCCATGTCCACTGGCCTTGAAGCCCATTCCTCCTGAATGTCGCAGCATTACCTGAAGAGCCTGATGGCTGTCGCCCAAATGCCTGGAGGACACTGTGCCCCAAGACCACC
This sequence comes from Pristiophorus japonicus, assembly GCF_044704955.1. Classification (NCBI taxonomy): domain Eukaryota; kingdom Metazoa; phylum Chordata; class Chondrichthyes; family Pristiophoridae; genus Pristiophorus; species Pristiophorus japonicus. Next base: position 4,746,058 of record NC_091978.1, read on the forward strand.
ATCTCTCGTTCAGATGCTGCGACAAAGGAGAACTGTGGAAACATTACTGGCTGAGTGATAGACATCAAGAATGTTCAACTGGGGACATATCTGCATCAGTTGAGCCTTCTGGATGACTATCTCACTCTCAGTGCGGATGGTGACCAGTATGCCCACGAGTAGATAGTTCCTCTGATGGTCAAACATAGAAACATAGAAATTTACAGCGCAGAAGGAGGCCATTCCAGCCCATTGTGCTCGTGCCGGCCGTCAAAGAGACGCACGGCCCTCGGTCAGCAGCCCTAAAGGTTACATATAAACCTATAAACAATGACGGAAAGGCAAAGAGCACCCAGCCGAACCAGTACACCTCACACAACTGCGACACATCTTATACTGAAAACATCTTAACTCCACCCCAACCAGAGTCATGTGACCTCCTGGGAGAGGCAAAAAACAGATAAAAACCCCGGCCAATTTAGGGAGGAAAAATCTGGAAAAATTCCAATCCTACCTATCCGGGTGATCGACACTAGTCTTGGAGATCACACCCTGGCCATATTCTATTCCCTGTAGTACTTACCATTATATCTGCACCATCCAACAAAAGGTCATCCAATTTAATCACAATTACCAGCTCTTGGTCTGTAACCCTGCAGGTTACTGCACTTTAAGTGCCCATCCAACCATCTCTTAAAAGTGGTGAGGGTTTCTGCATCCACCACTCTTCCAGGTAGGGAGCTTCAGATCCCAAAAGCCCTTCGCGTAAAGAAGCCCCCCTCAAATCACCTCTAAACCTTCCTCCAACCACCTTAAAACTATGCCCCTCTTAATAGACCACTCCACCACTGGAAATACACCCTCACTATTCATTGTGTGCAGGTCCCTCAATATTTTGTACACCTCGATGAGGTCTCCTCTCAATCTCCTCTGTTCCAATGAGAACAAACCCAGCCTATCCAATCTGTCCTCATAACTAAGATTCTCAATTCCAGGCAGCATCATTGTCAATCTCCTCTGCACCCTCTCGAGTGCAATCACATCCTTCCTATAACACAGCGACCAGAACTGTACGCAGTACTCCAGCTGTGGCCTAACCAAAGTATAAACAATTTAAGCATAACCTCCCTGCTCTTATAGTCTATGCCTTGGCCAATAAAGGCAAGCATTCCGTTTGCTTTTTTACCAACGTGATCGACTTGGCTTGCTGCTTTCAGGGATCTGTGGACAAGCACTCCAAGGTCCCTTTATTCATCTACACTATTAAGTGGCCTACCGCTTCATGTTTATATCCTTTCCTTATTAGCCCTCCCAGAGTGCATCACCTCACACTTCTCTGAAATATATTCCATTTTCCACTGCTCTGCCCAGCTGACCAGTAGATTGATATCCTCCTGCAGCCCATGACTTTCCTTGTCATTATCACCCATAGACATGCTGACTTACCCCACACCGAGTCTGAAAGTGTACAATGTCCTATTATGCCGTTCACACCCTGAGCCTGCTGAAATGACAAGTCAACTCATCCATATCCACTGGCCTTGAAGCCCATTCCTCCTGAATGTCGCAGCATTACCTGAAGAGCCTGATGGCTGTAGCCCAAATGCCTGGAGGACACTGTGCCCCAAGACCACCATCTCTCGATCAGATGCTGCGACAAAGGAGAACTGTGGGAACATTACTGGCTGAGTGGTAGACATCAAGAATGTTCAACTGGAGACATATCTTCTTCAGTTGAGACTTCTGGATGACTATCTCTCAGTCTCAGTCCGAATGGTGACCAGTATGCCCACTAGTAGATAGTTCCTCTGATGGTCAAATATAGAAACATAGAAGTATAGAAATTTACAGCGCAGAAGGAGGCCATTCGGGCCCATCGTGTCTGTGCCGGCCGACAAAGAGTCGCGCGGCCCTCGGTCAGCAACCCTCAAGGTTACATATAAACCTATGAACAATGACGGAAAGGCAAAGAGCACCCAGCCCAACACGCCTGCCTCACACAACTGCGACACCCTTTATCCTGCTAACATCTCCTCTCCTGGGAGAGGAAAAAAACAGATAAAAACCCAAGCCAATTTAGGGAGAAAAAATCTGGGAAAATTCCTCTCCGACCCATCCGGGTGATCGACACCAGTCTTGGAGACCAAATCCTGGCAGTATTCCATTCCCTGCAGTACGTACCATTATATCTGCACCGTCCAATAAAAGGTCGTCCAATGGTCACAATTACCAGCTCGAGCTCTGTAACCCTGCAGGTTACTGCACTTTAAGAGCCCATCCAACCATCTCTTAAAAGTGGGGAGGGTTTCTGCATCCACCACTCTTCCAGGCAGCGAGTTCCAGATCCCCACAACCCTCTGCGTAAAGAAGACCCTCTCAAATCCCTTCTAAACCTTCCACCAACCACCTTAAAACTATGCCCTTCATAATAGACCCCTCCACCAATGGAAATAGACCCTTACTATCCACTATGTCCAGTCCCCTCAATATTTTGTACACCTCGATGATGTCACCTCTCCACCTCCTCTGTTCCAATGAGAACAAACCCAGCCTATGCAATCTCTCCTCATTGCTAAGATTTTCAATTCCAGGCAGAAATCCTAGTAAATCTCCTCTGCACCCTCTCTCGTGGAATCACAACTTTCCTATAATACAGCGACCAGAACTGCACGCAGTACTCCAGCTTGTAGCCTAATATAGAAACATAGAAAATAGGTGCAGGAGTAAGCCATTCGGACCTTCAAGCCTGCACTGCCATTCAATGAGTTCATGGCTGAACATGCAGCTTCAGTACCCCATTCCTGCTTTCTCGCCATACCCCTTGATCCCCCAAGTAGTAAGGACTACATCTAAATCCGTTTTGAATAAAATGAATGAATTGGCCTCAACAACCTTCTGTGGTCGAGAATTCCACAGGTTCACCACTCTCTGGGTGAAGAAGTTTCTCCTCATCTCGGTCCTAATTGGCTTACCCCTTATCCTTAGACTGTGACCCCTGGTTCTGGACTTCCCCAACATTGGGAACACTCTTCCTGCATCGAACCTGTCTGAACCCATCAGAATTTTAAACGTTTCTATGAGGTCCCCTCTCATTCTTCTGAAATCCAGTGAATACAAGCCCAGTTGGTCCAGTCTTTCTTGATAGGTCAGTCCCGCCATCCCGGGAATCAGTCTGGTGAACCTTCGCTGCACTCCCTCAATAGCAAGAATGTCCTTCCTCAAGTTAGGAGACCAAAACTGTTCACAATACTCCAGGTGTGGCCTCACCAAGGCCCTGTACAACTGTAGCAACACCTCCTTGCCCCTATACTCAAATCCCCTCGCTACGAAGGCCAACATGCCATTTGTTTTCTTAACCGCCTACTGTACCTGGATGCCAACCTTCAATGACTGATGTACCATGACACCCAGGTCTCGTGGTACCTCTCCTTTTCCTAATCTGTCACCATTCAGATAATAGTCTGTCTTTCTGTTTTTACCACCAAAGTGGATAACCTCACATTTATCCACATTATACTTCATCTGCCATGCATTTGCCCACTCATCTAACCTATCCAAGTCACTCTGCAGCCTCAAGGCATCCTCCTCGCAGCTCACACTGCCACCCAACTTAGTGTCATCCACAAATGTGGAGATACTACATTTAATCCCCTCGTCTAAATCATTAATGTACAGTGTAAACAGCTGGGGCCCCAGCACAGAACCTTGCGGTACCCCACTAGTCACTGCCTGCCATTCTGAAAAGTACCCATTTACTCCTACTCTTTGCTTCCTGTCTGACAACCAGTTCTCAATCCATGTCAGCACCCTACCCCCAATCCCATGTGCTTTAACTTTGCACATTAATCTCTTGTGTGGAACCTTGTCGAAAGCCTTCTGAAAGTCCAAATATACCACATCAACTGGTTCCCCCTTGTCCACTCTACTGGAAACATCCTCAAAAAATTCCAGAAGATTTGTCAAGCATGATTTCCCTTTCACAAATCCATGCTGACTTGGACCTATCACGTCACCTCTTTCTGCGCTGCGATGACATCCTCAATAATTGATTCCATCATTTTACCCACAACTGAGGTCAGGCTGACTGGTCTATAATTCCCTGTTTTTTCTTTCCCTCCTTTTTTAAAAAGTGGGGTTACATCGGCTACCCTCCACTCCATAGGAACTGATCCAGAGTCAATGGAATGTTGGAAAATGACTGTCAATGCATCCGCTATTTCCAAGGCCACCTCCTTAAGTACTCTGGGATGCAGTCCATCAGACCCTGGGATTTTTCGGCCTTCAATCCCATCAATTTCCCCAACACAATTTCCCGACTAATAAGGATTGTCCTCAGTTCCTCCTCCTTACTAGACCCTCTGACCCCTTTTATATCCGGAAGGTTGTTTGTGTCCTACTTAGTGAATACCGAACCAAAGTACTTGTTCAATTGGTCTGACATTTCTTTGTTCCCTGTTGTGACTTCCCCTGATTCTGACTGTAGGGGACCTACGTTTGTCTTTACTAACCTTTTTCTCTTTACATATCTATAGAAACTTTTGCAATCCGTCTTAATGTTCCCTGCAAGCTTCTTCTCGTACTCCATCTTCCCTGCCCTAATCAAACCCTTTGTCCTCCTCTGCTGAGTTCTAAATTTCTCCCAGTCCCCGGGTTCCCTGCTATTTCTGGCCAATTTGTATGCCACCTCCTTGGCTTTAATACTATCCCTGATTTCCCTTGATAGCCACGGTTGAGCCACAGGGATGTACAATTGATGTACTTCATCCATGCGGTCTCTAATAGACCCCTCCACCAAAGGAAATAGACCCTTACTATCCACTATGTCCAGGCCCCTCAATATTTTGTACATCTCGATGAGGTCTCCTCTCAACCTCCGCTGTTCGAATGAAAACAAACCCAGCCGATCCAATCTGTCCTCATTACTCAGATTCTCCATTCAAGGCAGAATCCTAGTAAATCTCCTCTGCACCATCTCTCGTGCAATCATGACCTTCCGATAATACAGCAATTGCACGCGGTACTCCAGCTGTGGCCTAACCAAATTTTATAAAATTTAAGCACAACCTCGCTGCTCTTATATTCTGTGCCTCGGCCAATGAAGGCAAGCATTCCATATGCATTCTTAACCACCTTATCCACCTGGCCTGCTGCTTTCAGGGATCTGTGGACAAGCACTCCACTGCTCTGAAAAAATTCCATTTGCCACTGATCTGCCCAGCTGACCAGTAGATTGATATCCTCCTGCAGCCCATGAGTTTCCTCGTCATTATCAACCATAGACATGCTGACTTACCCCGCACTGCGTCTGAAAGTGTACAATGTCCTATTATACCGTTCACACCCCGAGCCTGCTGAATGACAAGTCAACTCATCCATGTCCACTGGCCTTGAAGCCCATTCCTCCTGAATGTCGCAGCATTACCTGAAGAGCCTGATGGCTGTAGCCCAAATGCCTGGAGGACACTGTGCCCCAAGACCACCATCTCTCGTTCAGATGCTGCGACAAAGGAGAACTGTGGAAACATTACTGGCCGAGTGATAGGCATGAAGAGTGCTCAACTGGAGACATATCTTCATCAGTTGAGCCTTCTGGATGACTATCTCTCAGTCTCAGTGCGGATGGTGACCAGTATGCCCACTAGTAGATAGTTCCTCTGATGGTCAAACATAGAAACAGAGAAATTTACAGCGCAGAAGGAGGCCATTTCGACCCATCGTGTCTGTGCCGGCCGACAAAGAGTCGCGCGGCCCTCGGTCAGCAACCCTCAAGGTTACATATAAACCTATGAACAATGACGGAAAGGCAAAGAGCACCCAGCCCAACACGCCTGCCTCACACAACTGCGACACCCCTGTAAGGGATAAATTCTAAAAGTTGCAAATAGGTGGTCAGAATTATGCTGAAAGTAGTGAACTTATCAGTATCAGGAGGGTCTGTATAATTGCCCATGTATGTAACACTTCTTTATGTAGGTATAGCACAAATGTATAATGCATTGAACTGAATCTGTAACCTCTGTAATACTTAAACAGCAAAATCAGCAGTTGTTGATCAGAAGTCCCTGAGGAAGAGATCAGGAAGCCAGTTTAGGCCCCTATTATACTGCGGCAAAGTGCAAGTGATGGACCAACACCACAGAAGGTGGCCAACTGCATATACCACTCAGGGACAGTTTGATAAGAGTCGACAAATCAATGTAACTTCGCTAATAGAATTAGACCTATCGAGGATTTTGTAGCAGGGCACTCCTCTCCAAAACCTGTATAAATTGTACTTGAAACCTCTTGTACTTTGGAGGTTTTAGACTGAACCATCCCGTGCATTGCTCGTAATAAAAGCGGTAAACCTGAGGTTTGGTTTGTTTACTTCCGTGGTGGTTATACAGTGGGAGCTGGGCGAGGTGTCGATTAACTATATCAGTTAATCCACCTTGAGGGACAGAAGCCTCCTTTTACCCCAACACCCCTGATACTGAAAACATCTAAACACCACCCCAATCGGAGTCATGTGTTCACCTGGGAGAGGCAAAAATCAGATAAAAACCCCGGCCAATTGATAGAGAAAAACTCTGGAAAAATTCCAATCCGACCTATCCGGGTGATTGACACTAGTCTTGGAGATCACACCCTGGCCATATTCTATTCCCTGTAGTACTTACCATTATATCTGCACCATCCAACGAAAGGTCATCCAATTTAATCACAATTACCAGCTCTAGGTCTGTAACCCTGCAGGTTACTGCACTTTAAGTGCCCATCCAACCATCTCTTAAAAGTGGTGAGGGTTTCTGCATCCACCACTCTTCCAGGCAGGGAGCTTCAGATCCCCAAAGCCCTTCGCGTAAAGAAGCCCCCCCTCAAATCACCTCTAAACCTTCCTCCAACCACCTTAAAACTATGCCCCCTCGTAATAGACCACTCTACCACTGGAAACACACCCTCACTATCCACTATGTGCAGGCCCCTCAATATTTTGTACACCTCGATGAGGTCTCCTCTCAATCTCCTCTGTTCCAATGAGAACAAACCCAGCCTATTCAATCTGTTCTTGTAACTAAGATTCTCAATTCCAGGCAGCATCATTGTCAATCTCCTCTGCACCATCTCGAGTGCAATCACATCCTTCCTATAACACAGCGACCAGAACTGCACGCAGTACTCCAGCTGTGGCCTAACCAAAGTATAAACAATTTAAGCATAACCTCCCTGCTCTTATATTCTATGCCTTGGCCAATAAAGGCAAGCATTCCGTATGTCTTCTTACCAACGTGATCGACTTGGCTTGCTGCTTTCAGGGATCTGTGGACAAGCACTCCAAGGTCCCTTTATTCATCTACACTATTAAGTGGCCTACCGCTTCATGTTTATATCCTTTCCTTATTAGCCCTCCCAGAATGCATCACCTCACACTTCTCTGAAATATATTCCATTTTCCACTGCTCTGCCCACCTGACCAGTAGATTGATATCCTCCTGCAGCCCATGACTTTCCTCGTCATTATCAACCATAGACATGCTGACTTACCCCACACCGAGTCTGAAAGTGTACAATGTCCTATTATGCCGTTCACACCCCGAGCCTGCTGAAATGATAAGTCAAGTCATCCATATCCACTGACCTTCAAGCCCATTCCTCCTGAATGTCGCAGCATTACCTGAAGAGCCTGATGGCTGTAGCCCAAATGCCTGGAGGACACTGTGCCCCAAGACCACCATCTCTCGATCAGATGCTGCGACAAAGGAGAACTGTGGAAATATTGCTGGCCGAGTGATAGACATCAAGAATGCTCAACTGGAGACATATCTTCTTCAGTTGAGACTTCTGGATGACTATCTCTCAGTCTCAGTCCTGATGGTGACCAGTATGCCCACTAGTAGATAGTTCCTCTGATGGTCAAATATAGAAACATAGAAGTAAAGAAATTTACAGCGCAGAAGGAGGCCATTCGGGCCCATCGTGTCCGTGCCGGCCGACAAAGAGTCGCATGGTCCTGGGTCAGCAGCCCGAAAGGTTACATATAAACCTATAAACAATGACAGAAAGGCAAAGAGCACCAAGCCCAACACGCCTGCCTCACACAACTGCGACACCCTTTATCCTGCTAACATCTCCTCTCCTGGGAGAGGAAACAAACAGATAAAAACCCCGGCCAATTTAGGGAGAAAAAATCTGGGAAAATTCCTCTCCGACCCATCCGGGTGATCGACACCAGTCTTGGAGATCACCCTGGCCGTATTCCATTCCCTGCAGTACGTACCATTATATCTGCGCCGTCCAATAAAAGGTCGTCCAATCCAGTCACAATTACCAGCTCTCGGTCTGTAACCCTGCAGGTTACTGCACTTGAACTGCCCATCCAACCATCTCTTAAAAGTGGTGAGGGTTCTGCATCCACTACTCTTCCAGGCAGCGAGTTCCAGATCCCCACAACCCTCTGCGTAAAGAAGACCCTCTCAAATCCCCTCTAAACCTTCCACCAACCACCTTAAAACTATGCCCCTCATAATAGACCCCTCCACCAATGGAAATAGACCCTTACTATCCACTATGTCCAGGCCCCTCAATATTTTGTACACCTCGATGATGTCTCCTCTCCACCTCCTCTGTTCCAATGAGAACAAACTCAGCCTATGCAATCTGTCCTCATTGCTAAGATTTTCAATTCCAGGCAGAAATCCTAATAAATCTCCTCTGCACCCTCTCTCGTGGAATCACAACGTTCCTATAATACAGCGACCAGAACTGCATGCAGTACTCCAGCTTGTAGCCTAATATAGAAACATAGAAAATAGGTGCAGGAGTAAGCTATTCGGACCTTCAAGCCTGCACCGTCATTCAACGAGTTCATGGCTGAACATGCAGCTTCAGTACCCCATTCCTGCTTTCTCGCCATACCCCTTGATCCCCCTAGTAGTAAGGACTACATCTAAATCCTTTTTGAATAAAATGAATGAATTGGCCTCAACAACCTTCTGTGATCGAGAATTCCACAGGTTCACCACTCTCTAGGTGAAGAAGTTTCTCCTCATCTCGTTCCTAAATGGCTTACCCCTTATCCTTAGACTGTGACCCCTGGTTCTGGACTTCCCCAACATTGGGAACACTCTTCCTGCATCGAACCTGTCTGAACCCATCAGAATTTTAAACGTTTCTATGAGGTCCCCTCTCATTCTTCTGAAATCCAGTGAATACAAGCCCAGTTGGTCCAGTCTTTCTTGATAGGTCAGTCCCGCCATCCCGGGAATCAGTCTGGTGAACCTTCGCTGCACTCCCTCAATAGCAAGAATGTCCTTCCTCAAGTTAGGAGACCAAAACTGTACACAATACTCCAGGTGTGGCCTCACCAAGGCCCTGTACAACTGTAGCAACACCTCCCTGCCCCTATACTCAAATCCCCTCGCTACGAAGGCCAACATGCCATTTGCTTTCTTAACCGCCTACTGTACCTGCATGCCAACCTTCAATGACTGATGTACCATGACACCCAGGTCTCGTTGTACCTCTCCTTTTCCTAATCTGTCACCATTCAGATAATAGTCTGTCTCTCTGTTTTTACCACGAAAGTGGATAACCTCACATTTATCCACATTATACTTCATCTACCATGCACTTGCCCACTCACCTAACCTATCCAAGTCACTCTGCAGCCTCAAAGCATCCTCCTCGCAGCTCACACTGCCACCCAACTTAGTGTCATCCACAAATATGGAGATACTACATTTAATCCCCTCGTCTAAATCATTAATGTACAGTGTAAACAGCTGTGGCCACAGCACAGAACCTTGCGGTACCCCACTAGTCACTGCCTGCCATTCTGAAAAGTACCCATTTACTCCTACTCTTTGCTTCCTGTCTGACAACCAGTTCTCAATCCATGTCAGCACACTACCCCCAATCCCATGTGCTTTAACTTTGCACATTAATCTCTTGTGTGGGACCTTGTCGAAAGCCTTCTGAAAGTCCAAATATACCACATCAACTGGTTCCCCCTTGTCCACTCTACTGGAAACATCCTCAAAAAATTCCAGAAGATTTGTCAAGCATGATTTCCCTTTCACAAATCCATGCTGACTTGGACCTATCATGTCACCTCTTTCCAAATGCGCTGCTATGACATCCTCAATAATTGATTCCATCATTTTACCCACTACTGAGGTCAAGCTGACTGGTCCATAATTCCCTGTTTTTTCTTTCCCTCCTTTTTTAAAAAGTGGGGTTACATTGGCTACCCTCCACTCGATAGGAACTGATCCAGAGTCAATGGAATGTTGGAAAATGACTGTCAATGCATCCGCTATTTCCAAGGCCACCTCCTTAAGTACTCTGAGATGCAGTCCATCAGGCCCTGGGGATTTATCGGCCTTCAATCCCATCAATTTCCCCAACACAATTTCCCTACTAATAAGGATTTCCCTCAGTTCCCCCTTCTTACTAGACCCTCTGACCCCTTTTATATCCGGAAGGTTGTTTGTGTCCTCCTTCGTGAATACCGAACCAAAGTACTTGTTCAATTGGTCTGACATTTCTTTGTTCCCCGTTATGACTTCCCCTGATTCTGACTGCAGGGGACCTACATTTGTCTTTACTAACCTTTTTCTCTTTACATATCTATAGAAACTTTTGCAATCCGTCTTAATGTTCCCTGCAAGCTTCTTCTCGTACTCCATTTTCCCTGCCCTAATCAAACCCTTTGTCCTCCTCTGCTGAGTTCTAAATTTCTCCCAGTCCCCGGGTTCGCTGCTATTTCTGGCCAATTTGTATGCCACCTCCTTGGCTTTAATACTATCCCTGATTTCCCTTGATAGCCACGGTTGAGCCACAGGGATGTACAATTGATGTACTTCATCCATGCGGTCTCTAATAGACCCCTCCACCAAAGGAAATAGACCCTTACTATCCACTATGTCCAGGCCCCTCAATATTTTGTACACCTCGATGAGGTCTCCTCTCAACCTCCGCTGTTCGAATGAAAACAAACCCAGCCGATCCAATCTGTCCTCATTACTCAGATTCTCCATTCCAGGCAGAATCCTAGTAAATCTCCTCTGCACCATCTCTCGTGCAATCATGACCTTCCGATAATACAGCAATTGCACGCGGTACTCCAGCTGTGGCCTAACCAAATTTTATAAAATTTAAGCACAACCTCGCTGCTCTTATATTCTATGCCTCGGCCAATGAAGGAAAGCATTCCATATGCCTTCTTAACCACCTTATCCACCTGGCCTGCTGCTTTCAGGGATCTGTGGACAAGCACTCCACTGCTCTGAAAAAATTCCATTTGCCACTGATCTGCCCAGCTGACCAGTAGATTGAGATCCTCCTGCAGCCCATGACTTTCCTCGTCATTATCAACCATAGACATGCTGACTTACCCCGCACTGCGTCTGAAAGTGTACAATGTCCTATTATACCGTTCACACCCTGAGCCTGCTGAAATGACAAGTCAACTCATCCATGTCCACTGGCCTTGAATCCCATTCCTCCTGAATGTCGCAGCATTACCTGAAGAGCCTGATGGCTGTGGCCCAAATGCCTGGAGGACACTGTGCCCCAAGACCACCATCTCTCGTTCCGATGCTGCGACAAAGGAGAACTGTGGCAACATTACTGGCCGAGTGATAGACATCAAGAATGTTCAACTGGAGACATATCTTCATCAGTTGAGACTTCTGGTTGACTATCTCTCAGTCTCAGTGCGGATGGTGACCAGTATGCCCACGAGTAGATAGTTCCTCTGATGGTCAAACATACAAACATAGAAATTTACAGCGCAGAAGGAGGCCATTTCGGCCCATCGTGTCCGTGCCGGCCGACAAAGAGCCGCACGGCCCTCGGTCAGCAGCCCTCAAGGTTACATATAAACCTATGAACAATGACGGAAAGGCAAAGAGCACCCAGCCCAACCAGTCCGCCTCACACAACTGCGACACCCCTGTAAGGGATAAATTCTAAAAGTTGCAAATAGGTGGTCAGAATTATGCTGAAAGTAGTGAACTTATCAGTATCAGGAGGGTCTGTAGAATTGCCTATGTATGTAACACTTGCTTATGTAGGTATAGCACAAATGTATAACGCATTGAGCTGAATCCGTAACCTCTGTAATACTTAAACAGCAAAATCAGCAGTTGTTGATCAGAAGTCCCTGAGGAAGAGATAAGGAAGCCAGTTTAGGCCCCTATTATACTGCGGCAAAGGGCAAGTGATGGACCAACACCACAGAAGGTGGGCAACTGCACATACCACTCAGGGACAGTTTGATAAGAGTCGACAAATCAATGTAACTTCGCTAATAGAATTAGACCTATCGAGGATTTTGTCGGAGAGCACTCCTCTCCAAAACCTGTATAAATTGTACTTGAAACCTCTTGTACTTTGGAGGTTTTAGACTGAACCGTCCCGTGCATTGCTCGTAATAAAACCGGGAAACCTGAGGTTTGGTTTGTTTACTTCCGTGGTGGTTATACAGTGGGAGCTGGGCGAGGTATCGATTAACTATATCAGTTAATCCACCTTGAGGGACAGAAGCCTCCTTTTACCCCAAAACCCCTGATACTGAAAACATCTAAACACCACCCCAATCGGAGTCATGTGTTCACCTGGGAGAGGCAAAAACTAGATAAAAGCCCCGGCTTTTTCGAGAAAAAATCTGAGAAAATTCCTATGAAGGCCAACATGCCATTTGCTTTCTTAACCGCCTGCTGTACCTGCTTGCCAACCTTCAATGACTGATGTACCATGACACCCAGGTCTCGTTGTACCTCTCCTTTTCCTAATCTGTCACCATTCAGATAATAGTCTGTCTTTCTGTTTTTACCACTAAAGTGGATAACCTCACATTTATCCACATTATACTTCATCTGCCATGCATTTGCCCACTCACCTAACCTATCCAAGTCACTCTGCAGCTTCATAGCATCCTCCTCGCAGCTCACACTGCCACCCAACTTAGTGTCATCCACAAATGTGGAGATACTACATTTAATCCCCTCGTCTAAATCATCACTAAGATTCTGCATTCCAGGCAGAATCCTAGTAAATCTCCTCTGCACCCTCTCTCGTGCAATCATGACCTTCCGATAATACAGCGACCAGAACTGCACGCAGTATTCCAGCTGTGGCCTAACCAAAGTATTATACAATTTAAGCATAACTTCACTGCTCTTATATTCTATGCCTCGGCCAATAAAGGCAAGCAATCCGTATACCTTCTTAACCACCTTATCCACCTGGCCTGCTGCTTTCAGGGATCTGTGGACAAGCACTCCACTGCTCTGAAATATATTCCATTTCCACTGCTCTGCCCACCTGACTAGTAGATTGAGATCCTCCTGCAGCCCATGACTTTCCTCATCATTATCAACCATAGACAAGCTGACTTACCCCGCACCGAGTCTGAAAGTGTACAATGTCCTATTATACCGTTCACCACCCCGAGCCTGCTGAAATGACAAGTCAACTCATCCATGTCCACTGGCCTTGAAGCCCATTCCTCCTGAATGTTGCAACATTACCTGAAGAGCCTGATGGCTGTAGCCCAAATGCCTGGAGGACACTGTGCCCCGAGACCACCATCTCTCGTTCAGATACTGCGACAAAGGAGAACTGTGGAAATATTACTGGCCGAGTGATAGACATCAAGAATGTTCAACTGGAGACATATCTTCATCAGTTGAACTTTTTAGATAACTATCTCACTCTCAATATGGATGGTGACCAGTATGCCCACTAGTAGATAGTTCCTCTGATGGTCAAACATCGAAACATAAATGCAAAGAAATTTACAGCGCAGAAGGAGGCCATTTCGGTCCGCCGTGTCCGTACCGGCCAACAAAGAGACACACGGCCCTTGGTCAGCAGCCCTAAAGGTTACATATAAACCTATGAACAATGACGGAAAGGCAAAGAGCACCCAGCCCAACCAGTCCGCCTCACACAACTGTGACACCCCTTATACTGAAAACATCTAAACACCACCCCAACCGGAGCCACGTGATCTCCTGGGAGAGGCAAAATCCAGATAAAAACCCAGGCCAATTTAGGGAGAAAAAATCTGGGAAATTCCTCTCCGACCCAGTCTTGGAGATCACATCCTGGCCGTATTCTATTCCCTGTACTACTTACCATTATATGTGCGCCGTCAAACCAAAGGTCATCCAATCTAATCCCAATTACCAGCTCTCGGTCTGTAACCCTGCAGGTTACTGCACTTCAAGTGCCCATCCAACCATCTCTTAAAAGTGGTGAGGGTTTCTGCATCCACCACTCTTCCAGGCAGCGAGTTCCAGATCCCCACAACCCTCTGCGTAATGAAGACCCCCTCAAATCCTTTCTAAACCTTCCACCAATCACCTTAAAATTATGCCCACTCGTAATAGTCCCCTCCACCGAAGGAAATAGACCCTTACCATCCACGATGTCCAGGCCCTTCAATATTTTGTACACCTAGATGAGGTCTCCTCTCCACCTCCTCTGTTCCAATGAGAATAAACCCAGCCTGTGCAATCTGTCCTCATAACTAAGATTCTCCATTCCAGGCAGCATCCTAGTAAGTAGTGCAATCACGACCTTCCTATAATACAGCGAAAAGAACTGCACGCAGTACTCCAGCTGTGGCTGAACCAAAGTATTATACAATTTAAGCATAACATCACTGCTCTTCTATTCTATGCCTCGGCCAATAAAGGTAAGCATTCCGCAGGCCTTCTTAACCACCTGATCCACCTGGCCTGCTGCTTTCAGGGATCTGTGGACAAGCACTCCAAGGTCCCTTTGTTCATCTACATTATTAAGTGGCCTACCGCTTAATATGTATACCCTTTCCTTATTAGCATCATCTCACACTTCTCTGAAATAAATTCCATTTGCCACTGATCTGCACACCTAACCAGTAGATTGATATCCTCCTGCAGCCCATGACTTTCCTCGTCATAAGAACATAAGAACATAAGAATTAGGAACAGGAGTAGGTCATCCAGCCCCTCGAGCCTGCTCCGCCATTCAATAAGATCATGGCTGATCTGGCCGTGGACTCATCTCCACTTACCTGCCCTCTCCCCATAACCCTTAATTCCCTTATTGGTTAAAAATTTATCTGTGACTTGAATTCATTCAATGAGCTAGCCTCAACTGTTTCCTTGGGCAGAGAATTCCACAGATTCACAATCCTCTGGGAGAAGAAATTCCTTCTCAACTCGGTTTTAAATTGGCTCCCCCGTATTTTGAGGCTGTGCCCCCTAGTTCTAGTCTCCCCTACCAGTGGAAACAACCTCTCTGCCTCTATCTTGTCTATCCCTTTCATGATTTTAAATGTTTCTATAAGATCACCCCTCATCCTTCTGAACTCCACCGAGTAAAGACCCAGTCTGCTCAATCTAGCATCATAAGGTAACCCCCTCATCTCCGGAATCAGCCGAGTGAATCGTCTCTGTACCCCCTCCAAAGCCAGTATATCCTTCCTTAAGTAAGGTGACCAAAACTGCACGCAGTGCTCCAGGTGCGGCCTCACCAATAGCCTATACAGTTGCAGAAGGACCTCCCTGCTTTTGTACTCCATCCCTCTCGCAATGAAGGCCAACATTCCATTCGCCTTCCTGATTACCTGCTGCACCTGCAAACTAACTTTTTGGGATTCATGCACAAGGACCCCCAGGTCCCTCTGCACCGCAGCATGTTGTAATTCCTCCACATTCAAATTCCCTTTTACTGTTTTTTTCCCCAAGGTGGATGACCTCACACTTTCCGACATTGTATTCCATCTGCCAAACCTTAGCCCATTCGCTTAGCCTATCCAAATCTCTTTGCAGCCTCTCTGTGTCCTCTACACAACCCGCTTTCCCGCTAATCTTAGTGTCATCTGCAAATTTTGTTGCTCTACACGCTGTCCCCTCTTCCAGGTCATCTATGTATATTGTAAACAGTTGTGGTCCCAGCACCGATCCCTGTGGCACACTACTAACCATCGATTTGCAACCCGAAAAGGACCCATTTATCCCGACTCTCTGCTTTCTGTTCGCCAGCCAATTCTCTATCCATGCTAATACATTTCCTCTGACTCCGCGTACCTTTATCTTCTGCAGTAACCTTTTGTGTGGCACCTTATCAAATGCCTTTTGGAAATCTAAATACATCACATCCATCGGTACACCTCTATCCACCATGCTCGTTATATCCTCAAAGAATTCCAGTAAATTCCCCTTCATGAATCCATGCTGCGTCTGTTTGATTGCACTATTCCTATCTAGATGTCCCGCTATTTCTTCCTCAATGATAGTTTCAAGCATTTTCCCCACTACAGATGGTAAACTAACCGGCCTTTAGTTACCTGCCTTTTGTCTGCCCCCTTTTTTAAACAGAGACGTGACATTAGCTGCTTTCCAATCCGCTGGTACCTCCCCAGAGTCCAGAGAATTTTGGTAGATTATAACGAATGCATCTGCTATAACTTCTGACATCTCTTTTAATACCTGGGATGCATTTCTTCAGGACCATGGGACTTGTCTACCTTGAGTCCCATTAGCCTGTCCAGCACTACCCGCCTAGTGATAGTGATTGTCTCAAGGTCCTCCCTTCCCACATTCCTGTGACCTGCAATTTTTGCCATGGTTTTTGTGTCTTCCACTGTGAAGACCAAAGCAAAATAACTGTTTAAGGTCTCAGCCATTTCCACATTTCCCATTATTAAATCCCCCTTCTCATCTTCTAAGGGATCAACATTTACTTTAGTCATTCTTTTCCGTTTTATATATCTGTAAAAGCTTTTACTATCTGTTTTTATGTTTTGCGCAGGTTTACCTTCGTAATCTATCTTTCCTTTCTTTATTGCTTTTTTAGTCATTCTTTACTGTTGTTTAAAATTTTCCCAATCCTCTAGTTTCCCACTAACCTTGGCCACCTTATACGCATTGGTCTTTGATTTGATACTATCCTTTATTTCCTTGGTTATCCACGGCTGGTTATCCCTTCTCTTACTGCCCTTCTTTTTCACTGGAATATATTTTTGTTGCGCAGTATGAAAGAGCTCCTTAAAAGTCCTCCACTGTTCCTCAATTATGCCACCGTTTAGTCTGTGTTTCCAGTCTACTTTAGCCAACTCTGCCCTCATCCCACTGCAGTCCCCTTTGTTTAAGCATAGTAAGCTCGTTTGAGACACTACTTCCTCACCCTCAATCTGTATTACAAATTGAAGCATACTGTGATCACTCATTCCGAGAGGATCTTTTACTAGGAGATCGTTTATTATTCCTGTCTCATTACACAGGACCAGATCTAAGATAGCTTGCTCCCTTGTAGGTTCTGTAACATACTGTTCTAAGAAACAATCCCGTATGTATTCTATGAATTCCTCCTCCAGGCTACCCCGTGCGATTTGAGTTGACCAATCGATATGTAGATTAAAATCCCCCATGACTACTGCCATTCCTTTTTCACATGCCTCCATTATTCCCTTGATTATTGCCCGCCCCACCGTGAAGTTATTATTTGGGGGCCTATAAACTACGCCCACCAGTGACTTTTTCCCCTTACTATCTCTAATCTCCACCCACAATGATTCAACATTTTGTTCATTAGAGTCAATATCGTCTCTCACAACTGCCCTGATATCATCCTTTATTAACAGAGCTACCCCACCTCCTTTCCTTTCTTGTCTATCTTTCTGAATCGTCAGATACCCCTGTATGTTTAATTCCCAGTCTTGGCCACCCTGCAACCATGTTTCTATAATGGCCACCAAATCATACCCATCTGTACATTATCTACATTATCTACAATAGTCATGCTGACTTACCCCACACCGAGTCTGAAAGTGTACAATGTCCTATTATACCGTTCACACCTCGAGCCTGCTGAAATGACAAGTCAACTCATCCATGTCCACTGGCCTTGAAGCCCATTCTTCCCGAATGTCGCAGCATTACCTGAAGAGCCTGATGGCTGTAGCCCAAATGCCTGGAGGACACTGTGCCCCAAGACCACCATCTCTCGTTCAGATGCTGCGACAAAGGAGAACTGTGGCAACATTACTGGCCGAGTGATCTCCTGGGAGAGGCAAAAAGCAGATAAAAACCCCGGCCAAGTTAGGGAGAAAATATCTCGGAAAATTTCTCTCTGACCCATCCACGTGATCGACACTAGTCCAGGAGATAGCACCCAGGCCATATGCCTGGAGTACATACCATTATATCTGCGCCGTAGAACAATAGGTCATCCAGTCGAATCCGAATTACCAGCTCTAGGTCCGTAACCCTGCAGGTTACTGCACCTTAAGTGCCCATCCAACCATCTCTTAAAAGTGGTGAGGGTTTCTGCATCCACCACTCTTCCAGGCAGCGAGTTCCAGATCCCCACAACCCTCTGCGTAAAGAAGACCCCCTCAAATCCCCTCAAAACTTCCACCAACCATCTTAAAATATGCCCCCTCGTAATAGACCCCTCCACCAAAGGCAATAACCCCTAACTATTATGTCCAGGCCCCTTAATATTTTGTACACCCTTAGGATGTCTCCTCTCAATCTCCTCTGTTCCAATGAGAACAAACCCAGCCGATGCAATCTGTCCTCATAACTAAGATTCTCCATTCCAGGCAGCATCCTAGTAAATCTCCTCTGCACCCTCTCTAGTGCAATCACAACCTTCCTATAATACGGCGACCAGAACTGCACGCAGTACTCCAACTGTGGCCTAACCAAAGTATTATACAATTTAAGCATAACCTCGTTGCTCTTAAATTTTATGCCTCGGCCAATAAAGGCAAGCATTCCGCAGGCCTTCTTAACCACCTTATCCACCTGGCCTGCTAATTTTAGGGATCTGTGGCCTAGCACTCGAAGATCCCTTTGTTCATCTACACTATTCAGTGGCACAACGCTTAATGTGTATACACTTTCCTTATAAGCACCACCTCACACTTCTCTGAAATAAATTCCATTTGCCACTGATTTGCCCACTTGACCAGTAGATTGATATCCTCCTGCAGCCCAAGACTTTCCTCGTCATTATCAACCATAGACATGCTGACTTACCCCACACCGAGTCTGAAAGTGTACAATGTCCTATTATACCGTTCACACCCCGAGCCTGCTGAAATGACAAGTCAACTCATCCATATTCACTGGCCTTGAAGCCCATTCCTCCTGAAAGTCACAGCATTACCTGAAGAGCCTGATGGCTGTAGCCCAAATGCCTGGAGGACACTGTGCCCCGAGACCACCATCTCTCATTCAGATGCTGCGACAAAGGAGAACTGGGGCAACATTACTGACTGAGTGGGAGACATCAAGAATACTCAACTGGAGACATATCTTCTTCAGTTGAGCCTTCTGGATGACTATCTCTCAGTCTCAGTGTGGATGGTGACCAGTATGCCCATTAGTAGATAGTTCCTCTGATGTTCAAACATAGAAACATAGAAATTTACAGCGCAGAAGGAGGACATTTCGGCCCATCGTGTCCGCGCCGGCCGACAAAGAACCGCACGGCCCTCGGTCAGCAGCCCTAAAGGTTACATATAAACCTATGAACAATGACGGAAAGGCAAAGAGCACCCAGCCCAACCAGTTCACTCACACAACTGCAACACCCCTTATACTGAAAATATCTAAACTCCACCCCAACCGGAGTCATGTGATCTCCTGAGAGAGGCAAAAACCAGATAAAAACCCCGGCCAATTTCGGGAGAAAAAATCTGTAAAAATTCCAATCCGACCTATCCGGGGGATCGACACTAGTCTTGGAGATCACACCCTGGCCGTATTCCATTCCCTGTAGTACTTACCATTATATCTGCGCCATCCAACAAAAGGTCATCCAATTTAATCACAATTACCAGCTCTAGGTCTGTAACCCTGCAGGTTACTGCACTTTAACTGCCCATCTAACCATCTCTTAAAAGTGGTGAGGGTTTCTGCATCCACCACTCTTCCAGGCAGCGAGTTCCAGATTCCCACAACCCTCTGCATAAAGAAGCCCCCCCCTCAAATCCCCTCTAAACCTTCCTCCAACCACCTTAAAACTATGTCCCTCGTAATAGACCACTCCGCTACTGGAAACACACCCTGACTATCCACTATGTGCAGGCTCCTCAATATTTTGTACACCTCGATGAGGCCTCATCTCAATCTCCTCTGTTCCAATGAGAACAAACCCAGCCCATCCAATCTGTCCTCATAACTAAGATTCTCCATTCCAGGCAGCATCCTAGTAAATCTCCTCTGCACCCTGTCGAGTGCAATCACATCCTTCCTATAATACAGCGACCAGAACTGCACGCAGTACTCCAGCTGTGGCCTAACCAAAGTATTATACAATTTAAGCATAAGCTCCCTGCTCTAATATTCTATGCCTTGGCCAATAAAGGCAAGCATTCCGTATGCCTTCTTACCAACGTGAGCGATTAACAATGACGGAAAGGCAAAGAGCACCCAGCCCAACCAGTCCGCCTCACACAACTGCGACACCTCTGTAAGGGATAAATTCTAAAAGTTTCAGACAGGTGGTCAGAATTATGCTGAAAGTAGTGAACTTATCAGTATCAGGAGGGTCTGTATAATTGCCTATGTATGTAACACTTGCTTATGTAGGTATAGCAAAAATGTATAATGCATTGAGCTGAATCCGTAACCTCTGTAATACTTAAACAGTAAAATCAGCAGTTGTTGATCAGAAGTCCCTGAGGAAGAGATAAGGAAGCCAGTTTAGGCCCCTATTATACTGCGGCAAAGGGCAAGTGATGGAACAACACCACAGAAGGTGGGCAACTGTATATACCACTCAGAGACAGTTTGATAAGAGTCGACAAATCAATGTAACTTCGCTAATAGAATTAGACCTATCGAGGATTTTGTCGGAGGGCGCTCCTCTCCAAAACCTGTATAAATTGTACTTGAAACCTCTTGTACTTTGGAGGTTTTAGGCTGAACCGTCCCGTGCATTGCTCGTAATAAAACCGGTAAACCTGCTGCTTTCAGAGATCTGTGGACAAGCACTCCAAGGTCCCTTTATTCATCTACACTATTAAGTGGCCTACCGCTTCATGTTTATATCCTTTCCTTATTAGCCCTCCCAGAGTGCATCACCTCACACTTCTCTGAAATATATTCCATTTGCCACTGCTCTGCCCACCTGACCAGTAGATTGAGATCCTCCTGCAGCCCAAGACTTTCCTTGTCATTATCACCCATAGACATGCTGACTTACCCCACACCGGGTCTGACAGTGTACAATGTCCTATTATACCGTTCACACCCCGAGCCTGCTGAAATGACAAGTCAACTCATCCATGTCCACTGGCCTTGAAGCCCATTCCTCCTGAATATTGCAGCATTACCTGAAGAGCCTGATGGCTGTAGCCCAAATGCCTGGAGGACACTGTGCCCCAAGACCACCATCTCTCGTTCAGATGCTGCGACAAAGGAGAACTGTGGCAACATTACTGGCCGAGTGATAGACATCAAGAATGCTCAACTGGAGACTTTTGGATGACTATCTCACTCTCAAACTGGATGGTGACCAGTATGCCCACGAGTAGATAGTTCCTCTGATGGTCAAACATAGAAACATAGAAATTTACAGCGCAGAAGGAGGCCATTTCGGCCCATCGTGTCCGTGCCGGCCGACAAAGAGCCGCACGGCCCTCGGTCAGCAGCCCTCAAGGTTACATATAAAGCGATAAACAATGACGGAAAGGCAAAGTGCACCCAGCCCAACCAGTCCGCCTCACACAACTGCGACACCTCTGTAAGGGATAAATTCTAAAAGTTTCAGACAGGTGGTCAGAATTATGCTGAAAGTAGTGAACTTATCAGTATCAGGAGGGTCTGTATAATTGCCTATGTATGTAACACTTGCTTATGTAGGTATAGCACAAATGTATAATGCATTGAGCTGAATCCGTAACCTCTGTAATACTTAAACAGTAAAATCAGCAGTTGTTGATCAGAAGTCCCTGAGGAAGAGATAAGTAAGCCAGTTTAGGCCCCTATTATATTGCGGCAAAGGGCAAGTGATGGAACAACACCACAGAAGGTGGGCAACTGTATATACCACTCAGAGACAGTTTGATAAGAGTCGACAAATCAATGTAACTTCGCTAATAGAATTAGACCTATCGAGGATTTTGTCGGAGGGCGCTCCTCTCCAAAACCTGTATAAATTGTACTTGAAACCTCTTGTACTTTGGAGGTTTTAGGCTGAACCGTCCCGTGCATTGCTCGTAATAAAACCGGTAAACCTGAGGTTTGGTTTGTTTACTTCCGTGGTCGTTATACAGTGGGAGCTGGGCGAGGTGTCGATTAACTATCTCAGTTAATCCACCTTGAGGGACAGAAGCCTCCTTTTACCCCAAAACCCCTGATACTGAAAACATCTAAACACCACCCCAATCGGAGTCATGTGATCTCCTGGGAGAGGCAAAAACCAGATAAAAACCCAGGCCAATTTACGGAGAAAAAATCTGGGAAAATTCCTCTCCGACCCATCCGGGCGATCGACATTACTCCAGGAGATCACCCTGGCCGTATTCTATTCCCTCTGTACTTACCATTATATCTGCACCGTCCATCAAAAGGTCATCCAATCTAATCCCAATTACCAGCTCTAGGTCTGTAACCCTGCAGGTTACTGCACTATAACTGCCCATCCAACCATCTCATAAAAGTGGTGATGGTTTCTGCATCCACCACTCTTCCAGGCAGCGAGTTCCAGATTCCCACAACCCTCTGCGTAAAGAAGATCCCCGCAAATTCCCCCAAACCTTCCACCAAGCATCTTAAAATATGCCCCCTCCTAATAGACCCCTCCACCAATGGAAATAGACCCTTACGATGCACTATGTCCAGGCCCCTCGTTATTTTGTACACCTCGATGAGGTCTCCTCCCAATCTTCTCTATTCCAACGACAACAAACCCCGCCTATCCAATCTGTCCTCATAGAAACATAGAAACATAGAAAATAGGTGCAGGAGTAGGCCATTCGGCCCTTCGAGCCTGCACCACCATTCAATAAGATCATGGCTGATCATTCCCAAATTAGCCCTTTCCTGCTTTCTCTCCATACCCCTTGATCCTCTTAGCCGTAAGGGCCATATCCAATGAACTGGCATCAACAACTCTCTGCGGCAGGGAATTCCACAGGTTAACAACTCTCTGAGTGAAGAAGTTTCTCCTCATCTCAGTCCTAAATTGCCTACCCCTTAACCTAAGACTATGTCCCCTGGTTTTGGACTTCCCCAACATCGGGAACATTCTTTCCGCATCTAACCTGTCCAGTCCCGTCAGAATTTTATGTTTTGATGAGATCCCCTCTCATCCTTCTAAACTCCAGTGAATAAAGGCCCAGTTGATCCAGTCTCTCCTCATATGACAGTCCAGCCATCCCTGGAATTAGTCTGTTGAACCTTTGCTGCACTCCCTCAATAGCAAGAATATCCTTCCTCAGATTAGGAGACCAAAATTGAAGACAATATTCCAGGTGAGGCCTCTCCAAGGCCCTGCACACTGCAGTAAGACCTCCCTGCTCCTATACTCAAATCCCCTAGCTATATACCATTTGTCTTCTTCACCGCCTGCTGTACCTGCATGCTAACTAAGATTCTCCATTCCAGGCAGAATCAAAGTAACTTTCCTCTGCACCATCTCTAGTGCAAACACGTCCTGCCTATAATATGGCGACCAAAACTGCACGCAGTACTCCAGCTGTGGCCTAACCAAATTATTATACAATTTAAGCAGAACCTCCCTGCTCTTATATTCTTTGCCTTGGCCAATAACGGCAAGCCGTATGCTTTCTTAACCACCTTATCCACCTGGCCTGCTACTTTCAGGGATCTGTGGACAAACACTCCAAGGTCCCTTTGTTCATCTGCACTATTAAGTCGCCTACTGCTTAATGTTATATACTTTCCTTATTAGCCCTCCCAAAGTGTATCACCTCACACTTCTCTGAATTAAATTCCATTTGCTACCTGACCAGTAGATTGATATACTCCTGCAGCCCAAGACTTTCCTCGTCATTATCACCCATAGACATGCTGACTTACCCCACACCGAGTCTGAAAGTGTACAATGTCCTATTATACCATTCACACATCGAGCCTGCTGAAATGACAAGTCAACTCATCCATGTCCACTGGCCTTGAAGCCCATTCCTCCTGAATGTCGCAGCATTACCTGAAGAGCCTGATGGCTGTAGCCCAAATGCCTGGAGGACACTGTGCCCCGAGACCACCATCTCTCGTTCCAATGCTGCGACAAAGGAGAACTGTGGGAACATTACTGGCCGAGTGATAGACATCAAGAATGCTCAACTGGAGACATATCTTCATCAGTTGAGCCTTCTGGATGACTATCTCTTAACCTCAGTGCGGACCCTCAGTGCGGATGGTGACCAGTATGCCCACTAGTAGATAGTTCCTCTGATGGTCAAACATTGAAATTTAGAAATATAGAACATAGAAATTTACAGCGCAGAAGGAGGCCATTTCGGCCCATCGTGTCCGTGCCGGCCGACAAAGAGACGCACGGCCCTTGGTCAACAGCCCTTAAGGTTACATATAAACCTATGAACAATGACGGAAAGGCAAAGATCAGCCAGCCCAACCAGTCCGCCTCACACAACTGCGACACATAGAAACATAGAAAACATAGAAACATAGAAAATAGGTGCAGGAGTCGGCCATTCGGCCCTTCGAGCCTGCACCACCATTCAATGAGTTCATGGGTGAACATGCAACTTCAGTCCTTCATTCCTGCTTTCTTGCCATACCCCTTGATCCCCCTAGTAGTAAGGATTACATCTAACTCCCCCCTGAATACATCTAGTGAACTGGCCTCAACAAATCTCCATGGCAGAGAATCTCACAGGCTCACCACTCCCTGGGTGAAGAAGCCTCTCCTCATCTCGGTCCCAAATGGCCCACCCCCCATCCTTAGACTGTGACCCCCGGCTCTGGACCTCCCCAACATTAATAAGAACATAAGAACATAAGAATTAGGAACAGGAGTAGGCCATCTAGCCCCTCGAGCCTGCTCCGCCATTCAACAAGATCATGGCTGATCTGGCCGTGGACTCAGCTCCACTTACCCGCCCTCTCCCCATAACCCTTAATTCCCTTATTGGTTAAAAAATCTATCGATCTGTGATTTGAATATATTCAATGAGCTAGCCTCAACTGCTTCCTTGGGCAGAGAATTCCACAGATTCACCACCCTCTGGGAGAAGAAATTCCTTCTCAACTCGGTTTTAAATTGTCTCCCCCGTATTTTGAGGCTGTGCCCCCTAGTTCTAGTCTCCCCGACCAGTGGAAACAACCTCTCTACCTCTATCCTGTCTATACCCTTCATTATTTTAAATGTTTCTATAAGATCACCCCTCATCCTTCTGAACTCCAACGAGTAAAAACCCAGTCGGCTCAATCTATCATCATAAGGTAACCCCCTCATCTCCGGAATCAGCCTCGTGAATCGTCTCTGTATCCCCTCCAAAGCTAGTATATCCTTCCTTAAGTAAGGTGACCAAAACTGCACACAGACACCCCTTATACTGAAACATTCTACACTCCACCCCAACCGGAGCCATTGATCTCCTGGGAGAGGAAAAAAACAGAAAAAACCCCGGCCAATTTAGGGATAATAAATCTGGGAAAATTCCTCTCCGACCAATCCGGGTGATCGATACTAGTCCAGGAGATCACCCTGGCCGTATTCTATTCCCTGCAGTACTTACCATTATATCTGTGCCGTCGAACAAAGGGATCATCCAGTCTAATCACAATTACCAGCCCTAGGTCTGTAACCCTACAGGTTACTGCACTTTGTGCCAATCTAACCATCTCTTAAAAGTGGTGAGGGTTTCTGCATCCATCACTCTTCCAGACAGCGAGTTCCAGATCACCACAACATAGAAACATAGAAACATAGCAAATAGGTGCAGGAGTAGGCCATTCAGCCCATCTAGCCTGCACCGCCATTCAATGAGTTCATGGCTGAACATGAAACTTCAGTACCCCCTTCCTGCTTTCACGCCATACCCCTTGATCCCCCGAGTAGTAAGGACTTCATCGAACTCCCTTTTGAATATATTTAGTGAATTGGCCTCAACAACTTTCTGAGGTAGAGAATTCCACAGGTTCACCACCCTCTGGGGGAAGAAGTTTCTCCTCATCTCGGTCCTAAATGGCTTACCCCTTATCCTTAGACTGTGACCCCTGGTTCTGGACTTCCCCAACATTGGGAACATTCTTCCTGCATCCAACCTGTCCAAACCCGTCAGAATTTTAAACGTTTCTATGAGGTCCCCTCTCACTCTTCTGAACTCCAGTGAATACAAGCCCAGTTGATCCAGTCTTTCTTGATAGGTCAGTCCCACCATCCCGGGAATCAGTCTGGTGAATCTTCGCTGCACTCCCTCAATAGCAAGAATGTCCTTCCTCAAGTTAGGAGACCAAAACTGTACACAATACTCCAGGTGTGGCCTCACCAAGGCCCTGTACAACTGTAGCAACACCTCCCTGCCCCTGTATTCAAATCCCCTCGCTATGAAGGCCAACATGCCATTTGCTTTCTTAACCGCCTGCTGTACCTGCATGCCAACCTTCAATGACTGATGTACCATGACACCCAGGTCTCGTTGCACCTTCCCTTTTCCTAATCTGTCACCATTCAGATAATAGTCTGTCTCTCTGTTTTTACCACCAAAGTGGATAACTTCACATTTATCCACATTATACTTCATCTGCCACGCATTTTTCCACTCACCTAACCTATCCAAGTCACTCTGCAGCCTCATAGCATCCTCCTCGCAGCTCACACTGCCACCCAACTTAGTGTCATCCGCAAATTTGGAGATACTACATTTAATCCCCTCGTCTAAATCATTAATGTACAATGTAAACAGCTGGGGCCCCAGCACAGAACCTTGCGGTACCCCACTAGTCACTGCCTGCCATTCTGAAAAGTACCCATTTACTCCTACTCTTTGCTTCCTGACTGACAACCAGTTCTCAATCCACGTCAGCACACTACCCCCAATCCCATGTGCTTTAACTTTGCACATTAATCTCCTGTGTGGGACCTTGTCGAAAGCCTTCTGAAAGTCCAAATATACCACATCAACTGGTTCTCCTTTGTCCACTTTACTGGAAACATCCTCAAAAAATTCCAGAAGATTTGTCAAGCATGATCTCCCTTTCACAAATCCATGCTGACTTGGACCTATCATGTCACCATTTTCCAAATGCGCTGCTATGACATCCTTAATAATTGATTCCATCATTTTACCCACTACTGAGGTCAGGCTGACCAGTCTATAATTCCCTGTTTACTCTCTCCCTCCTTTTTTAAAAAGTTGTGTTACATTGGCTACCCTCCATTCGATAGGAACTGATCCTGAGTCAATGGAATGTTGGAAAATGACTGTCAATGCATCCGCTATTTCCAAGGCCACCTCCTTAAGTCCTCTGGGATGCAGTCCATCAGGCCCTGGGGATTTATCGGCCTTCATTCCCATCAATTTCCCCAACACAATTTCCCGACTAATAAAGATTTCCCTCAGTTCCTCCTCCTTACTAGACCCTCTGACCCCTTTTATATCCGGAAGGTTGTTTGTGTCCTCCTTAGTGAATACCGAACCAAAGTACTTGTTCAATTGGTCTGCCATTTCTTTGTTCCTCTGTGTAAAGAAGCCCCCCCCTCAAATCTCCTCGAAACATTCCACCAACCACCTTAAAACTATGCCCCCTCATAATAGACCCATTCACCAATGGAAATAGACCCTTATATCCACTATGTCCAGGCCCCTCAATATTTTGTACATCTCGATGAGGTCTCCTCTCAACCTCCTCTGTTCCAATGAGAACAAACCCAGCCTATCCAATTTGTCCTCATAACTAAGATTCTCCATTCCAGGCAGCATCCTAGTAAATCTCCTCTACACCCTCTCTCGTGCAATCACGTCCTTCCTATCATACGGCGACCAGAACTGCACGCAGTACTCCAGCTGTGGCCTAACCAGTGTATTATACAATTGAATCATAACCTCCCTGCTCTTGTATTCTGTTCCTCGGCTAATAAAGGCAAGCATTCCGTATGCCTTCTTAACCACCTTATCCACCTGGCCTGCTACTTTCAGGGATCTGTGGACAAGTACTCCAAGGTCCCTTTCTTCATCTACACTATTAAGTGCCCTACCATATACCCTATCCATAATCACCTGACACTTCTCTGATTTAAATTCCATTTGCCACTGCTCTGCCCACCTGACCAGTAGATTGATATCCTCCTGCAGCCCATGACTTTCCTCTTCATTATCAATCCATACAGCCAATTTTAGTTTTGTCTCCCTATATTCAAATATAGATCATTGATATATACCACAAAAAGCAAGGGATCCAGCACTGAGCCCTGCGGAACCCCACTGGAAACATCCTTCCAGTCACATTGGAAACCAAGCCACATTGTGAAATACAAGCTGCTCATGCAGAGGATACTCACTACTTCTGGTCTCCTGATCCCAAGTGTCCAGAGTAATTCACTTCCACAGGGAAGTACTGGAAGTGACCCACCCACCCAGCTCTGTGGTGGGCTATCAGGCGGTCACTTGGGGAGGTGGAGCTGGACAGGGTATCGAAGGTTACTTGTTGCGAGCTCTCTGCATTCCAGATCCTATTCTGGAATGATGGGCTAGCGTGGTACAAAGGACATTGCGGTCCGGATAAAGCCTTGTAAAGGCCTATTGAGGGAAATGATTACATGGGATTACATGGGACATACCGCCCAGAAACAGGCCATTCGGCCCAGTCAGCCAATGCCGGTGCTTATGCTCCACCCACTCATCTATCAGCAGAACCCTCTATTCCCTTCTCCCCCATATGCTTGTCTAGCCTCCCCTTATATACATTGATACCATTCACTTCAACCTCTCCCTGGGGTAGCGAGCTCCACATTCTCACCGCGCTCTGGGTAAAGATGTTCAGTTACTGCAGGTGCCCGTTGGTGCTGAGGGCTTCTTTGGTGAGCAAGTGGAGGAGGTGCTGCATAACTTCATTACCTTTCAATTCTGCCCCTCTAGAAATAAACCCTAGTGCCTGGTCTGTATTGTGGTACCTTATCGACTGGTCGCTAGTTCCCTGGACATGTTCTATCTCCCTTAAATACAGGAATGGATTGGTGGTGTGCTACATTATCTGGAGGAGGAAGGTCCACAAACAACCGTCTTTACATTTCCCGGGCGTACGTCTCCCGCATTCTGGTGGCTTCCATACGGCCAGTGGGTTGCTGGAGGATGAGCGACTCTGGGATTGGTTCCATCAATTCTGAACGTTCTGGGACAGCAGCTCCTCCACTTGCTCACCAAAGAAGCACCAAATACTACAGGGTACCTGCAGTAGCTGAAAGAGCCCCATGTTGCATGGCCAAGCTCATTGGCAAGGCAAGAGTCACTGGATGCTGGGCCCTGCTCTGATATTGAGGGCACCCACACAGCTTGTTGCTGCAGTAGATGCTCTCTGAAGGTGGTCCTCACTCTGTGACAGGAGTGCTCCCTCACTCACCTGCGAGGCATTAGGCCGCTGGTCAGTAAAGCCGGTCCCAATGTATTTAGTGTCAGGGAGTTCTGGACATGCGCTAAACCCTGCAGGAAGGTCCGCCACACCCCGAATGTGGGTGGACCAGGACTAGTTTCACTGGGCAATAACCTTCCTTCTGAAGCCTTCACGACTGAAGTTCACCAGATGCCAATAACCTGCAAGGTGTGAAAGCAGGCTGGTGGAGGCACTATGGATGCTGTCTACCTTGGCCTTAACTGGAGTGCACCAAACTGTCCAGGAAATTGGTAGGATGAATACAGCTATAGCCTGAGGTCTTTGCAAGAGCCCAAGTAAAAACTAACGCTCCCCCCCTCCCCCCCTCCCCCAAGTGAAGGGGCCTCTGGAACCCACAGTTTCAGACTCGCTCACCCTCGTGTTAAAAGCCTAAACGACTGGAGATTGTGGTCCGACTCAGGCTCCCAGCTTGGCTTCCGAAGGCGGGATGGCTCTGGGAAGCTGCCTCGGGCTGAAGAGACAGGGAAGGTTGATAGTGAGGCTCTGGGAACAGAGATGAGGGCCTCACGATCAGCCTTCCTGCGGGTTCATCCCGAGGAAGCTACCTGGAGGCTTCCTGCCTTCGGAAGAGATTAGTTACAGGCTCATGAATACAAAGGCCGATTGAGTTAGACCCTCCAGACATGAGGCCCCGCCTCGTGGGGGAGGTCCCACTGAGGCACACATACCCTCCTTTGGAGTGAGAGCTCTTGGAACCTAAATGCCCCATAGGAATTGGGAGAGATCCTGGCACCAGCAGTCACGGACTCCTCCGAGCAAGCTGGTGCCAGGGGAGGACTCCCCCTTAATTCTGGGAAGTCTCGGGGCAACAACCGGAGCGTCCCTTCTTGAGACTTTCCTGTTTAGTCCCGAGGTGGACCTCTGGCCGGCACTGGTTGGAGATGATGGTACAGACTGGGCTTTACCCAGAGCCAGTGCAGGTCACCCCAAGCAGTGCTGAACTGAGCCTGGAGTTGGAGCAGGGTTAGTGCTTGATGCCGATGCAGGGACATGAGGGCTTGATGGTTCTGTGGGGGGGCGGGGGGTTACTGGCCGTCAAATGAAACACAAATTGAAAGGTGTGGAGTTGGCACTGAGAAATGGATGGGACACAGAGGGAGGGCATCAGGAGAATTTCAGTTACACCGCTCCGCTCCTTCTGTGGTTTCTCTGCTGGCATGGATTTCATTTCTGTCACGATGTGCTCTCGCTTGTGTGTCTGATCCACTTGTCTTTGTGGTTTTGTTACTCACAACTTTAGTCTGTAGGTACTTTGATGAAACCGCCAATTTCTCTCTCTCATCCTGACACCAACCGTGTACCTCTAGCAGAAGAAGAAATTACAGATTTGTTTTTAAATCGCTGGATCACAACAAGACAACTACAGGTACTTTAGAGCTACCCTTGTATAGTAAACCATTAAAGCTGTAAATGCTCAATGCAGATTCCGGGGCCAAAACTATCAACTTGTTTCTTTCCATGTAATGTTACTGGCCACAGATTCTGATGCCACCTGAATATTAAAGGTTGTGGAGTTGGGGAATGTACACCTTCTTCAGAATCCGAGAGATGGTCCAGAATGGCAGCAATGCCATCTGGTGAACCAGGATGACTGGGACAAGGAACTTCTCTGACACAATCAGAGGGCTATTGGTGGCAGTACCTGAGCCAGCTGACCTGGGAGCTGGTCCTGGACAAGGACTCAGGGATTGGCAAGGTCAGAGGGCGCCAGTAACAGCTGGGACAAGAGTTTCCCATCGACTCCTTGTCCCAGGGATTATCCCATTTGATCAGAACGAGCGAGTACTGATCTGATTTCAGTTCCCAGGGTTTGAGCATTGATGTCTGCATGGTCACTGCAGTGGTTTATGGTGTTCGGCACTCTGACTTTCACAGGGAATTATACAAGCTGGAATAAACAAACCTTCTACAGCAACACCCTTCCGACTGTCAGCTGGTAAGCGATGATTCCATTGTTCACGCTCCCTTCACCAGGTCTTCTAGCCGACCACATTCACTCCTAGAGAGATCAGCCAGTTAGTCACAGTCAGTACAGCTCCCTTTCCTTCACTGAAACTGCTTGTGCAGCCTCTTCTGCCTCATGTTGTTCCTGTTTACAAACCTATCGTGATGTCAGTGATCACGTGATGCACAGGGTAGGGTCAGGCTTGCCCTGTGATGTCATGGTTTGACCCGTCCAGTTAAAGGGCCTCACCTGCGTTTGGGCAAAAAGCTTTGGGCCTTAGGTTGGATGTGCTGGAATACAATAACAGCTTTGCACTTGGTTATGAACCAGAGAGTCGGGTGTGCGGGCAATGGGCAGTGATGGGATTGTTTGCCTTCTCTGTGCCCCCTTCTCTCAGTGGGGCCCAGTTACATGTGTGACTGTTGCTCACCCTGCAGACTGTCCCGAGCAATGCCCCGGGAGATCTACCAATGATAAGTAGTTGTCTACATTTACAGAACACGGAGTGAGCACCAAACTCAAGGGCTCGGAGGGGCTGGTCAGTGAGGGAGCTGAGAGTGGGACTCAGTAACCATCTGTGAGCAGGCTGCAGGCTCCAGACTAACTATTAACAACATCAAAGAAGATCGAATAACAACAAAATGAACTGTTCCAACAACCTACTGTGTATCAGTATTACTGTATCTATTAAACTCTTTATGTTGCTCATTCTGACTTTCACAAATGATGATACAAGATCAATAGGTTCATACCAACCTTTCAAAGCTCACAACCTTCTCTCTAATGTGCTGGTTGATGATGTTTTCATCGTGTTCTCTTCATAAAGCAAAGATGGTGAGATATTGTATCCGGCCACATTCATTCCTAGAGAGATCAGCCAGTTAGTCCCAGTCAGTGCTTTCCTTCACTGAAACTGCTTGTGTCCCAGGTTGCCCCAGGTTATATCATGTCTGTAATGTACCTATGAATAACTCCACGAGGCAATGTGTTGTACACAAACTGCAGTGACCTTGGTCCTTTATTCATAACTCCAGAAAAAGGCACAAGCATGGTGGCAGCCTTTTATACTGGGCCCTCCACACCTATTCAGGTGTCACTCAGCTCTCCCACCACAGTGCCCTCTGGTGGACAGCCTCTGCCACAGGGCAGGAAACCACAGTCTCCACCAGTTGCACCCTCTAGTGGTGCCAGCATAGTATATACACAGTGTAAACCTTATTGACAGTACATCAGGTAACAAGTCTCCATCTTATGCAACTATACAGTGACTACACAGAGAGTATATCTATAGTCTGCATATATAACATCACTCTCCCCCAAGTCCTTTGTGCTGATTACCTTTGCACTATGTGCGCTTTTTCCTGCCCTCCTGTGCAGCAGCAGCCAAGTTCATGGCACCGTGGGTGGCTCTGCTTCACAGGAGGGCAGGAAAAAGAGTGGAAGAGCTATAGTGATAGGGGATTCCATTATAAGGGGGTAGATAGGCATTTCTGCAGTCACAACTGAGACTCCAGAATGGTATGTTGCCTGCCTGGTGCAAGGGTCTAGGGTGCTTCGGAGTAGCTGCGGGGCATTCTGGAGGGGCAGTGGAAGCAGCCAGTTGTCGTGGTGCATATAGGTACCAACGATATAGGTAAAAAGCGGGATGAGGTCCTACAAGCTGAATTTAGGGAGCTAGGAGTGAAATTAAAAAGTAGGACCTCAAAGGTAGTAATCACAGGATTGCTACCAGTGCCACGTGATAGTCAGAGTAGAAATAGCTGAATAGCTAAGCTGAATATGTGGCTTGAGGAGTGGTGCAGAAGGGAGGGATTCAAATTCCTGGGACATTGGAATCGGTGCTGGGGGAGGTGGGACCAGTACAAACCGGACGGTCTGCACTGGAACCAATGTCCTAGGATGAGTGTTTGCTAGTGCTGTTGGGGAGGGGTTAAACTAATATGGCAGGAGGATGGGAACCTATGCAAGGAGACAGAGGGAAATAATATGTGGGCAGAAGCAAAAGACAAAAGGAGAATAGTAAAAGTGGAGGGCAGAGAAACCCAAGACAAAAATCAAAAAGGGCTACATTACAGCAAAATTCTAAAGGGACAATGCATGTTAAAAAGACAAGCCTGAAGGCTCTGTGCCTCAATGCGAGGAGTATTCGTAATGAATTAACTGCGCAGGCAGCTATTAACGATTATGATATAATTGGGATTACGGAGACATGGCTCCAGGGTGACCAAGGCTGGGAACTCAACATCCAGGGGTGTTCAACATTCAAGAAGGATAGACAGAAAGGAAAAGGAGGTGGGGTAGCGTTGCTGGTTAAAGAGGAAATTAATGCAATAGTAAGGAAGGACATTAGCTTGGATGATGTGGAATCGGTATGGGTGGAGCTGCGGAATACCAAAGGTCAGAAAACGCGAGTGGGAGTTGTGTACAGACCACCAAACAGGAGTAGTGAGGTTGGGGACAGCATCAAACAAGAAATTAGAGATGTGTGCAATAAAGGTACAGCAGTTATCATGGGCAACTTTAATATAAGTATAGATTGGGTTAACCAAGTTGGTAGCAATGCAGTGGAGGAGGATTTCCTGGAGTGTATTAGGAATGGCTTTCTCGACCAATATGTCGAGGAACCAAATCGAGAGCTGGCCATCGTAGACTGGATGTTGTGTAATGAGAGAGGACTAATTAGCAATCTTGTTGTGCGAAGCCCCCTGGGGAAGAGTGACCATAATATGGTAGAATTCTTTATTAAGATGGAGAGTGACAGTGTTAATTCAGAGACTAGGGTCCTGAACTTAAGGAAAGATAACTTCAATGGTATGAGACGTGAATTGGCTAGGATAGACTGGCAAATTATACTTAAGGGTTGACAGTGGATAGGCAATGGCAGACATTTATAGATTACATGAATGAACTTCAACAATTGTACATCCCTGTCTGGAGTAAAAATAAAAAGGGGATGTTAGCTCCACCGTGGCTAACAAGGGAAATTAGTGATCGTGTTAAATCCAAGGAAGAGGCATATAAATTGGCCAGAAAAAGCAGCAAACCTGAGGCCTGGGAGAAATTTAGAATCAGCAGAGGAGGACAAAGGGTCTAATTAGAAGGGGGAAAATAAAGTATGAGAGTAAGCTTGCAGGGAACATAAAAACTGACTGCAAAAGCTTCTATAGATATGTGAAGAGAAAAAGATTAGTGAAGACAAACTTAGGTCCCTTGCAGGTGAATTTATAATGGGGAACAAAGAAATGGCAGACCAATTGAACAAATACTGGGGATTTATTGGCCTTCAATCCCATCAATTTCCCTGACACAATTTCCTGACTAATAAGGATTTCCTTCAGTTCCTCCTTTTCGCTACACCCTCAAACCCCTAGTATTTCCGGAAGACACAAATAACCTTCCGGAAATACTAGGGGTTTGAGGGTGTAGCGAAAAGGAGGAACTGAAGGAAATCCTTATTAGTCAGGAAATTGTGTCAGGGAAATTGATGGGATTGAAGGCCGATAAATCCCCAGGGCTGCATCCCAGAGTATTTAAGGAAGTGGCCCTAGAAATAGTCGATGCATTTGTGGTAATTTTCCAACATTCTATTGACTCTGGGTCAGTTCCTATGGACTGGAGGGTAGCTAATATAACCCCACTTTTTAAAAAGGGAGAGAGAGAAAATGGGGAATTATAGACCGGTTAGATGACATCGGTGGTGGGGAAAATGTTGGAATCAATTACTAAAGATGAAATAGCAGCACATTTGGAAAGCAGTGACAGGATCGGTTCAAGTCAGCATGAATTTATGAAAGGGAAATCATGTTTAGTGGAAAAGGGAGAACCAATGGATGTGGTGTATTTGGACTTTCAAAAGGCTTTTGACAAGGTCCCACACAAGAGATTGGTGTGCAAAATCAAAGCACATGGTACTGGGGGTAATGTAATGATGTGGATAGAGAACTGGTTGGCAGACAGGAAGCAGAGAGCCGGAATAAACAGGTCTATTTCAGAATGGCAGGCAGTGACTAGTGGGGTGCCGCAGGGTTCAGTGCTGGGACCCCAGCTATTTACAATATACATCAATGATTTAAATGAAGGAATTGAATGTAATATCTCCAAGTTTGCAGATTAAACTAAGCTGGGTGGCGGTGTGAGCTGTGAGGAGGATGCTAAGAGGCTGCAGGGTGACTTGGACAGGTTAGGTGAGTGGGCAAATGCATGGCAGATGCAGTATAATGTGGATAAATGTGAGGTTATCCACTTTGGTGGCAAAAACAGGAAGATAGAATATTATCTGAATGGTGGCAGATTAGGAAAAGGGGAGGTGCAACAGGACCTGGGTGTCATGGTTCATCAGTCATTGAAGGTTGGCATGCAGGTACAGCAGGCGGTGAAGAAGGCAAATGGTATGTTGGCCTTCATAGCTAGGGGATTTGAGTATAAGAGCAGGGAGGTCTTACCGCAGTTGTACAGGGTCTTGTTGAGGCCACATCTGGAATATTGTGTTCAGTTTTGGTCTCCTAATCTGAGGAAGGACGTTCTTGCTATTGAGGGAATACAACGAAGGTTCACCAGACTGATTCCTGGGATGGCAGGACTGACATATGAGGAGTGACTGGATCAACTGGGCCTGTATCCACTGCAGTTTAGAAGAATGAGAGGGGATCTCATAGAAATATGTGAAATTCTGACGAGATTGGACAGGTTAGTGGCAGGAAGAATGTTCCCGATGCTGGGGAGTTCCAGAACCAGGGGTCACAGTCTACGACTGAGGGGTAAGCCACTTAGGACCGAGATGAGGAGAAACTTCTTCACTCAGAGAGTTGTTAACCTGTGGAATTCTCTACCGCAGAAAGTTGTTGAGGCCAGTTTGTTAGATATCTTCAAAAGGAGTTAGATATGGCCCTTATGGCCAAAGGGATCAAGGGGTATGGAGAGAAAGCAGGAAAGGGATACTGAGGTTTAATGAAATGCCATGATCTTATTGAATGGCGATGCAGGCTCGAAGGGCCGAATGGCCTGCTCCTGCACCTAATTTCTATGTTTCTATATTTCTATGTTTCGCCCCAGACTTAAGTGCCAATAGCCCTTGTACCTTGGCTGTGCTTTGGCTTGGCTCTCTCCCTGTTAACCCCCAAGTCCTTTTGCCACAACGTTGGGTAGTGGTTACCAGTTTGGATGGTTCGATGATACAGTGGAGGTTCCAGTGGGTTCTGGGTGTGATCCATGTGTGTGTCCATGGCTACATTCCCCCCCTCCCCGCCGCCACACAGCGAGATCATGCAGCAGGCCCGTTACATTAACATACAGGATCAGACACAGTGCAAGTACAAAGAGCTGACGTTACAGTTTGCATCGTGACACCTTGGTTCAGTGACTTACATTTGTTACGTTTTACGGTCGTGCGCCAGGATTGGGTAGATTGTATTCATGGTTCAGTCATGGTAATACTGAGGTAGCAGTACAGGTATGCAAGGACGCAGATTCCAGAGTAACGGGACGGGGTCCTAGTTGTCTGATAGCGGCACTGCACCCCCTGCTAGCGGGGTGGGCTTGGTTCGCTCACCTAGCCAGGACTCAGGGCCTTTGCCGTTGCCTAGTGGTGAACAGAGCCACAGATATGTGTGGCCTCCCGGTCCTCCTTTGAGGGCTGCAGAATCTTCTGCCTGCTCTCTAACGGTGTTGGGAACCCGGCAGTTCCAGGTCCCGTTTGGGGAACTTGCTGGTTCTGACCTTTCGCTCCCGGACATGGCCGAGGTAGTGACTGTGTCTGGGGGCTGCACCGTCTCCAACTGGGGGGTGGGCAACGGCGGCTGACTGTGTGTATTGGCGCCGTTTTCGTTTCCAGGTCCGTGACGAATAGTGCCATCGGGTGCCTGCAGCGTGGGATAGACCTGGGGCAGGGTATCAGGATCAGTGTCTTCACCCTCCTGAGGTCACTGGCCTATAACTTGTGGGGACACCTGGGGAAAGGTATCAGGATCAGTGTCTTCACACTCCTGAGGTCACTGGCCTATAAATACCTGGGGCAGGGTATCAGGATCAGTGTCTTCACCCTCCTGAGGTCACTGGCCTGTAACTTGTGGGGACACCTGGGGAAAGGTATCAGGATCAGTATCTTCACACTCCTGAGGTCACTGGCCTATAAATACCTGGGGCAGGGTATCAGGATCAGTGCCTTCACCCTCCTGTGACCTCAGACCTATAACTTGTGGGGACACCTGGGGCAGAGTATCAGGATCAGTGCCTTCACCCTCCTGAGGTCACTGACCTATAACTTGTGGGGACACCTGGGGCAGGGTATCAGGATCAGTGCCTTCACCCTCCTGAGGTCACTGGCCTATAACTTGTGGGATAGACCTGGGGCAGGGTATCAGGATCAGTGTCTTCACACTCCTGAGGTCACTGGCCTATAACTTGTGGGGACACCTGGGGCAGATTATCAGGATCAGTGCCTTCACCCTCCTGAGGTCACTGGCCTATAACTTGTGGGGACACCTGGGGCAGAGTATCAGGATCAGTGTCTTCACCCTCCTGAGGTCACTGGCCTATAACTTGTGGGGACACCTGGGGCAGGGTATCAGGATCAGTGTCTTCACCCTCCTGAGGTCACTGACCTATAACTTGTGGGATAGACCTGGGGCAGGGTATCAGGATCAATGTCTTCACACTCCTGAGGTCACTGGCCTATAACTTGTGGGGATACCTGGGGCAGAGTATCAGGATCAGCGTCTTTGCACTCCTGAGGTCACTGGCCTATAACTTGTGGGGACACCTGGGGCAGGGTATCAGGATCAGTGTCTTCACACTCCTGAGGTCACTGGCCTATAACTTGTGGGGACACCTGGGGCAGGGTATCAGGATCAGTGTCTTCACCCTCCTGAGGTCACTGGCCTATAACTTGTGGGAACACCTGGGGCAGGGTATCAGGATCAGTGTCTTCACCCTCCTGAGGTCACTGGCCTATAACTTGTGGGGACACCTGGGGCAGGGTATCAGGATCAGTGTCTTCACACTCCTGAGGTCACTGGCCTATAACTTGTGGGGACACCTGGGGCAGGGTATCAGGATCAGTGTCTTTACACTCCTGAGGTCACTGGCCTATAACTTGGGGGGTATACCTGGGGCAGGGTGTCAGGATCAGCGCCTTTACCCTCACGAATTCACTCGCTTGCTACTTTTGGGGACACTCTATTCCCGACATCTTGCAACAATATTTTGTTCACAATCTTAATCGGTTCGTTACATTGATTGCCATGCATACAATGTCTCTTTACGTTCCATTGGTTGCAGGTCTCCTTTGAGAGAACCCTGCTGGCTTTACCCCGATCAAATCCACGTGTTGGTCTCTCAGTGTTGCACCTCATGGTCTGGCCGCGGCCATTTATTTTCCACCATGCTGCCCCTCGCTGCAGCAGGGACACCATCTTGCCTCTGTCCTCGAGGTCGACTGCCTTGATCCTTCTCTCCTGCGATTCTGCCACAAAAGCTGGAAGAGTGCCTGTGAATTCGATCTTCCGCCCCAGGAGTCCTGCCACGGGAGCCGGGAAGGTACTTTTAGGTCGTTCCAGTCGGATCATTGCCTCACAATCGTGATGGACGGTCTGTGCCTCAGGTGCTGCACTGGTCTGTTCTCTGGTTCCTGGCCCAAGCGAGGGTGAGGTTTTGCTCTGCCTCGGAGCACGGGGGACATCGATTGCTGGAGTGAAGAGGTCTTCCCATTCCCACTGATCTTCCCCATCCACCTTCTTCCGAGTATCATTGGACCATCATCTGCAACAATCCACAGAGGTAACTTGTGCACCACACCATTATGGATTACACTTACATCCACACTACCCAGGACTGGGATCAGCTCCTTGGTGTAGGTGCACAACTTTTCCTGCACTGGAACCAGCTCGGGTCATTTTTGGTTCCATAGCCTCTCAAAGGCATCCTGGCTCATCACTGACTGGCTCGCTCCCGTGTCCACTTCCACGAAGACTGGAACGCCGTTTATCTCGACTTCCTTCTTCACTGGAGGACAATCGGTGGTGCAGGTATATACTCCATACACTTCTTCTTGGGGCTGAGCTGCCTCTCTGGCCAAATCATCATACTCCCCGCTGGATTCAAAGTCATCTACCGACTCCTCTGCTCGACGGTGAGTCGTATTTCTTTTACACATACGCGGGAGGTGGCCCTTCATGTTACA
This sequence comes from Pristiophorus japonicus, assembly GCF_044704955.1. Classification (NCBI taxonomy): domain Eukaryota; kingdom Metazoa; phylum Chordata; class Chondrichthyes; family Pristiophoridae; genus Pristiophorus; species Pristiophorus japonicus. The sequence continues at coordinate 4,785,752 of NC_091978.1, forward strand.
GGCTTTGCACACCTACTCAGCAAACCGACACTGGTGAGCCCTATGGTTTCCTCCGCAACGCCAGCATGGTGCTATTCGATTAGCACCCCTCGGCAGACTCTGAGTTCTGGAACCCTGAGGTCTGTGCTCTCTGCCCTGGCCAGAGCCACGTTCTACAGTCTTGCCTGTGAAAGGCACCATTCTGCGTACAGTACTTGCCAGGTTTGAGTCCACAGGATGAATAATTTGCTTGGTGCTGCAGGTCAAGGTCATGAACACCTGACTGATGCTGATGGCCTTCTGCAGGTTGACTGTGGTGTCGGCAGATAATAGCTTGTGAAGGAGGTCCTCGTGGCCAATTCCCATAATGAAGATGTCTCGCAATGCTTCGTTGAGATGCGTGCCGACATCACACGGTGCCGCAAGTCTCCTGAGGTCGGCAGTGTGATGTATGCAACACCTTGTAACCAGCGTCCTACCGCCACCAGAGGGCGCATCTGTTGGAGTCCCAAGGGATCCCAGCATCCCTTGGGAGCACTGCATATAAGCAGGCCTCCCATGCTGTGCCGGCACTCTGGAGTCAGAATAAAGAGACTAAGGTCACACTTACTCAGTCACATTGCTTTATTTGAGACATAACAACTGGCGACGAGTAATAGATAACGAACAACCACGCGAAAATGCAGAGAACTGTTGGTATCCTGGAGAAGTTTTCAGAAGGTGATGATTGGGAAGCCTTCATGGAGCGACTCGACCAATACTTCGTGGCCAACGAGCTGGAAGGGGATGAGAACGCTGTCAAACAAAGGGTGATCCTCCTCACCGTCTGCAGGACAACAATCTATGGCCTCACGAAGAATCTTCTTGCTCCGGTGAAACCAACAACCAAATCGTATGAAGAACTGTGTACGCTGGTCCGGGAGCACTGAAATCCGAAGGGGAGCGTTCTGATGGCAAGGTATGGATTTTATACATGTCAATGGTCTGAAGGCCAGGAAGTGGTGAGCTACGTCGCTGAACTAAGGTGCCTTGCAGGACATTGCGAATTCAGTGGATTCCTGGAGCAAATGCTAAGAGACTTTTTTAGTGACTGTTGAAACACTGAACCTGAGCAAAGCCATAACAATAGCCCAGGCAGTTATGTCCACCAGCAATAACACCAAGGAAATTTCACAGCATAAAGATGCATCGGCAAGTACTGTACACAAAGTAACGTTGTTTTCAGGCAGGAATGCATATGGCAGAATGTACACACCGGCAGCTGCACGACCTCACATGACTCAGAGTCTGCCATCAACTGTGAATGCGAGGCAATTAACACCTTGTTGGCACTGCGGAGGTGATCATCGAGCCCATCAATGCCGCTTCAAACACTATGCGTGCAAAGGTTGTGGAACAATGGGACACCTCCAGCGAATGTGCAAATCCTGCTAACCACCACGTTGCAGAGGAAGATCGATCCATGGCGGATCAAACTGAACTAGAGACTTGTACCCAGGAAGTAGAAGTGTTCGGGGTACACACCTTCACCATGAAATGTCCACCAATCATGTTAAAAGTTGAACTGAATGAAATTCCAGTATCCATGGAATCGGACACGGGTGCGAGTCAGTCTATAATGAGCAAAAAGGCCTTCGAGAGGCTGTGGTGCAACAAGGCACAAAGGCCCAAGCTGAACCCCATTCATACCAAGCCGAGAACTTACACTAAAGAGCTGATCCCTGTAACTGGCAGTGCAGCAGTAAAAGTCTCCTATGATGGAGCGGTGCACGAACTACCACTAACTTGGTTATGACCCAGAGAAGAGGGTGCTCGGGCGATGGACAATGATAAGCTTGTTTGTCTTCTCCGTGCCCACATCTCTGGGTGGAGGATGACTCTAGCACTCCTTCTGAAGCAGCGTTTGTGTTTCTTGTGTTTGGAGCACTGGACGCTCAGATCAACGGTGGTGCAGCAGTCATAAGAACATAAGAAATAGGAGCATGAGTAGGCCATACGGCCCTCGAGCCTGCTCCATCATTTAATACGATCATGGCTGATCTGATCATGGACTCAGGTCCACTTCCCTGCCCGCTCCCTATAACCCCTTAATCCCTTATCGGTTAAGAAACTGTCTATTTCTGTCTTAAATCCATTCAATGACCCAGCATCCAAAGCACTCTGAGGCAGTGAATTCCACAGATCTGAGAGAAGAAATTCCTTCTCATCTCAGTTTTAAATGGGCGGCCCCTTATTCTAAGATTACGCCCCGAGTTCTAGCTGGAATAAACAAACCTTCTACAGCAACACCCTTCCGACTATCAGCTGGTTAGCGATGATTCCATTGTTCACACTCCCTTCACCAGGTCTTCCAGCCGGTCACATTCACTCCTAGAGAGATCAGCCAGTTAGTCACAGTCAGTACAGCTCCCTTTCCTTCACTGAAACTGCTTGTGCAGCCTCTTCTGCCTCATGTTGTCCCTGTTTACAAACCTATCGTGATGTCAGTGATCACGTGATGCACAGGATAGGGTCAGGCTTGCCCTGTGATGTCACGGTTTGACCCGTCCAGTTAAAGGGCCTCACCTTGATGCAATTGTGTTTGGCCAAAAAGCCTTGGGCCTTAGGTTGGATGTGCTGGAATACAATAACCACTTTGCACTTGGTTATGACCCAGAGAGTCGGGTGTGTGGGCAATGGGCAGTGATGGGATTGTTTTCCTTGTCTGTGCCTCCTTCTCTCAGTGGGGCCCAGTTACATGTGTGACTGTTGCTCACCCTGCAGACTGTCCCGAGCAATGCCCCGGGAGATCTACCAATGATAAGTAGTTGTCTACATTTACAGAACACGGAGTGAGCACCAAACGCAAGGGCTGGGAGGGGCTGGTCAGTGAGGGAGCTGAGAGTGGGACTCAGTAACCATCTGGGAGCAGGCTGCAGGCTCCAGACTAACTATTAACAACATTAAAGAAGATCGAATAACAACAAAATGAACTGTTCCAACAACCTACTGTACATCAGTATTACTGTATCTATTAAACTCTTTATGTTGCTCATTCTGACTTTCACAAATGATGATACAAGATCAATAGGTTAATACCAACCTTTCAAAGCTCACAACCTTCTCTCTAATCTGCTGGTTGATGATGTTTTCATCGTGTTCTCTTCATAAAGCAAAGATGGTGAGATATTGTATCCAGCCACATTCACTCCTAGAGAGATCAGCCAGTTAGTCCCAATCAGTACTTTCCTTCACTGAAACTGCTTGTGTCTCACGTAGCCCCAGGTTACAAACCTATTGTGATGTCTGATCTCACTGTGATGCACAGGGTAGGGTCAGGCTTGCCCTGTGATGTCACGGTTTGACCTGTCCAGTAAAAGGGCCTCACCTTGATATAACTGTGTTTGGCCAAAAACCCCTGGGCTTTAGATTACAATGACTAGATGCACTAGAATACAATAACAGCTTTACACTTGTTATGACCCAGAGAAGAGGGTGCGCAGGCGATGGACAATGATAAACTTGTTTGTCTTCTCCGTGCCCACATCTCTGGGTGGAGGATGACTCTAGCACTCCAATATCCTTCTGAAGCAGCGTTTGTGTTTCTTGGGTTTGGAGCGCTGGATGCTCAGATCAACGGTGCAGCAGTCATAAGAACATAAGAAATAGGAGCAGGAGTAGGCCATACGGCCCTCGAGCCTACTCCCCCATTTAATATGATCATGGCTGATCCGATCATGGACTCAGGTCCACTTCCCCGCCCGCTCCCCATAACCCCTTATCAGTTAAGAAACTGTCTATTTCTGTCTCGAATCCATTCAATGACCCAGCTTCCAAAGCACTCTGAGGCAGTGGTTTCCACAGATTTACAAGCTTCTAAGAGAAGAAATTCCTCCTCATCTCAGTTTTAAATGGGCAGCCACTTATTCTAAGATTACGCCCCTAGTTCTAGCTGGAATAAACAAACCTTCTACAGCAACACCCTTCAGACTGTCAGCTGGTTAGTGATGATTCCATTGTTTACGCTCCCTTCACCAGGTCTTCTAGCCGGCCACATTCACTCCTAGAGAGATCAGCCAGTTAGTCACAGTCAGTACAGCTCCCTTTCCTTCACTGAAACTGCTTGTGCAGCCTCTCTGCCTCATGTTGTCCCTGTTTACAAACCTATCGTGATGTCAGTGATCACGTGATGCACAGGGTAGGGTCAGGCTTGCCCTGTGATGTCACGGTTTGACCCCTCCAGTTAAAGGGCCTCACCTTGATGCAACTGTGTTTGGCCAAAAAGCCTTGGGCCTTAGGTTGGATGTGCTGGAATACAATAACCGCTTTGCACTTGGTTATGACCCAGAGAGTCGGGTGTGTGGGCAATGGGCAGTGATGGGATTGTTTGCCTTCTCCGTGCCCCCTTCTCTCAGTGGGGCCCAGTTACATGTGTGACTGTTGCTCACCCTGCAGACTGCCCCGAGCAATGCCCCGGGAGATCTACCAATGATAAGTAGTTGTCTACATTTACAGAACACGGAGTGAGCACCAAACGCAAGGGCTGGGAGGGGCTGGTCAGTGAGGGAATGAGAGTGGGACTCAGTAACCATCTGTGAGCAGGCTGCAGGCTCCAGACTACATGTTAATAACATGAAAGAAGATCTAATAACAACAAAATGAACTGTTCCAACAACCACTGTGTATCAGTATTACTGTATCTATTAAACTCTTTATGTTGCTCATTCTGACTTTCACAAATGATGATACAAGATCAATAGGTTAATACCAACCTTTCAAAGCTCACAACCTTCTCTCTAATCTACTGGTTGATGATGTTTTCATCGTGTTCTCTTCATAAAGCAAAGATGGTGAGATATTGTATCCGGCCACATTCACTCCTAGAGAGATCAGCCAGTTAGTCCCAGTCAGTGCTTTCCTTCACTGAAACTGCTTGTGTCTCACATAGCCCCAGGTTACAAACCTATTGTGATGCCTGATCTCACTGTGATGCACAGGGTAGGGTCAGGCTTGCCCTGTGATGTCACGGTTTGACCCGTCCAGTAAAAGGGCCTCACCTTGATGTAACTGTGTTTGGCCAAAAACCCCTGGGCTTTAGATTACAATGACTAGATGCACTAGAATACAATAACAGCTTTACACTTGTTATGACCCAGAGAAGAGGGTGCGCAGGCGATGGACAATGATAAGCTTGTTTGTCTTCTCCGTGCCCACATCTCTGGGTGGAGGATGACTCCAGCACTCCAATATCCTTCTGAAGCAGCGTTTGTGTTTCTTGGGTTTGGAGCGCTGGATGCTCAGATCAACGGTGCAGCAGTCATAAGAACATAAGAAATAGGAGCAGGAGTAGGCCATACGGCCCTCGAGCCTACTCCACCATTTAATACGATCATGGCTGATCCGATCATGGACTCAGGTCCACTTCCCTGCCCGCTCCCCATAACCCCTTAATCCCTTATCAGTTAAGAAACTGTCTATTTCTGTCTCGAATCCATTCAATTACCCAACATCCAAAGCACTCTGAGGCAGTGAATTCCACAGATCTGAGAGAAGAAATTCCTCCTCATCTCAGTTTTAAAGGTATGGCCCCTTATTCTAAGGTTCTAGCTGGAATAAACAAACCTTCTACAGCAACACCCTTCAGACTGTCAGCTGGTTAGTGATGATTCCATTGTTCACGCTCTCTTCACCAGGTCTTCTAGCCGACCACATTCACTCCTAGAGAGATCAGCCAGTTAGTCACAGTCAGTACAGCTCCCTTTCCTTCACTGAAACTGCTTGTGCAGCCTCTTCTGCCTCATGTTGTCCCTGTTTACAAACCTATCGTGATGTCAGTGATCATGTGATGCACAGGGTAGGGTCAGGCTTGCCCTGTGATGTCCGGTTTGACCCGTCCAGTTTAACGACTTCACCTTGATGCAACTGTGTTCAGCCAAAAAGCCTTGGGCCTTAGGTTGGATGTGCTGGAATACAATAACAGCTTTGCACTTGGTTATGACCAGAGAGTCGGGTGTGCGGGCAATGGGCAGTGATGGGATTGTTTGCCTTCTCCGTGCCCCCTTCTCTCAGTGGGGCCCAGTTACATGTGTGACTGTTGCTCACCCTGCAGACTGTCCCGAGCAATGCCCCGGGAGATCTACCAATGATAAGTAGTTGTCTACATTTACAGAACACGGAGTGAGCACCAAACTCAAGGGCTGGGAGGGGCTGGTCAGTGAGGGAGCTGAGAGTGGGGCTCAGTAACCATCTGGGAGCAGGCTGCAGGCTCCAGACTAACTATTAACAACATCAAAGAAGATCTAATAACAACAAAATGAACTGTTCCAACAACCGACTGTACATCAGTATTACTGTATCTATTAAACTCTTTATGTTGCTCATTCTGACTTTCACAAATGATGATACAAGATCAATAGGTTCATACCAACCTTTCAAAGCTCACAACCTTCTCACTAATCTGCTGGTTGATGATGTTTTCATCGTGTTCTCTTCATAAAGCAAAGATGGTGAGATATTGTATCCGGCCACATTCACTCCTAGAGAGATCAGCCAGTTAGTCCCAGTCAGTGCTTTCCTTCACTGAAACTGCTTGTGTCTCACGTAGCCCCAGGTTACAAACCTATTGTGATGTCTGATCTCACTGATGCACAGGGTAGGGTCAGGCTTGCCCTGTGATGTCACGGTTTGACCCGTCCAGTAAAAGGGCCTCACCTTGATGTAACTGTGTTTGGCCAAAAACCCCTGGGCTATAGATTACAATGACTAGATGCACTAGAATACAATAACAGCTTTACACTTGGTTATGACCCAGAGAAGAGGGTGCTCGGGCGATGGACAATGATAAGCTTGTTTGCCTTCTCCGTGCCCACATCTCTGGGTGGAGGATGACTCTAGCACTCCAATATCCTTCTGAAGCAGCGTTTGTGTTTCTTGGGTTTGGAGCGCTGGACGCTCAGATCAACGGTGCAGCAGTCATAAGAACATAAGAAATAGGAGCAGGAGTAGGCCATACGGCCCTCGAGCCTAATCCCCCATTTAATACGATCATGGCTGATCCGATCATGGACTCAGGTCCACTTCCCCGACCGCTCTCCTTATCCCCTTATCAGTTAAGAAACTGTCTATTTCTGTGTTCAATCCCTTCAATGTCCCAGCTTCCACAGCTCTCTGAGGCAGTAATTTCCACAGATTTGCAACCCTCTGAGAGAAAAAATTCCTCCTCATCTCAGTTTTAAATGGGCGTCCCCTTATTCTAAGATTATGCCCCCTAGTTCTAATCTCCCCTATCAGTGGTAACATTCTCTCTGCATCCATCTTGTCAAGCCCCCACTTAATCTTATACGTTTTGATAAGATCACCTCTCATTCTTCTGAATTCCAATGAGTAGAGGCCCAACTTACTCAACCTTTCCTCATAAGTCAACCCCCTCATCCCCGGAATCAACCTAGTGAACCTTCTGTGAACAACCTCCAATGCAAGTATATCCTTTCTTAAATATGGAAACCAAAACTGCACGCAGTATTCCAGGTGTGACCTCACCAATACCCTGTATAACTGTAGCAAGACTTCCCTGCTTTTATACTCCATCCCCTTTGCAATAAAGGCCAAGATTCAATTGGCCTTCCTGATCACTTGCTGTATCTGCATATTATCTTTTGTGTTTCATGCACAAGTACTCCCAGGTCCCGCTGTACTGCAACACTTTGCAATCTTTCTCCATTTAAATAATAATTTGCTCTTTGATTTTTTTCTACCAAAGTGCATGACCTCACACTTTCCCACATTATACTCCAACTGCCAAATTTTTGCCCACTCACTTAGCCTGTCTATGTCCTTTTGCAGATTTTTTGTGTCCTCCTCACACATTACTTTTCCTCCCATCTTTGTATCGTCAACAAACTTGGCTACGTTACACTCGGTCTCTTCTTCCAAGTCATTAATATAGATTGTAAATAGTTGGGGTCCCAGCACTGATCCCTGCGGCACCCCACTAGTTACTGGTTGCCAACCAGAGAATGAACCATTTATCCCGACAAGATAGAGGGAGAGAGGTTGTTTCCACTGGTCGGGGAGATTAGAACTAGGGGACACAGCCTCAAAATACGGGGGAGCCAGTTTAAAACCGAGTTGAGAAGGAATTTCTTCTCCCAGAGAGTTGTGAATCTGTGGAATTCTCTGCCCAAGGAAGCAGTTGAGGCTAGCTCATTGAATGTATTCAAATCACAGATAGATAGATTTTTAACCAATAAGGGAATTTAGGGTTATGGGGAGTGGGCGGGTAAGTGGAGCTGAGTCCACGGCCAGATCAGCCATGATTTTGTTCCTAATTCTTATGTTCTTATGTTCTTATGTTCTTATGTTCTTATGTTCTTATGTTCTTATGTTCTCTCTGTTCTCTCTGTTCTCTCTGTTCTCTCTGTTTTCTGTTAGTTAGCCAATCCTCTATCCATGCTAATATATTACCCCCAACCCTGTGAACTTTTACCTTGTGCAGTAACCTTTTGTGTGACATCTTGTCAAATGCCTTCTGGAAATCCAAATACACCACATCCCCTGGTTCCCCTTTATCCACCCTGTTCATTATATTCTCAAAGAATTCCAGCAAATTTGTCAAACATGACTTCCCCTTCATAAATCCATGCTGACTCTGCCTGACTGCATTATGTTTTTCAAATGTCCTGCTATTGCTTCTTTAACAACATTTTCGCAACCCAGTCCTTTAACCAATCCTCAATCTATGCTAGTATATTACCCCTAATCCCATGAACCCTCATTTTGTTTAATAATCTCTTGTGTGGCACCTTGTCGAATGCCTTCTGAAAATCCAAACAGACCACATCCACTGGTTCCCCCGATCTATTCTCAAAAAACTCAAAACAGATTTGTCAAACATGTTTTCCCTTTCATATGTTGACTCTGCCCAATCCTATTATTATTTTCTCAGTGCCCTTAATAATAGATTCTATCCCTACTACTGATGTCAGGCTAACTGGACTGTAGTTTCCCGTTTTCTCTCTCCCTCCTTTCTTAAATAGTAACGTTACATTAGTGACCTTCCAGTCCACGGAACCGTTCTAGAATCTATGGGACTAGACTTTCGGCACATCATCGCCCATTTATCCCCCATTTATCACCCATTTAGTGCTGAGATGTAGGCTATCGCTCATTTTTGCCAGAAAGTAGAAACTAGCACCCGACTATCGCCCATTTATCTCCGGCCAAACTTTCGGCACACATGAATGTGCTGCATCGCCCGACCTAAGTTTAAAAAAAATATGACGTCAGCCGCGTAGGCCGAGAATAGTGCTGAAAATGGAAACTTGCGCCCGATTATCGCCCAGATGATCGCCAATGCAACTTTCGGCATTTCGCCCACACTTTGCCGAAATGGTCGCTGGCCGAAAAAGTCGCTGAAAAAAAGCTGCACTTACCTGACCTTAAGTCGGCAGCAATCGGCAATACTCGGCAATACTCGACAATACTCGGCAATACTCGGCAATACTCGGCACCAATCGGCAATACTCAGCACTACCGACACCTTTTTGACAGTCGGAGGATCTGTCCTGAAAGGCTGCTTCGAGTGCTTGTGAGGTGAAACAATTTGCGAGTGATTTTCTGGGCCTTTTTGACCCTTGCCAATCATCTAATCACATTTGTATCTGTTGAGGACAAATTAAGGGCATTTATAGCGATTTATAGTGATGGGGCCTGTAATTTCTCAACCAGTATTGGTCACTAATCACATGCTGCAGACTGAAGATGGGAGAAGGTTCATAGAAGAGCATTATGTGCCCGATCAAAGAGATGGCAGACTGCTGAGGAGGAGGAGACATTACACCCAACGCATTTACAGGGAAAAGCGATCATACCTGGACTTGTCTGATAACACGTGCGTTAGGAGGCTGTGCTTCCGAAAGGAGGTCATCAGTGAGATATGGCAGCTAAATAAGGGAGATCTGCAGCCTGCCAGCACCATCAGGACCGCACTGCCCGTTGAGGTCAAGGTTACTGCAGCACTTTCCTTCTACACATCGGGCTCCTTTCAAGCCTCAGCTGGCGACACTTGCAGTATCTCTCAGCACGCCCGCCACACATTGATCCATTCGACAGGTGACTGAAGCCCTTTACACACGCAGGATGGACTTTATAAACTTCCCTATGGCCAGGAGGCACAGAATGAGAGGACTTTTGGTTTCTCACGAATACCAAACTTCCAAGGTGCAGGGAGCAATAGACTGTACACACATCACCCTGCGAGCACTTTTACAGGATGCAGAGGTGTTTCGGAATCGAAAGGGATTCCACTCCCTGAATGTGCAGTTTGTTGTTGACCACAAGCAAATAATCCTGGCAGTAAATGCAAGTTTTCCAGGCAGCATCCATGATGCACACATCTTGTGTGAGAGCACTGTCTCTGACCTGTTTAAGAGTCAGCCACAAGGTCACGGTTGGATGTTGGGGGATAAAGGATATGACCTTGCCAGCTGGCTCATGACCCCCCTGCGTAAGCCCCAGACGGAAGCCGAGAAGCGCTACAACGAAAGCCATGTCGTCAAAAAGACAATTGGAGTGTTTAAGCACCGCTTCCGATGCCTGGACCACTCGGGAGGTAACCTACAATACCACACTGAGCAGGTCACTGAGTTTATTGTGGTGTGCTGCATGTTACATAACCTAGCGATCAGGAAAGGACAATAATTGCAAGATGGGTCCACTGGTCCACCTCAGAAGAGAGGGGAGGCGGAGGAGGAGGATAAGGAGGAGAATGAGGAGGACCTTGGGGTGGACAATCAGCCGGGCGATGAACCCATGCCCCCCTGCCCCCGCAAGACTGGAAAAGCCCCGTGGTAGTTACACGGCTGTAAAACCCTTGTTTCAGCAGCTCATTAATGAACACTTTGCGTGAGCTTACATTGGTGACAGTTACAGTTGTGTTATGTTTCATCCTTGCCTGGCCTGGGCTGGCTATGGCCATTGTTTCCAACCATTGCTGTGATCTTTTACCTTACATTATTAGAAGACACGTCAGGACAATTGTAAAGTTAAATAAAAATATTTAATAGTTAAACACAAATCTGAACATTTTTACAACAAACATATATAACACCTCCCCCCAACCCCGAACATTCAACAATATTTTCAACACAACAATAACATAACAGTGAACATTTAACAAAAATGTATTTTGACCAAGAAGTAGCAACAATGTACAACACAACTTCTCCCTACCTGTGGCCATTCTTCCCTCCTGAACCTTGACCCCCCACCCCTCGGGAGTCTCGGGACCTGCAAATCATCATTAGAAACATAGAAACATAGAAAATAGGTGCAGGAGTAGGCCATTCGGCCCTTCTAGCCTGCACCGCCATTCAATGAGTTCATGGCTGAACATGCAACTTCAGTACCCCATTCCTGCTTTCTCGCCATACCCCTTGATCCCCCTAGTAGTAAGGACTTCATCTAACTCCTTTTTGAATATATTTAGTGAATTGGCCTCAACAACTTTCTGTGGTAGAGAATTCCACAGGTTCACCACTCTCTGGGTGAAGAAATTCCTCCTCATCTCGGTCCTAAATGGCTTCCCCCTTATCCTTAGACTGTGTCCCCTGGTTCTGGACTTCCCCAACATTGGGAACATTCTTCCTGCATCTAACCTGTCTAACCCCGTCAGAATTTTAAACGTTTCTATGAGGTCCCCTCTCATTCTTCTGAACTCCAGTGAATACAAGCCCAGTTGATCCAGTCTTTCTTGATAGGTCAGTCCCGCCATCCCGGGAATCAGTCTGGTGAACCTTCGCTGCACTCCCTCAATAGCAAGAATGTCCTTCCTCAGGTTAGGAGACCAAAACTGTACACAATACTCCAGGTGTGGCCTCACCAAGGCCCTGTACAATTGTAGAAACACCTCCCTGCCCTTGTACTCAAATCCCCTCGCTATGAAGGCCAACATGCCATTTGCTTTCTTAACCGCCTGCTGTACCTGCATGCCAACCTTCAATGACTGATGTACCATGACACCCAGGTCTCTTTACACCTGCCCTTTTCCTAATCTGTCACCATTCAGATAATAGTCTGTCTCTCTGTTTTTACCACCAAAGTGGATAACCTCACATTTATCCACATTATACTTCATCTGCCATGCATTTGCCCACTCACCTAACCTATCCAAGTCGCTCTGCAGCCTCATAGAATCCTCCTTGCAGCTCACACTGCCACCCAACTTAGTGTCATCCGCAAATTTGGAGATACTACATTTAATCCCCTCGTCTAAATCATTAATGTACAGTGTAAACAGCTGGGGCCCCAGCACAGAACCTTGCGGTACCCCACTAGTCACTGCCTGCCATTCTGAAAAGTCCCCATTTACTCCTACTCTTTGCTTCCTGTCTGACAACCAGTTCTCAATCCATGTCAGCACACTACCCCCAATCCCATGTGCTTTAACTTTGCACATTAATCTCTTGTGTGGGACCTTGTCGAAAGCCTTCTGAAAGTCCAAATATACCACATCAACTGGTTCTCCCTTGTCCACTCTACTGGAAACATCCTCAAAAAATTCCAGAAGATTTGTCAAGCATGATTTCCCTTTCACAAATCCATGCTGACTTGGACCTATCATATTACCTCTTTTCAAATGCACTGCGATGACATCCTTAATAATTGATTCCATCATTTTACCCACTACCGATGTCAGGCTGACCGGTCTGTAATTCCCTGTTTTCTCTCTCCCTCCTTTTTTAAAAAGTGGGGTTACATTGGCTACCCTCCACTCCATAGGAACTGATCCAGAGTCAATGGAATGTTGGAAAATGACTGTCAATGCATCCACTATTTCCAAGGCCACCTCCTTAAGTACTCTGGGATGCAGTCCATCAGGCCCTGGGGATTTATCGGCCTTCAATCCCATCAATTTCCCCAACACAATTTCCCGACTAATAAGGATTTCCCTCAGTTCCTCCTCCTTACTAGACCCTCCGACCCCTTTTATATCCGGAAGGTTGTTTGTGTCCTCCTTAGTGAATACCGAACCAAAGTACTTGTTCAATTGGTCTGCCATTTCTTTGTTCCCCGTTATGACTTCCCCTGATTCTGACTGCAGGGGACCTACGTTTGTCTTTACTAACCTTTTTCTCTTTACATTGAGGTTATTAGAACAGAAGGGGAGACATGAGATGCTTGCGCTGAGCTGGGATATGTACGAGGAACAACATTACTGCAATAAATGTGAACGAGAGACGTTACATATGATTACATCATATGGTTGTAAATCTGTGGAATTCTCTGCCCCAGAGAGCTGTGGAGGCTGGGTCATTGAATATATTTAAGGCGGAGATAGACAGATTTTTGAGCGATAAGGGAGTAAAGGGTTACGGGGAGCAGGCGGGGAAGTGGAGCTGAGTCTGTGATCAGATCAGCCATGATCTTATTAAATGGCGGAGCAGGCTCGAGGGGCCTTATGGCCTACTCCTGCTCCTATTTCTTATGTTCTTATGTTGTTAACCTGAGAGTACTACAGAAGCTGCATGCATAACATGGCATCATTATTATATTATAATGAAATGCCATTAAATGACTTTAAATTACCACCGGTTTACCACTGCTTTACACATTACTCACGTGCTGCAACAACGGGATCTGCACCACCGCGGGTGGCAGAGCGACTGTGACTGCCCACTCGTGCTGCAGCACATTCTGCCAAGTCAGTCAGGGTCTGTTTATCAGCAGGGCCTCCTCCGGTGTGCCTCTGCTCCGCCTGATTCTTGGGTATCTTCCTCTACAAACGTGACAAGAGCATGGCATAAACTAATTGACCAGGTACTATTACCGAAAGGCAACAGATTCTAATGTTATATATTAATACGGTTTGTATCCACAATGGAAGCATGGTTATAACATCTACATTCAGAGAAAATATTTAATAACATCGTGTTTAGGAACTAATGCTTGACAGCAAACATCTCGCGTACAATCTCCAGGGAGGGCCCTATCCACGGGCCGTTGCATTCAGCGGCTGAGGGGAGGTAGATGACCCAATGGAGGTCCCTGAGCGGGGGGAATCAGGACCGCTAGTGAGCTCGCCAATGACAGGAGAGGGCACCGTATCCATGGGCTGTGCTCGGAGACCACCGTGTGGCTGGAGCTAATGTCCCAAAGTGTCCCAGGGCTGACAGTGAGCCAGGGCAGCTCTCCCCCAGTCCAGGCTGGGTCAGTGTGTGAGTGACAGCAGCTGGAGAGACTGACACAGTCTGGGTAAAGGTGACCGGACACCTCCGTGCTCAGTTGTGCCCCATCCACCAACGTAACACAAAAGTTGACAGTGCCCAAATTAGACTTAAAGGGTGCAGGTTCCGACCCCAGTCCAAATCTTAGCAGGGAAGCTACGTAAGATTACCCAGTTTCATTACAATCCAGCAGATTTACATATTCAGTGGATCATTACAATTTAAATATTTAATACTTACTCTTGCGGAAGCAACCAAGCTGTCCTACCTCTTGCGGCACTGGTCGGATCCACGCCTATCGCGGGACACCGAGGACACCACATTGCCGATCTCGACCCATATTTTTCACACCCACCCCGGGTTAATTGGTCCCACCGTGTCTCGACTTCATTGACCAATGCGTTATTTGCTTCGTCAGAGAAGGGTTTTGCCCTCCTTCTCCCTGCAACGTCCTGCACACTCTCTCCCGAGTCCTCGTGTGACATCTCCATCATTTTTATCTTTCTAACGATTGACAACAATCTTTTCACTTTATATCCAACTCCTTCACAACTACAGCACTTGACAAACCAGCAATCCTTCACTCCTTCACAAAGCTCTTCTCTCTCTCCACTACAAACACTCACTCTCCCTCCCTTTGTCTTCTGAGCATGCGCAGATGACCCCTGACCTCTCGAATTGTGGGAAAAGTTCTTTGCTAAAAAAAAAAGCGCATGCGCAGAACGGCCGTTGCTATGGATGCCAGCCTTTCACAATAATGAATACATCGCTAAGGCCCATTTCACATCACTAAGACCCATTTCACATCGCTAAGGCTATCGTCCAAAATAAAAAGCCTAAATTAGCGGTCAAAAAAATGGGCGATATTCCAGTGATCCTGAAAAATAAAAAATCACTAAGGCCGGAAATATTGCCCAATCTTAGTGGAAAGTCTAGCCCATGGAGTTCTCATCAAATGAACCAAATAGACAAAGAAACAGCAGACAGATTTTACTACAAGTACTGCAAGTGGCAAGTAATGCATACTGCAACAGGAACTACAATGAATAGGATCTGTTTCGAAGTAGGCCAGTTTAAATGCAGGGCCAGGGATTCAAGCAAGTGCGTGTATTTGTACGGCCCCGGGAGTATTTGTAATGATTGAATCCTGTTTTAAGTAGGCCAGAGGAATCAAGGGATGATACAAACCTATTTCTATTGGGATTCAGTGAGATAGGGTGGGGCCTGTGGTTTGTCCAGGAGATGGTGGTTAGGGGAAGAAGAGTAGGAGGTAACTTGTGATCCCTGATCTTTTCTCTCATCTTTGGACTGCCTCGAGGATCACTGCAGATCATTTAGCCCATGGAGGACCCGAGGGCAAGACTCTTAACCAGCTTTCCTCCAGCTCCTTTCTACAGGGACACCCAATGGTCTGCTGAAGAGCAAACTGAGACGGGAGAGCTGGGCAGGGCCAGGAACACCACCCCACCCCACATATCACCACCCACAGCAGGCCCAATCCCAGTCCCACCTATTTTAGTGGGGAGCATCATGAGAACTAGAGGGGTGGCGTACTAGATCGCTGAGTCCAGTTCAGAGAAGATTCACTCGGTTGATTCCGGAGATGAGGGGGTTGACTTATGAGGAAAGGTTGAGTAGGTTGGGCCTCTACTCATTGGAATTCAGAAGAATGAGAGGTGATCTTATGGAAACGTATAAGATTATGAGGGGGCTTGACAAGGTGGATGCAGAGAGGATGTTTCCACTGATGGGGGAGACGAGAACTAGGGGGCATAATCTTAGAATAAGAGGCCATCCATTTAAAACTGAGATGAGGAGGAATTTCTTCTCTTAGAGGGTTGTAAATCTGTGGAATTCACTGCCTCAGAGAGCTGTGGAAGCTGGGACATTGAATAAATTTACGACAGAGATAGACAGTTTATTAACCGATAAGGGAATAAGGGGTTATGGGGAGTGGGCAGGGAAGTGGACCTGAGTCCGTGATTGGATCAGCCATGATGGCGGAGCAGGCTCGAGGGGCCATATGGCCTACTCCTGCTCCTATTTCTTATGTTATGTTCTTATTTCACCTTCACTGTGTCTGCCCACTGGGAATTGCCCAGGTATAACAAAGAGGGAACTCTCCCCTCTGCAGGGCAGTGCTGATCTCTGGGAGAAAGTAGCCTGCTGAGAGACAATTCAGTTTGAAACTGCTTACGTGGAGATCCAGTTGTTATCTTGAGAACTTTTGGAAATGACATGGCCAATCACTGCGAGCAGGCTTCGAGTCTGCATCGGGAAACCGCACTGGATTTCAAATTCAGGGCCTTAATCTCTCAGCCAGCGCACAATCACCCAACGACAGAGCAGCCATTGACAATAGTGAAAACGGGGAAGGATTTGAGTCTGTTTATTGCAATCATACAATCTTACAGCACAGAAGGAGGCCATTCGGCCCACAGTGCCTGTGCCAGCCCTTTGAAAGAGATAGACACTACTGCCACTCCCCCTGCTTTTTCCCCGTAGCCCTGTACATTTTTACCCTGCCAAATATTTACCCGATTCCCTTTAGAAAATTACTATTGAATCTGCTTCCAATACCTTTTCAGGCAATGCATTCCCGATCACAACAACTCGATGGTCCAATCAGCAGGAGAAGTTGTGAGCAAGGCCAATACTGGAATGCACCTCAATTGCTCGATAATAAGTCGAAGTGGGAATGGTGATTTGGTCCCTCTGTGCAGTTTCTGAACCCAGCCCTCAAAGGGACACTGGCACAATTCAAATGCTTCAGAGAAGATCGATGAGGGCTATGATGGGATTTCAAACAGTAAGTTGCAAAGATCCACAGAAGTCCAGCTGTTTTCATTTGAACAAGATTGATGAAGGGATGTGATCTCAATCTCAAAAAGCTGAAAGGCATCGCCAATGTAGATTTAGCAGATTATTTAAGTTAGACTTTAATTACAGGATTGCAGGACAAGAATTCAAAATTAACCAGCTGGACTAAGATGAGAAAACAAAAGATTTCTTTCCTCCTGCAGAATATG
Organism: Pristiophorus japonicus; assembly: GCF_044704955.1. Taxonomy (NCBI): domain Eukaryota; kingdom Metazoa; phylum Chordata; class Chondrichthyes; family Pristiophoridae; genus Pristiophorus; species Pristiophorus japonicus. Next base: position 4,802,961 of record NC_091978.1, read on the forward strand.
GAAATATGGCACAAAGTCCCTACAACATTAATTATTGCTGTGATGATCTGGTGTTCGCCGTGTTTTCAGGGCAACATTCTCCCTCAAGCAATACCCCCAAAATATAATGGCTATTCTTTACACTGATAACTGACTTACATTGAGTTGTCAGCCGTGGCTCAGTGGGTAACACTCTCGCCTCTGAGTCAGAAGGTTGTGGGTTCAAGTCCCACTCCAGGGACATGAGCATGTCAATCTAGGCTGACACTCCAGTGCAGTGCTGAGGGAGTGCTACACTGTCGCAGGTGCTGTGTTTTGGATGAGACATTAAACCGAGGCCCGTCTGCCCTCTCAAGTGGACGTAAAAGATCCCATGGCACTATTTCGAAGAAGAGCAGTGGAGTTATCCTCAGTGTACTGGCCAATATTTATCCTTCAATCAACATAATAAAAACAGATTATCTGGTCATTATCACATTGCTGTTTGTGGGAGCTTGCCGTGCACAAGTTGGCTGCTGTGTTTCCCACATTTCAACAGTGACTACACCCCCAAAGTACTTGATTGACTGTAAAGTGATTTGAGACATGCGGTGGTCGTGAAAGGCGTTATATAAATGCAAGTCTTTCTTTCTATAACACAAAATGGCATCCTCACTGACCGACACACCAACAGTCCCTATATTTCACAAATAATTAACTTGTGAAGTGGTTTGAGACGGGTAAGGTCCAGGCTTGGGCTGACAAGTAGCAGGTAACAGTCACACCATGTCACACAATGACCATCTCCAATAGGAAAAGGCCCAATCAGATCCTCCTTATCCTTGAACAGCATCACATCCCCAAGATCAACATCCTGGCACTCAGCATTGAGCAGAAGCTTACCGAGGGCAGCCATATTGACATCATAGCTACAAGAGCAGGATAGAGGCTAGGTATTCTGCAAGGAGCGGCTCAAATCCTGACCCCTCAGAATGTCTCAACAACAACAACTTATATTTATATAGCAACTTTAATGTAGTAAAATGTTTCAGGACAGTTCACAGGAGCGTTATCAGACAAAATTTGACACCAAACCAGCATCGTAAAGAGATACTATGGCAGATGGCCAAAAACTTGGTGAAAGAGGTAGGTTTAAGGAGTGACTGAAAGGATGAAAGACAGGTAGAGAGGCAGAGAGGTTTAGAGAGGGATTTCCAGCGTTTCTGAGGCAGCAAATGGCACGGCCACCGATGGTGGAGCGATTAAAATCAGGGATGCTCAAGAGGCCAGAATTGGAGGAGCGCAGACATCTCGGAGGGTTGTAGGGCTGGAGGAGGTAACTGTGATAGGATAGGGCAAGGCAATGGATGAGAATTTTAAAATGTAGGTCATCAAGCACAGGGGGTGATGGGTGAACGAGACTTGGTGCGAGTTAGGTCATGGGTCATCGAGCACTAGGGTGATGGGTGAACGGGACTTGGTGCGAGTTAAGTCATGGGTCATCGAGTACTGGGGGTGATGGGTGAACGGGACTTGGTGCGAGTTAGGTCATGGGTCATTGAGCACTGGGGGTGAAGGGTGAACGAGACTTGGTGTGAGTTAAGTCATGGGTCATCAAGCACTGGGGGTGATGGGTGAGCAGGACTTGGTGTGAGTTAGGTCATGGGTCATCATGTACTGGGGGTGATGGGTGAACGGGACTTGGTGTGAGTTAGGTCATGGGTCATCGAGCACTGGGGTGATGGGTGAACGAGACTTGGTGTGAGTTAGGTCATGGGTCATCGAGCACTGGGGGTGATGGGTGAACGGGACTTGGTGTGAGTTAGGTCATGGGTCATCGAGCCCAGGGGGTGAAGGGTGAACGAGACTTGGTGTGAGTTAGGTCATGGGTCATCGAGCACGGCGGGTGATGGGTGAACGGGACTTGGTGTGAGTTAGGCCATGGGTCATCGAGCACAGGGGTGAAGGGTGAACGAGACTTGGTGTGAGTTAGGTCATGGGTCATCGAGCACAGGGGGTGAAGGGTGAACGAGACTTGGTGTGAGTTAGGTCATGGGTCATCGAGCACAGGGGGTGAAGGGTGAACGAGACTTGGTGTGAGTTAGGTCATGGGTCATCGAGCACAGGGGTGAAGGGTGAACGGGACTTGGTGTGAGTTAGGCCATGGGTCATCGAGCACAGGGGTGAAGGGTGAACGGGACTTGGTGTGAGTTAGGCCATGGGTCATCGAGCACAGGGGGTGAAGGGTGAACGAGACTTGGTGTGAGTTAGGTCATGGGTCATCGAGCACAGGGGGTGATGGGTGAACGGGACTTTGTGCCAGTTGGGGTATGAGCAGCACAGTTTTTGACCATCTCAAGTTTACGGAGGGTGGAAGATGGGTGGTCCTCCAGGAGTGTGTTGGAATAGTCAAGTCTAGAGGTAACAAAGGCACGGATGAAGTTTTCAGATATACTGAGGCAAGGGTGGAGACAGATTATGTTAAGGAGGTGGCAGTAGACAGTTTTGGTGATGTACGGATATGTGGTTGGGTCGGAAACCTGTCTTGGGGTCAAATGGTTGCGAACGGTCTGGTTCTGCCTCAGGCAGTGGCCAGAAAGAGGCGTGGGGTTGGTGGCTGGGGAATGGGGAATGAAAGTCATTGGCTTTGTGACTAAATTCTTTCAAATAAACCTGCCTTAGTGGCAGGGTTTTTAACGTAAAAATGTGTTTTTAAATGTTATTTTTATATGTTTTTTATATGTTTTAAAACTCTTATGCTGGTAAAAGTAGGCGATGTGCCTGCTTTTCCCAGTCACAAGAGTTTTAAGGACAGTCACTGGGCAAGAGGTGGGCAAAGACCGCAATCGTGCCCATGTCAATGTCCTGGCTCCTGAGATGAGTTGGATCTGTCAGGCAGAACGAGACAGATTGGAAAAGCCGGTTTTCAGCGCATGTGCATTGTGTCCCGAAAACCGGCTTTTGTGATGCCTCCCCGGGTCCATACAAACTCCGTACACACCCAGTACACACCCTGTACACACCCTGTACACACCCTGTACACACCCTGTACACACCCCGTACACACTCAGTACACACCCCGTACACACTCAGTACACACCCCGTACACACCCCGTACACACCCCGTACACACCCCGTACACACTCAGTACACACCCCGTATACACTCAGTACACACTCCGTACACACTCAGTACACACCCCGTACACACCCCGTACACACCCCGTACACACCCCGTACACACTCAGTACACACCCCGCACACACCCAGAACACACCCCGTACACACTCCGTACACACTCCGTACACACTCCGTACACACCCCGAACACACTCCGTACACACTCCGTACACACTCCGTACACACCCCGTACACACCCCGTACACACCCTGTACACACTCCGTACACACTCCGTACACACCCCGTACACACCCCGTACACACCCAGAACACACCCCGTACACACCCCGTACACACTCTGTACACACTCTGTACACACTCCGTACACACTCCGTACACACTCAGTACCGACCTGGGGAGGCTGGGATTTCAGGCCTATTAATTAATTGGAGTAAAACTCTGTTCATTCAGTATTGAATGTCAGACAAAGAATCTGCCATATTAGAGAGAGTGGAGGGGTGGAGAGAGGTGGTGGAGAGCTGGGGCTGAGTGTCACCAGCTTGCATGTGGAACTTACATTATGTTTTCTGATGATGTCGTCGAAGGGCAGCATGCAGAGGAGAAAGAGGATGGGATCCAGGATAGATCTGTGGGATGAGTCCAGAGGTAACTGTAGTGTATGCAGAAAGAGTCAGACTGAACAATGTGAGCTCAAAGTAATGTCTGACCTTAGTCATTTATTGCAGGTCTCCAGAGTGCCTCCCTTGGGAAAGAGTGACCATAATATGGTAGAATTCTTTATTAAGATGGAGAGTGATACAGTTAATTCAGAAACTAGGGTCCTGAACTTAAGGAAAGGTAACTTTGATGGTATGAGGCGCGAATTGGCGAGATTAGACTGGCAGAGGATACGTAAAGGGTTGACGGTGGATAAGCAATGGCAAACCTTTAAAGATCAGTTGTACAAGGCCTTGGTGAGGCCTCACCTGGAATATTGTGTTCAGTTTTGGTCTCCTAATCTGAGGGAGGACGTTCTTGCTATTGAGGGAGTGCAGCGGAGGTTCACCAGACTGATTCCAGGGATGGCAGGAATGACATATGAGGAGAGACTGAATTGACTGGGCCTTTATACATTGGAGTTTAGAAGGATGAGAGGGGATCTCATAGAAACATGTAAAATTCTGATGGGCCTGGACAGGTTAGATGCAGGAAGAATGTTCCCGATGTTGGGGAAGTCCAGAACCAGGGGACCTAGTCTTAGAATAAGGGGTAAGCAATTTAGAACTGAGATGAGGAGAAACTTCTTCACTCAGAGTTGTTAACCTGTGGAATTCCCTACCGCAGAGAGTTGTTGATGCCAGTTCATTGGATATATTCAAGAGGGAGTTAGATATGGCCCTTGCGGCTAAAGGGATCAAGGGGTATGGAGAGAAAGCAGGAACGGGGTACTGATGGAATGATCAGCCATGATCTTATTGAATGGCGGTGCAGGCTTGAAGGGCCAGATGGCCTACTCCTGCATCTATTTTCTATGTTTCTAGGTTTCTTTGTTTCTATGTTTCTAGCAGAGTACGAAGACCCAGTAAGAAGTTTCCAAAGCAGCTCAAGAGTCCCAGGAACGACCGCAGCTCCGTCATGTTCTGTGGCCTCGATGTGTTCTCGATTGCCTCTGTCTTCGCATTAGTGGGCCTGATGCCGTCCGCTGCAATCCTCCTTCCCAGGAACTCCACTTCAGGCGCCAGGAAAATGCACTTCAAGTGTTTTAACCTGAGTCACACGTGGTTGAGTCGACTAAGAACCTCCTCCCAGTTCTGCAGGTGCTCGACTGTGTTCCGACCCGTGACCAAGATGTCATCCTGGAACATCATGATGTGCGGGACCGACTTCAGTAAACTTTCCATGTTTCCCTGGAATATCGTCGCCGCTGATCGGATTCCAAACGGGCATCTGTTATAAACAAAAAGACCTTTGTGCGTGTTGATGCAGGTGAGGGACTTCGATGATTCCTCCGGTTCCTGCGTCATGTAGGTTGAAGTCAGATCCAGCTTCATGAACGTCTTTCCTCCTGCCAGCGTTGCAAAGAGATCGTCGGCTTTTGGTAGTGGGTATTGGTCCTGCAGGGAGAAACGATTGATAGTTACTTTGTAATCACCACAGATTCTGACGGTGCCGTCTCCCTTGAGGACTGGGACAATAGGACTGGCCCACTCGCTGAAGTCGATCGGTGAAATGATGCGCTCTCTTTGTAGCCGGCCGAGCTCGATCTCTACCCTTTCTCTCATCATGTACGGTACTGGTCTCGCCTTGTGATAGATGGGTCGCGCCCCCGGAATTAGGTGGATCTGCACTTCTGCTCCTTGGAATTTCCCGATGCCTGGTTCGACAGCGAAGGAAATTTGTTTAAGACCTGGGCACACGAAGTGTCATCAGCAGGCGATAGCGCTCGGACGTCATCCCAGTTCCAGTGTATCTTTCCCAGCCAGCTCCTGCTGAGCAGCGTGGGACCATCGCCCGGTACCACCCAGAGTGGTAGCTTGTGCACTGCTCCATCATAAGGAGACCTTTACGGTAGCACTGCCGCTTACAAGAATCAGTTCTTTAGCGTAAGTTCTTAGTCTCATGCGAACTGGAGTTAAGACTGGCCTTGAGGCCTTGTTGCACCACAACCTTTCGAAAGTCTTTTTGCCCATGATGGACTGGCTCGTGCTCGTGTCCAGCTCCATTGACACCGGGAGTCCATTTACTTCAACATTCAGCATTATCGGGGGACAATTCATGGTGAATGTGTGCACCCCATGTACCTCTGCCTCCTCGGTCTGAGGCTCTGGTTCGTCGTGATCCTCCGTGGATCTGTCCTCCTCTGCAACGTGGTGGTTTGCAGGTTTAACAGGTTCGCAGCTCAGCTGCACACTCGTTGGAAGTGTCCCATTGTTCCACAACCCTTGCAAACGTACTCTTTGAATCGGCATGAATGGAAACGATGATCATCCCCGCAGCGCCAACAAGGTGTTAATGGCTTTGCATTCATCACCCTTGATGGTGGACTCTGAGACATCTGCAGACGTGCAGCTGCAAGTATGTGTGACCTGCCCTGTACGTTACGATTCGAAAACAACATCACTTTGTTCACAGTACTTGTAGCAGCACTTGTGTGCTGAGAGATTTGCTTCGTATTGTCACTGGTGGCAATGAACGCCTGGGCTATCACTTTGGCCTTACTCAAGGTTGGGGTCTCTACAGTCAAAATTTTGCGAAATATTGTTTTGTGGTCAATGCCAAGTACAAAAATGTCTTTGAGCATGTGCTCCAAATGTCCTTCAAATTCGCAATGTCCTGCAAGGCGTCTTAGCTCAGCGACATAACTCACCACTTCCTGGCCTTCAGACTTTTTGTAGGTGTAGAACCGGTACCTCGCCATCAGAACGCTTTCCTTTGGGTTCAAATGCTCTCGGACCAGTGTGCACAAATCATCGTACGATTTCTCCGTGGGTTTTGCTGGAGTGAGCAGGTTCTTCATGAGGCCATACGTTGGTGCCCCACAGACGGTGAGGAGGATGGCTCTACGTTTGGCAGCGCTCTCTTCCCCATCTAGCTCATTGGTCACAAAGTATTGGTCGAGTCGCTCCACAAAGGTTTCCCAATCATCTCCCTCTGAAAGTTTCTCCAGGATGCCCATTGCTCTCTGTATCACGTCGCCAGTTCTTGTGTCTGGAGAAAGAGTCAGACTGAACACTGTGAGCTCAAAGTAAAGTGTGACCTTAGTCTTTTATTGCAGGTCTCCAGAGTGCGCCTCCAACCTGTGCAGCCTCCTTAAATACCTGTGCTCCCAAGGGATTATGGACTTTAGCAAGGCTTTTGATAAGGTCCCACATGGTCCCACAATTTATACCCCATTGTTTCCATTGGTCAGGGGGATGGTAATACGAGAGAACAGTACTGCCTCTCCGACAGTGCGGCGCTCCCTCAGTACTGCCCCTCCGACAGTGCGGCGCTCCCTCAGTACTGCCCCTCGACAGTGCGGCGCTCCCTCAGTACTGCCCCTGCGACATTGCGGCGCTCCCTCAGTACTGCCCCTCCGACATTGCGGCGCTCCCTCAGTACTGCCCCTCCGACAGTGCGGCGCTCCCTCAGTACTGCCCCTCCGACAGTGCGGCGCTCCCTCAGTGCTGTCCCTCCAACAGTGCAGAACTCCCTCAGTACTACCCCTCTGACAGTGCGGCGCTCCCTCAGTACTGCCCCTCCGACAGTGCGGCGCTCCCTCAGTACTGCCCCTCCGACAGTGCTGCGCTCCCTCAGTGCTGTCCCTCCAACAGTGCAGAGCTCCCTCAGTACTACCCCTCTGACAGTGCGGCGCTCCCTCAGTACTGCCCCTCCAACAGTGCGGCGCTCCCTCAGTACTGCCCCTCCGACAGTGCAGCACTCCCTCAGTACTGCCCCTCCGACAGTGCGGCGCTCCCTCGGTACTGCCCCTCCGACAGTGCAGCACTCCCTCAGTACTGCCCCTCCAACAGTGCGGCGCTCCCTCAGTACTGCCCCTCCGACAGTGCGGCGCTCCCTCGGTACTGCCCCTCCGACAGTGCGGCGCTCCCTTAGTACTGCCCCTCCGACAGTGCGGCGCTCCCTCGGTACTGCCCCTCCGACAGTGCGGCGCTCCCTTAGTACTGCCCCTCCGACAGTGCAGAACTCCCTCAGTACTACCCCTGCGACAGTGCGGCGCTCCCTCAGTACTGCCACTCCGACAGTTCGGCGCTCCCTCGGTACTGCCCCTCCGACAGTGCGGCGCTCCCTCAGTACTGCCCCTCCGACAGTACAGCACTCCCTCAGTACTGTCCCTCCGACAGTGCGGCACTCCCTCACTCCTGCCCCTCCGACAGTGCAGAACTCCCTCAGTACTACCCCTCCGACAGTGCGGCGCTCGCTCAGTACTGCCCCTCCGACAGTGCAGCACTCCCTCAGTACTGCCCCTCCGACAGTGCGGCGCTCCCTCGGTACTGCCCCTCCGACAGTGCGGCGCTCCCTCAGTACTGCCCCTCCGACAGTGCAGAACTCCCTCAGTACTACCTCTCCGACAGTGCGGCGCTCCCTCAGTACTGCCCCTCCGACAGTGCAGCGCTCCCTCGGTACTGCCCCTCCGACAGTGCGGCGCTCCCTCAGTACTGCCCCTCCGACAGTGCGGCGCTCCCTCGGTACTGCCCCTCCGACAGTGCGGCGCTCCCTCAGTACTGCCCCTCCGACAGTACAGCACTCCCTCAGTACTGTCCCTCCGACAGTGCGGCGCTCCCTCACTCCTGCCCCTCCGACAGTGCAGAACTCCCTCAGTACTACCCCTCCGACAGTGCGGCGCTCGCTCAGTACTGCCCCTCCGACAGTGCAGCACTCCCTCAGTACTGCCCCTCCGACAGTGCAGAACTCCCTCAGTACTGCCCCTCCGACAGTGCGGCGCTCCCTCAGTACTGCCCCTCCGACAGTGCGGCGCTCCCTCAGTACTGCCCCTCCGACAGTGCGGCGCTCCCTCAGTGCTGTCCCTCCGACAGTGCAGAACTCTCTCAGTACTACCCCTCTGACAGTGCGGCGCTCCCTCAGTACTGCCCCTCCGACAGTGCGGCGCTCCTTCAGTACTGCCCCTCCGACAGTGCGGCGCTCCCTCGGTACTGCCCCTCCGACAGTGCGGCGCTCCCTCAGTACTGCCCCTCCGACAGTGCAGAACTCCCTCAGTACTACCCCTCCGACAGTGCGGCGCTCGCTCAGTACTGCCCCTCTGACAGTGCGGCACTCCCTCAGTACTGCCCCTCTGACAGTGCGGCGCTCCCTCAGTACTGCCCCTCCGACAGTGCGGCACTCCCTCAGTACTGCCCCTCCGACAGTGCGGCACTCCCTCAGTACTGCCCCTCCAACACTCCCTCAGCACTGCCCCTCCGACAGTGCGGCACTCCCTCAGTACTGCACTGCTGTGTCAGCCTAGATTTCTGTGCTCACGTCTCTGGAGTGGGACTTGAACCCACACCCTTCTGACTCAGAGGTGAGTGTGCTACTCACTGAGCCACGGCCGACAGTCAGGTGATTAACGCTTCCCTTGACAGGCCAGCAACAGCTGAATGACTGTGGGTGATACAGACAGAGTGGGGCAGTGGGCAGAGAAACTGATTGAGAATGTTTGACCTCAGTCCTTTCGTTCTCAGGATATGAGCTCACGAGCAAGGCTGACATTTATTGCCCAGCCTAGTCGCCCTGAGAAGCTGGAGGTGGGCCTTCTCCAACCACTGCAGTCCTTCGCAGTGGCTTTATACAAGTCAGGGGCTCACTGGGCCAATTCACAAGCCAGTAAAGAAGCAAACACATTGGTGTGAGACTGGAGTCACGTATAGGCCAGACGGGGTCAGGATAGCAGGTTCCCTTCCCTAAAGGGCAGGAGTTGATTATTTGCAGCAATCCCACAGCTTCATGGTCACTTTTATTTCCAGGTTTTTACACTGAGTTCAAATGCTCAAACTGCCCTGGTGGGTTTTAACTCAGGTTCTGTGGATTACTGGTCCAGTAATATAACCACTACACCACTGTACCTCAGTGTTTCCCATCCATCTCTGCTCCATGGTGAAACCTGTACAAATCTTGTTTATCTCTGGCTCTGTCACCTCCACACTGGATTACACCAATATTCTCCTGGATGGTCTCCCACCCTTTGGCCTCCATAAACTCAGTTTATCTAAAACTCTGCTGCACACCTCCCTATCCTACACCAGTCCTGCTCGCCCATCGCTCGTGTCCTCACTGACCTATATTGCCTGCCAGTCCCACAATGTCTCAACAATATTCTCACCTTCATATTTAAATTCCCCCATGGCCTCGCCCCTCCCTATCACTGAATCTCTATGTTCCTCTTACTCTGGCATCTTGTGCATCGCCTCCTCTCTTTGCCACACCGATGGCAGCCATACCTTCAACCATCGAGGTCCTTCAAATATCCCTCCCTAAACCCTCGGCCACCTTTTCCTCCTTTGAGGCCCTCCTTAGACCGAGGTCTTTGACCAAGCTTGTGGTCACCCCCTCCTAATATCGCCTTCTTTGGCTCGATGTATGTTATCCTTCGCACCTCTGTGAAGCTCCTTGCGATGTTTCTCTACATTGAAGATGCTGTATAAATAGACAAGTTGTTGTTGTTGAGGCAGTAACAAGATCAAATGGCTGCATGTAGTATTTGAGCAGGTGTGGTATCAAAAGCTGACGTATCCTCATGTCAAGACGTCTTTAACCCTTTCAATGCAGCATCCCCGGAGAATTCTGTAATCCCTGCACTGCAATTGTTCAACATTTCATCTCACACACTGTCATTTACAATACTCAATGTTAAAATGGTACGGGGCTATCAGGAGTTGCTGTGTTCCTGTAATATTAATAGAATATAGATCATAAACTTATAAACAGTTATAAAACATTACTTATCCTCCCAATCTCTGAGCCACAGTCTCTACTTTACCTTTTTATGTATTTATCTCTTTAAATTGTCTTGTGTGTGTCGACCCCATTTATTGAGGACCACATTACTTTAAATCTCCACCTCATTGATTGGCCAATGAGCTGATTGGCCAATGAGCTGATTGGCAGCTGTATAAAAGGGGTGTGGGTTGGGGGCTGGTTATTATTGGACACAGATGGGCTTGCTGTGTTGACAGGGTGCTCTCTAAATGCTGGGTCCAGGATTGGCTGTTATAGGGAAGGTGAAATAGGAGGGGAAACAGATGCAGATGCAGATTGGGATTGGGATTGGGATTGGGATTGGGATTGGGATTGGGATTGGGATTGGGATTCTTTGCTCAATTTAGGTTTGGGGATTGAAGGAAAGCCTTTCTGGCCTCTTGCTCAGTCTGTTAAACTAGTTGAAGGTGTTGGGGCATAATGTTCCAGGCCTACAGCTGGAGTGGGAGTGAGGGGCCAAATGGCTTTTTCCTTGTTCCTGCTTAGATCTGTCTCTGTATTGTGAATTCTATAAATCCCCAATTTGTTGTGTGTGTGAGAGGGAGACTCTTGTCTGGTTGCAAGTTCAAACCTCACTCCAGGATTTCAGTGGATAATGTACACACTCCAGTACTGAGGGAATGTTGCATTGCTGTCCTTTGAATGAGGCATTAGACTTTGGGCTTGGCTGCCTGTTTAGGGGGATATAAATGCTCCAACAGCACTATCTGTAGAACTGGGAGTTTGCATCGTGACCTCCACTACCAACCCTTAAAGTTAAATCAATTGTTTGTGGAACCTGGGCAGCTGCCCCATGAACCCCCATAATGTGATTATTGTGCTCAGCACCACAAGGAGTGCTCGAGACCAATAACACATGCACTGGAGGGGATGCTCTATCAGCACCAGGGTGAAAAGCATAGGATATAGTGGGAGGAGGCTTGTGTGGAACATTGACCAGAGGGGCCGAATGGTCTGTTTCTCTGCTGCACATTCTATAATAATGTGATTCTATAATCCTGAGTCTCCCGTTGCTTTCAGCAGCTAACAGGGTCACATCGCTGCTGCCTCTCCTCCCACTTGGTTTTCAAACATCAGCTGAGCAAATGTGAATAATGTGCTGCTGTTATTGTTTGGTTCTGTTTTAAACCAGTGCAGTGGAAGCCTTTAAACAAAGGTCTAATGAATAACCTGGAATAGTGCAGTGACCTCTGAGAACAAATTCCTCCATCTCAGTTTTAAATTAAGATCATGCCCCCTAGTTCTAGTCTCTCCTATTAGTGGAAGCATCCTCTCTGCATCCACCTTGTCAAGCCCCCTCATAATCTTATACGTTTTGTTAAGATCACCTCTCATTCTTCTGAATTCCAATAGGTAGAGGCCCAACCTCCTCAACCTTTCCTCATAAGTCAACCCCCTCACCCCATCCCTGGAATCAACCGAGTGAACTTTCTCTGAACTGCCTCCAAAGCAAGTATATCCTTTCGTAAATATGAAAACCAAAACTGCACGCAGTATTCCAGGTGTGGCCTCACCAATACCCTGTATAACTGTAGCAAGACTTCCCTGCTTTTATACTCCATCCCCTTTGCAATAAAGGCCAAGATTCCATTGGCCTTCCTGATCACTTGCTGTACCCACATACTATCCTTCTGTGTTTCATGCACAAGTAACCCCCATGATGTAGTGGATATGGATTTTAGAAATGCTTTTGAGAAGATCCCACATGGCAGATGAAAGTAAAAGCCCATGGGATCCAGGGCAAAGTGGCAAATTGCATTTAAAATTGGCTCAGAGGCAGGAAGCAAAGGGTAATGGTTGATGGATGTTTCCTGTGGGGTTCTGCAGGGCTGTGCTAGGCCCCTTGATTTTTGTGGTGTGTATATATAAATGACTTGGACTTGAATGTAGGGGGTATGATTAAGAAGTTTGCAGATGACACTAAAATAGGCTGTGTGGTTGATAATGAAGAAGAAAGCTGAAGGAAAATATCAATGGACTGGTCAGGTGGGCCGAACAGTGTCAAATGGAATTCAAACGGATAAGTGTGAGGTAATGCATTTGGGGAGGTCTAACAAGGCAAGGGAATACACATTAAATGGTACGACACTGAAAAGTGTAGAGGAACAATGGGACCTTTGAGTGCAAGTCCACAGATCCCTGAATATAGCAGGCCAGGTAGCTATGGTGGTTAAGAAGGCAAATGGAATATTTGCTTTTATTAGTTGAGGCATATGGAACACGAGAGCAAGGAGGTTATGCTTGAACTGTATAAAACACTGGTTAGGCCACAGCTGGAGTACTGCGTGCAGTTCTGGTCACCACATTACAGGAAAGATGTGATTGCACTGGAAAGGGTACAGAGGAGATTTGCAATGTTGCCTGGATGGGAGAATTTTGGTTATGAGGAAAGATTGGAGATGCTGGGTCTGTTTTCTTTGGAACAGAGGAGGCTGAGGGGAGACCTGATTGAGGTGTATAAAATTATGAGGGGCCTGGATAGAGTTGATAGGAAGGACCAGGATGCATACATTTAAAGTAAATGGGGGGGAGGTTTAGAGGAGATATCAGGGGAAATGTCTTCACCCAGAGGTTGGTGGGGGTCTGGAACTCACTGCCTGAAAGGGTTGTAGAAAGCCTCTCTGCATTTAAAAAAAAACTTGAATGTGCTGTGCTTAAAATGCTGTGTCCTACAGGGCTACGGACCAAGAGCTGGAAAGTGGGATTAGGCTGGATAGCTCTTGGTCAGCTGGCATGGACACGATGGGCCGAAATGGCCGCTTTCCATGATGTAAATTTCTATGTTTCTATGAAATGAGCTAGGTTGCAGATCAGCCATGATCTAATTGAATGATGGAACAGGCACGAGGGGTTCAATGCCCTCCTCCTGATCCTATGTTGCTGTGAGTGGCTCCTCTCCTGACTCTCAAGCCTTTCCACCACCTACAAGCCACAAGTCAGGAGAGTGAAGGAATACTCTTCACTTGCCTGGGTGAATGCAGCTACAACACTCTAGAAGTTCGACATCATCCAGGACACAGCAATCTGCTCAATCAGCACCCCATTCATTGGCTTAAACATCCACCTCCTCCACCAGTGGCACACTGTGGCAGCAGTGTGTACTATTTACAGGATGCACTGTAAAAACTCGCCAAGGTTTCTTCAGCAGCACCAAACCTGTGACCTCTACCACCTCGAAGGACAATGGCAGCAGGCGCGTGGGAACACCATCAGCTCCAAGTTCCCCTCCAAGTCACACACCATCCTGACTTGGAAATATATCGGCCGTTCCTTCATTGTCGCTGGAGCAAAATCCTGGAACTCCCTCCCTAACAGCACTGTGGGAGCACCTTCACCACACAGACTGCAGCGGTTCAAGAAGGCGGCTCACCACCACCTTCTCATGGGCAGTTGGGGGGGCAATAAATGTGGGCCTTCTCAGCAACGCCCACATCCCATGACTTAATTTAAATTTTTTAATAGATTTTAGGGGTTTGTGATGGTGACCAACATTTGCATAAACTGGTTCAATGAATAAGAATTAGCTGCAGCCCATCCATTGTAAGTATAGTGTGGCACTGGTGATTCTTAGCTCAGGTCAGTGATATGAAGGACTAGACAGGACACAATTCATGGTACGGCTAAAGTCTACTTTATTCCATTACATCTACACATACAGTGATAGTCCAATATATCAGTTTAATATCATTGAAATGTAACTGCAGTTCAGAATTACAGCACCACCGTGACAGCTGGGCTCAGCCTAACATACAATAACAGTAAACACTGATTTCCAGGAGTGTGTGCCTTTAGTTTCTACAACAAGGTAACTGGAATCAATTGTATCTTCAGCTTTAAATCATTTTCTAATGTTGGTGTAAAGACATTCAAACCGACCAACTAACAGTAAGTGGTTGCGTCTCTCGGTACAGTGCACTGACTCAGACTTCAGCACGCTTCTTTCTTCCTCTTTCCCTGGATTCCAGTTAACACTTTGCACCGACTTACACTGACACATCAACATTTCTTATACTTACTAACATTTACCTCCATTATACTGTTGCATTATTTTGTTCTGCTACAACTAAACATGAACCGATGAACTGAACTAACCTAGAAAGCTTAACTTATCAAAACTTGTGTTTTACTCCAAGCAATCTAACCAATCAATAATTTCTGATCTAAATTGGGGTTCCATTAACAACACACATGCACCTGTATCTGTTCAGCTGAATGGTTAATATATTTTCCCTATATGGGATATTTGTTTAATTAAAAGTTACGTGTTATTTACAGAGCTGTTCCAAGGGGTAATTAGCGCTGGAGACAAATTAAGGCTGGATCCCCAATTGAGCACTCACCACACAGAATGGCACTTGCAGGGTGTGCTCGTCCATCATTTATATCGATGGGTGGGCTGTCTGGGCATGTGGCCTTGCAATTTCCCAACCAGTGTTCCCTGTGAGTGCTGCCCCACATCAGGAGTGCCGGATTGGGGAATCAGCCCGCGTGTTCTTGCCTGGTTCAGATCCCTTGCTCATCAGTTAGCCCTATGTAGGTTCTGTTACATCTTCTTCTACATGAAGATGATCAACAGAGCCCAATGATTCCTTGAACAGAGGCAGAAGGTCATGCTTGGATAATGGAGATGTGAGGATGGACAGGTACTCTGGGGCTTTAGTCGGTGACCTCTGGATCAGAGTGTGTTTCTGCAGAACTTCCTTCAGGAGATTAATCGGACAGAGTCCGTGGGTTTGTAGACTACAGTTTCTGTGGAAGGAGTATTTTGATGGGATGAATTTCTATTCCCCAGCAAATGGTTTCTTATGATCTAATTGTTTATTGATTTGCAGTATGAAAGGAACAGTTTTTTGCACCATTGTGACGATGTCCTTGTCACTAGTTAGAAACACAAAAGGCCACTTGGCCCATCAAGGCCATTCCTTTCATGGCTCTTGCAAGACCAGTTCAATCATGGTTCCTCTCTCACCCAAGATCTCTACACTCTCCTCCTAATCTCCATGTGAATCACACAGGTCCACAGTCTACTGATAATGTTCACACCAAAAGATTGAATTATCCAGTAATTTCAGTTAAGCAATTTTGAAATACAGAAATTATTGATTGGTTAGATCACATCAGATATTGATTGAATTCCTTTTAAAAGGTATGAATTAACCCTGAATCAATTACCATCTCTGGACTTATATATCCAACCTCCTGTGGGAAAAGCTTGAAAAGTTTGGTGTTGAGAAAGCATTTGATCAAAACATCGAGTATCTAGCAATTAGTGCTGAACCCACTGTGAACCACACTTCTCCCGTTACTTTGTTGTGTTGTCTCTGGTGTCTCCCTTCTCCCCCTCCAAATCAGCGTTTAACTCTGGCAGAGTGAGTGAGCTCACAGGAGGAACTGGCACAAAGCACCGAATCCTCAAAATAACAGCACAAAGAGCTCAAATAACAGCATTGAGCCCACTCCTGTGCCAGAACTGCTTCTAAATGGCCTCCTCTTCTTCCTGGGTTCTTGTTCCTTCACCCCCTCCCTCAATCCCCCCTCACCGCCTCCCTCAATCCCCCCTCACCGTATCCCTCAATCCCCCCTCACCGTATCCCTCAATCACCCCTCATGGTATCCCTCAAACCCCCCTCACTCCGTCCCTCAATCCCCCTTCACCGCCTCCCTCAATCCCCCCCTCACCCCGTCCCTCAATGCCCCCTCACCGTGTCCCTTAATCCCCCCTCACCGCCTCCCTCAATCCCCCCCTCATCGCCTCCCTCAATCCCCCCTCACCGTGTCCCTCAATCCCCCCTCACCGCCTCCCTCAATCCCCCCCTCACCCCGTCCCTCAATCCCCCCTCACCCCGTCCCTCAATCCCCCCCTCACCGTGTCCCTTAATCCCCCCTCACCGCCTCCCTCAATCCCCCCCTCACCCCGTCCCTCAATCCCCCCTCACCGTATCCCTCAATCACCCCTCACCGCCTCCCTCAATCCCCCCTCACCATATCCCTCAATCCCCCCCTCACTGTATCCCTCAATCCCCCCTCACCCCCTCCCTCAATCACCCCTCACCGCCTCCCTCAATCCCCCCCCACTGTATCCCTCAATCCCCCCCTCGCCGTGTCCCTCAATTACCCCTCGCCCCGTCCCTCAATCCCCCCTCACCGTATCCCTCAATCACCCCTCACCCCCTCCCTCAATCCCCCCTCACCGCCTCCCTCAATCCCCCCTCACCGTATCCCTCAATCCCCCCTCACCATGTCCCTCAAACCCCCCTCACTCCGTCCCTCAATCCCCCCTCACCGTGTCCCTCAATCCCCCCTCACCCCGTCCCTTAATCCCCCCTCACCGCCTCCCTCAATCCCCCCCTCACCCCGTCCCTCAATCCCCCCTCACCGTATCCCTCAATCACCCCTCACCGCCTCCCTCAATCCCCCCTCACCATATCCCTCAATCCCCCCCTCACTGTATCCCTCAATCCCCCCTCACCCCCTCCCTCAATCACCCCTCACCGCCTCCCTCAATCCCCCCCACTGTATCCCTCAATCCCCCACTCGCCGTGTCCCTCAATCACCCCTCGCCCCGTCCCTCAATCCCCCCTCACCGTATCCCTCAATCACCCCTCACCCCCTCCCTCAATCCCCCCTCACCGCCTCCCTCAATCCCCCCTCACCGTATCCCTCAATCCCCCCTCACCATGTCCCTCAAACCCCCCTCACCCCGTCCCTCAATCCCCCCTCACCGTGTCCCTCAATCCCCCCTCACCCCGTCCCTCAATCCCCCCCTCACCGTGTCCCTCAATCCCCCCTCACCATGTCCCTTAATCCCCCTTCACCGCCTCCCTCAATCCCCCCCTCACCCCGTCCCTCAATGCCCCCTCACCGTGTCCCTCAATCTCCCCTCACCGCCTCCCTCAATCCCCCCTCACCCCGTCCCTCAATCCCCCCTCACCGTGTCCCTTAATCCCCCCTCACCGCCTCCCTCAATCCCCCCCTCACCGTCTCCCTCAAATCCCCCTCACCGTGTCCCTCAATCCCCCCTCACCGCCTCCCTCAATCCCCCCTCACCCCCTCCCTCAATCCCCCCTCACCGCCTCCCTCAATCCCCCCTCACCGTATCCCTCAATCCCCCCTCACCATGTCCCTCAAACCCCCCTCACCCCGTCCCTCAATGCCCCCTCACCGTGTCCCTTAATCCCCCCTCACCGCCTCCCTCAATCCCCCCCTCACCGTCTCCCTCAATCCCCCCTCACCGTGTCCCTCAATCCCCCCTCACTGCCTCCCTCAATCCCCCCCTCACCCCGTCCCTCAATCCCCCCTCACCCCGTCCCTCAATCCCCCCCTCACCGTGTCCCTTAATCCCCCCTCACCGCCTCCCTCAATCCCCCCCTCACCCCGTCCCTCAATCCCCCCTCACCGTATCCCTCAATCACCCCTCACCGCCTCCCTCAATCCCCCCTCACCATATCCCTCAATCCCCCCCTCACTGTATCCCTCAATCCCCCCTCACCCCCTCCCTCAATCACCCCTCACCGCCTCCCTCAATCCCCCCCCACTGTATCCCTCAATCCCCCCCTCGCCGTGTCCCTCAATCACCCCTCGCCCCGTCCCTCAATCCCCCCTCACCGTATCCCTCAATCACCCCTCACCCCCTCCCTCAATCCCCCCTCACCGCCTCCCTCAATCCCCCCTCACCGTATCCCTCAATCCCCCCTCACCATGTCCCTCAAACCCCCCTCACCCCGTCCCTCAATCCCCCCTCACCGTGTCCCTCAATCCCCCCTCACCCCGTCCCTCAATCCCCCCCTCACCGTGTCCCTCAATCCCCCCTCACCATGTCCCTTAATCCCCCTTCACCGCCTCCCTCAATCCCCCCCTCACCCCGTCCCTCAATGCCCCCTCACCGTGTCCCTCAATCTCCCCTCACCGCCTCCCTCAATCCCCCCTCACCCCGTCCCTCAATCCCCCCTCACCGTGTCCCTTAATCCCCCCTCACCGCCTCCCTCAATCCCCCCCTCACCGTCTCCCTCAAATCCCCCTCACCGTGTCCCTCAATCCCCCCTCACCGCCTCCCTCAATCCCCCCTCACCCCCTCCCTCAATCCCCCCTCACCGCCTCCCTCAATCCCCCCTCACCGTATCCCTCAATCCCCCCTCACCATGTCCCTCAAACCCCCCTCACCCCGTCCCTCAATGCCCCCTCACCGTGTCCCTTAATCCCCCCTCACCGCCTCCCTCAATCCCCCCCTCACCGTCTCCCTCAATCCCCCCTCACCGTGTCCCTCAATCCCCCCTCACTGCCTCCCTCAATCCCCCCCTCACCCCGTCCCTCAATCCCCCCTCACCCCGTCCCTCAATCCCCCCCTCACCGTGTCCCTTAATCCCCCCTCACCGCCTCCCTCAATCCCCCCCTCACCCCGTCCCTCAATCCCCCCTCACCGTATCCCTCAATCACCCCTCACCGCCTCCCTCAATCCCCCCTCACCATATCCCTCAATCCCCCCCTCACTGTATCCCTCAATCCCCCCTCACCCCCTCCCTCAATCACCCCTCACCGCCTCCCTCAATCCCCCCCCACTGTATCCCTCAATCCCCCCCTCGCCGTGTCCCTCAATCACCCCTCGCCCCGTCCCTCAATCCCCCCTCACCGTATCCCTCAATCACCCCTCACCCCCTCCCTCAATCCCCCCTCACCGCCTCCCTCAATCCCCCCTCACCGTATCCCTCAATCCCCCCTCACCATGTCCCTCAAACCCCCCTCACCCCGTCCCTCAATCCCCCCTCACCGTGTCCCTCAATCCCCCCTCACCCCGTCCCTTAATCCCCCCTCACCGCCTCCCTCAATCCCCCCCTCACCCCGTCCCTCAATCCCCCCTCACCGTATCCCTCAATCACCCCTCACCGCCTCCCTCAATCCCCCCTCACCATATCCCTCAATCCCCCCCTCACTGTATCCCTCAATCCCCCCTCACCCCCTCCCTCAATCACCCCTCACCGCCTCCCTCAATCCCTCCCCACTGTATCCCTCAATCCCCCCCTCACCGTGTCCCTCAATCACCCCTCGCCCCGTCCCTCAATCCCCCCTCACCGTATCCCTCAATCACCCCTCACCCCCTCCCTCAATCCCCCCTCACCGCCTCCCTCAATCCCCCCTCACCGTATCCCTCAATCCCCCCTCACCATGTCCCTCAAACCCCCCTCACCCCATCCCTCAATCCCCCCTCACCGTGTCCCTCAATCCCCCCTCACCCCGTCCCTCAATCCCCCCCTCACCGTGTCCCTCAATCCCCCCTCACCATGTCCCTTAATCCCCCTTCACCGCCTCCCTCAATCCCCCCCTCACCCCGTCCCTCAATGCCCCCTCACCGTGTCCCTCAATCTCCCCTCACCGCCTCCCTCAATCCCCCCTCACCCCGTCCCTCAATCCCCCCTCACCGTGTCCCTTAATCCCCCCTCACCGCCTCCCTCAATCCCCCCCTCACCGTCTCCCTCAAATCCCCCTCACCGTGTCCCTCAATCCCCCCTCACCGCCTCCCTCAATCCCCCCCTCACCCCGTCCCTCAATCCCCCCCTCACCGTGTCCCTCAATCCCCCCTCACCGCCTCCCTCAATCCCCCCTCACCCCATCCCTCAATCCCCCCTCACCGTGTCCCTTAATCCCCCCTCACCGTGTCCCTTAATCCCCCCTCACCCCCTCCCTGAATCCCCCCTCACCCCCTCCCTGAATCCCCCCTCACCGCCTCCCTCAATCCCCCCTCACCGTATCCCTCAATCTCCCCTCACCGTATCCCTCAATCCCCCCTCACCGTGTCCCTCAATCCCCCCCTCACCCCGTCCCTCAATCCCCCCTCACCGCGTCCCTCAATCCCTCCTCACCCCGTCCCTCAATCCCCCCTCACCGTGTCCCTTAATCCCCCCTCACCGTGTCCCTTAATCCCCCCTCACCGTCTCCCTCAATCCCCCCCTCACCCCGTCCCTCAATCCCCCCTCACCCCGTCCCTCAATCCCCCCTCACCCTGTCCCTCAATCCCCCCTCACCCCCTCACCCCGTCCCTCAATCCCCCCTCACCGTGTCCCTTAATCCCCCCTCACCGCCTCCCTCAATCCCCCCCTCACCCCGTCCCTCAATTCCCCCCTCACCCCGTCCCTCAATCCCCCCTCACCGTGTCCCTCAATCCCCACCTCACCCCGTCCCTCAATCCCCCCCTCACCCCATCCCTCAATCCCCCCTCACCGTGTCCCTTAATCCCCCCTCACCGCCTCTCTCAATCCCCCCCTCACCGTGTCCCTCAATCCCCACCTCACCCCGTCCCTCAATCCCCCCCTCACCCCGTCCCTCAATCCCCCCTCACCGTGTCCCTTAATCCCCCCTCACCGCCTCCCTCAATCCCCCCCTCACCCCGTCCCTCAATCCCCCCTCACCCACCTCCCTCAATCCCCCCACCATCTGCCTGATCACTTTCCAGAACCATACCTGACTGTCTCCTGACCCTATTTCTAATGTCCCCTCACTGTCTTTCCCCAGTATCTTATTCCTCAACTCAATTATCCTTTAGGTGAAAACATTTCTCCTAATCTTTAATTTAAGGTCTGTTATTTGAATTGTTACTAGAGTGAAATTTTAGCCTGGTTTCCACATACATTCTGTAATTTCTAATTGAGTGGAGATGTTTTCATTGTCTCGCTCTAACTGAGCGGTGTCATTTAACGGGATCCTACAGAGACTGAATATTCGTGTGATATGTTTTGTTCAGATCTTCCCTCACTTTATCCCATTCAATGTTCCAAGCAGTGCCAATCTTTGCAGGTTTCGCCCCATATCTGTCAGCAAACTCCTGATTGAAAGTGTGGAAAACCTTTTTCCAATAGGATGCTGCTTCTGCAGAGAGCTCCCGTTGGATAATCCAGGATTTGTAGTAATCATTAACTGTTTGGTAATCCTTGTAGGGTATGTACTTCTGATTTGTGTCTTTATTTTGGAATGTACAGTTGCTCGCGACTGAAGCTGTGCAAATATCCATTACAAGATGGTTGCTATCATTCCATCGATAACTGTTGAGTCCTTCGGGTCTGTGCTGGTTACTAAAATGCTGCTGGTGTTTAGGCGTCTCTGAATCACAGAAAACTCCACAGAAAGGACATTTCTTTGTGCAACAGATTAACCCTTTAAGCAGCTCCTTGTTCGGTTTGACGGATAACGTTTTAATCTTTGCTTCAACATCCCAACCTGTTACCTCATTGGGGAGAAACTTCTCTTCCTCTGCAATAGACGATAGAACGGCTTCTGCAAATTTCTTGGCATTGCTGTCGGTCGGGAATAGAACGAGTTTCATCTCATCTTTGGACATCGCGATTCTTGTCTTTAACTTTTCAACAAATAAATCAAGGAAGCTCTGAGCATTTCCAGAAACATTCTGGGCCACTGCATCTCTGACAACCGCTTTAGCCTGATCAGTGATCTCTGTGAGGATTTCTTTAGCTAGATGTGTAAAGGTGATCTCTCCTTCACGTTGTGTTTTGCAGTGTGCAATGACCTGATCGTGGAGCCAGTTGTTGGCGAAATTCTCAAAGTCACTGATATATCTGTAATATTCTTCAAAGCTGTTCCTTTGTTTTAAATGGACCAGAATCGCCACAGTGAAGTTATTGTGGAGTTTGTACTTTCCCTCGGGATCGTTTCTTTTCATATCATCCACGATTTTCAGGCCGAGATTCTTGAGCGTGGCGTCTTTGAGAGCTGGCAGGAAACAAGATTTCACAAATCGTTCCGCTTGTCTCTGATTCTGATCCTGCTCTGTATAAATATCCATGAAGAGATCAAAGTATTTGTCTTTCATGTTTTGCAGCCTCCTCCGTGGGTCGTGTGTGTTGATAAATCTGGTTTGCATGGCCTTGAATCTTGGTGCAGCGTAACCGCACATGTGAAGTTTAAACTCCGCCCTGAAAATCTCACTCATTGTAAACTTCGGATCTAAAATTTTGTTCATTTTTTTCTCTATGTAATTCAAAAATTTAATACAATATTTACTATCATAATCCGTGTCCATTGTTGTATTGTGATCGATGTGCTGCCTGCATTTAGTCTCCAGTGACTTTGATATTATTCCTGCTCGGTGAAGATCTGATGGTTGGACAGATCTGGATATTCTCTTAACCTTGGTCATCAGTGACACGTCGATGTGTTTCTCTACAATCTGAAAGCTGCGGGTCCCTAGCTCAGACAGAGATTTACTTTTCAGTCTTTCGGTAATCACTCTCCCTTGTGTTTTTGTGTTCTCTCTCACAAGATTTTCAATCTCCACGTCAATGTTTGTCACTGTGCAGGGCTGGTAGTCCAGTTGAGAGAGTGTATCGCACCACATCTTTTCAAAGGCATCCTTCACTTCCCCATCACTTAACACCTGCGGCTTTCCTTTACACTTCAGTAAAAGCTCCTTGACTTGTTCTTCAATCTTCTTCCTACATTCATTCCAAATACCATCCACTCTCTGTAATCCCACACGTCTATTGACAGTGTCCTTACATTTCTGTATTGAATAGCCTTGAAGGTCTTCGCATAAAGTGGAAATGTTCAGTTTGAATTGCTCCCTGTATTTCTCCATCAGCTGTGCATTATCAGCCCCACTTTCAAAGTGAGCTTTTAGTTCAGCGTGAGTGTCAGACATCCTTTGGTTAATCTCTGTGCTGATCTCCAAGCCCAGTATTGGGAGCAGTTGGTTGAGATCACCTTTAGCATTATTTATACTGTTTTCACTCTCATTGGTCCAGGTATATACGAAATTGCGGATCTTCCATTCCCAGTGTTTGTACTTCATGGAGAGCTGGTTGTAAGCCTCAGCGACCAAACTATTCTGGAAGCTGAAAATGAAATTCTCATTTTTCACCTGGTCCCAAAGCCCAGACATCCATTTGATAAAGTCTGGAATTGTTAAAGCTCTTTGAGATTGACTGCGTTTTACTAAACATTGAATGAGACACTTCTTCAGTTCAAAGACATGTTCACTGTAGCCAGTGCTCACTGCAGCCATCGGAGGGGTGCCGTGCCACAGACCAGGGATGTACCAATTGTTCTTATCAGGGTCATAGTCCATCACATCACAGAACGTTACTCGGTCTAACTTCTCCAGTTTAGCCGCAGCCTCTGTCATCTTATCCAGCTGTTCCAGTAGTTTTTGCCGACCCCTCAGGTTCTGATCATGCGCACACACATCTCCAACATTCTGGTGGACAAATTGGCAGTTTGGCCCTTTCCCTGTTTGCCTCATGCGGATTAAGGAATGAACGACAATCTGCAAAACATCTTTCATCTCTGTGGGATTCTCCATGCCTATATTTACTAAAGTTAAATTGCTTAATCCAATGACGAATGTCGCCAGCTCATTGTCGTGCTCGTAACTGTCTGTGAGTGTTGCGAGTTCTGGCGCTTTCAGCCCCTCCGTGTCAATCACCAGGATGAAATCACAGCCCAGCTCTGCTGCCAGGGGCCCTGTGACTTTGATCAACTGCATGAAGGCTCCTCGAGTACATCGGCCACTACTCACAGCAAACTGCAACCCAAACATTGTATTTAGGAGTGTGGACTTTCCTGTGCTCTGGACACCAATCACTGTCAGCACAAAGACACGGGAAGCAGTTCCCACCTTCTGGGCCACAGCATTCAGTACGGCAGTGACCCACTGAACGGGAATATTGGAAACATCTCCATCAATAAGCTCCAGTGGGAACCCATCCAGCAATAGTTCAGCAGCAACACCTGGTAAACTCAGTACATTCGGATCTACCTTGCTCTCTGATCTGCTCTTACCTGGTGTCACTGAAACCTCATAAACCTGGCCGAGTTCCCGCATGAAATGCTCAAGTCCGAGGGAACTGTCAGACATCTTCTGATCCAAGGCTTTCAGCTCACTCACCTTCTGCTTTGAGTCTTCGCACAGCTTTTTATAACTGCTACGCAATGTTGACATAATTTCTATCGATTTCCTGTCCAGATCCAGCTTCAGCCATTGTAGGACAAAGGCCCGCTCAACCCCATCAGTTGTTGTCAGTACTTTAATAAACTGCTGCAGCTCTTCCGACATTTGCTGCTTGAACTGAGCTTCCCGGATTCCTTGCTTCTTTTGGTCCAGCTCATGCTTATATTCCTCTGTGGACTTGTTCCCACGGCGTTTCATGCGAGACTTCTCTTTCTCAGCTTCAGACCAGTCTTGCCAGGGCTTACCATGAAAGGGTAATGCTCTCCGTTTATACCCAGGAATGTCTCCAGGGTTAAGTCCTCTCAATATATCGGAGGCCAGTTGTTTGGCTTGTTGTATTTTCGGATGATGTTCATCGACCTGAATCCCACTTTTCCTCGCAATATCAGCCATTTGCTCCTGGTTCAGGAAGGTCTGCTCTCCTTTTCCAATTGGAATTATTTGTTTTATTTGGGAACGAAGATTTCCCACAAGTTTTGCATCATTTATATTTGTCCGAACAATGCATTGTTGAGGTTTTAACTTCAGATCTTTGAACAGTTTCATTGTCTGCTCCGGGGTTATCCTTTGCTGCTTGCTGTGGGAGTTTATTATGAGAAAGAATTTTGCTGGTGACTGTGCGAGAGAAGTGAGGAATTCTCTTTCCTTCTCACCAATAACATCAATGAAAATAAAGAGAGCAGCGGAGACTTTCGCGAGAAACCGAGTGTTTCTCTGGTGAGTTTCAGCATCGCCTCAGAGATTAATGAAGGCAGCAGCCTCCGGGAATATGTCCAAATCGCTTTTCCCAGAAGGAAGATACCAGCAGATCTCAGCTAGTCCATCGGATATTCCACGGGGCACATTCCCATATTCCATCTCAGAGTGCAGGAAGATATTCTGCTGCTGCTGTGTCTGGCTCAAGGTAAGGTTGAGGATTCTGGATTTGGAGATACTGCACCTTCCGAGTCTGATGAAGGAAACGGTCGGCATGGCTGCAGTCACAATGGTCTCCTGCACAAAGCTTGTACAGGATTTTGGGCACCACGTTTTAACAAGAGACCTCGTGGCCCAGAGGAGAAGGGTGGCACCAGGCCCATCTGTGGAACCCCTCTGCTGATCTGTGTTATAACTGATCCCGTCTGGCTGCAGGAAAGGCAGTGCAAACTGGCACAGAGACATCTTCAGCATCAGCTCCTGCTGCAGGAAGCAGTCCGCACAGAGGAAAATGGCAGTGATGATATCTAGAGGATTAATCCCAGAAATCTGTGTGTCTTTCGATTCAAAGAAACCACTGAAATCATCATCAGCATCAGTCTCACCTTCGAATTGTTGAGCGAGTGCCCATTCGGGATTCCTCGCTGTTGAGTTGGCCGAAAGGATTCTTCGGAGAAAACGCCAAGGGATATCTTTCGGCTGAGTTGGTTTATTGACCTTCAGTTTATCCCAACTAATCTCCCGCATGTAATTTAGTGACAGTTTGTGAGGATAATAATCTTGTAATCCCAAATCATTAACAATTTGGGGCGGGCTATCATTTGGGAACATGTTTGATTATTCAGTACAGTCACTGGGAGAATGTGAGTGCCTTTTGATAGTATTCTCCCGGCAAAACTAATATCCTAACAAAGATTCCTTTGTGCACGAGGCTACCTGTTCATCAGTTCAGCTTAGGACCTGTAAAGCCCTCTCCAATTCCTTCGAAGCAGTCTGAAAATGTTCCAAGCTTTGTTTCCTGTGATTCCCAGAGGGCGTGGATTCGTTCCGTGATTCCCAGGGGGCCCGGGTTCCTGCCCTGTGATTCCCAGAGGGCCTGGGTTTGATCCGTGTGATTCCCAGGGGGCCCGGGTTCCTGCCCTGTGATTCCCAGGGGGCCTGGGTTCCTGACCTGTGATTCCCAGGGGGCCTGAGTTTATTCCCTGTGATTCGCAGGGGGCCTGGGTTCCTGCCCTGTGATTCCCAGGGGGCCTGGGTTCCTGCCCTGTGATTCCCAGGGGGCCTGGGTTTGTTCCCTGTGATTCCCAGAGGGCCTGGGTTTGTTCCCTGTGATTCCCAGAGGCCCGGGTTCCTGCCCTGTGATTCCCAGAGGGCCGGCCGAGCTATTATTCGGCACTGGTAGCAAGTTGAAGTTCCTCTGTGTGTCCTTTGTCGGCCGTCCTTGTATTGTCACCGCGTGGATTGGGAGCGATCAGTGGATCAGTGCACGGTAAAGCTGTGGACATTTGAAAATGAAGTTATCAGATTTAACAGGCTGCAGCAAGTGCCAGAATTCTATCATTGTGTACAACAGAATGAGCTGTTCCCTCTGATCCCATTTCCTCAGCCCTCTCCTGTTCTGGTCTAGTCTTTCTGTTCTCATACTTATCCTATTCCCTTTTAGATGCTGTTACTGACCCAGAAATTGGACGCTTTGCGCCGGCCGGTTTTGTAGAAACAATGGCGGCTGACTTGCTTCCACCCAGTTCCGGCGTGGAACGCGACAGCTGCCATATTGGGCATGTCGACAGCGCTGCCACTGCCTGCGCTCAGCGCAAGTATTTTAGTTACCAGAAGCGTGATATCAATCAGCGTGCAATGTTGAATTGACGCACGCTCATCGATTTTGGACCTCGCTGCTCCCCTTACTCTCCAAAGCATGGCCGTGCATGTAGCCATTGACGGCATGTAGAGCCAGGAGAAAGCGGTGCTGAGCTGTAAACCAGAGAGTAAACCACTGCTGGGATAACCGGTAACTATGGTAATTGGAGTGAACATCAAATCTCCTCCCCCTGGTCACTCAAACATTACCATAGAAGTTTACAGCACGGATGGAGTCCATTTCGTCCCATCATGTCCGCGCCGGCCAACCAACAGCTATCCAGCCGAATCCTACTTTCCATAGCCCTGTAGCTTACGGCACTTTAAGTGCAACTTCAAGAATTTTTAAAATGTGGTGAGGGTTTTTACCTCCACCAGCCTTTCAGGCAGTGAGTTCCAGACCCCACCACCCTCTGGGTGAAGACATTTCCCCTGATATCTCCTCTATACACATTGTGGAGTTCAGAAGAATGAGAGGTGATCTTATTGAAACTTATAAGATAATGAGGGTGCTCGACAAGGTGGATGCAGAGAGGATATTTCCACTCAGGGGAAACTAAAACTAGGGGACATAGTCTTAGAATAAGGGGCCACCCATTTATAACTGAGATGAGGAGGAATTTCTTCTCTCAGAGGGTTGTAAATCTGTGGAATTCTCTGCCCCAGAGAGCTGTGGAGGCTGGGTCATTGAATTTATTTAAGGCGGGGATGGACAGATTTGAGCGATAAGGGAGTAAAGGGTTATGGGGAGCGGGCAGGGAGCTGAGTCCATGATCCGATCAGCAATGATCGTATTAAATGGCGGAGCGGGCTCGAGGGGGCGTATGGCCTACTCCTGCTCCTATTTCTTATGTTCTTAAACCTCCACCCAATTACTTTAAATCTGTGCACCCTGGTTGTTGACCCCTCTGTCAAGGGAAACCGGTCCTTCCTATTCACTCTATCCAGGCCCCTCATAATTTTATACACCTCAATCAGGTCTCCCCTCAGTCTCCTCTGTTCCAAAGAAAACAGACCCAGCAGCTCCAATCTTTCCTTATAGCCAAAATTCTCCAGTCCAAGCAACAATCTTGTAAATCTCCTCTGCACCCTTTCCAGTGCAATCTCATCTTTCCTGTAAAGTGGTGACCAGAACTGTTATGTATGTAAACCTGTAATTACCATGTCTAACCACCAGAGGGCTTATCCCCTGGAGTCCCAAGGGATCCCATAATCCCTTGGGAGCACCTGTATATAAGGAGGCCTCACAGGCTGGAGAGGCACTCTGAGATCTGCACTTACTTTGAGCTTGCAGCATCTAGTCTGACTCTTTATCCAAGACATAACAACTGGCGACGAGATACAGACAATGAACCCCAACGCAATAATGCAGAGAACTGTGGGCATCCTGGAGAAATTTTTGGAGGGAGATGATTGGGAAACCTTCATGGAGTGACTTGACCAATACTTTGTGGCCAATGAGCTGGAAGGAGAAGCAAATGCTGCCAAACGAAGGGCGATCCTCCTCACCGTTTGCGGTGCATCAACGTATGGCCTCATGAAAAACTTGTTCGCTCCAGCAAAACCCACATACAAGTCATTTGATGAGCTGTACACACTGGTCTGGGAGCATCTAAACCCGAAGGAAAGCATTCTGATGGCGAGGTATCAGTTCTACATGTACAAGAGGTCTGAAGGCCAGGAAGTGGCGAGCTACGTCACCGAGCTAAGGCGCCTTGCAGGACATTGCAAATTTGAAGGAAACTTGGAGCACATGCTCAGGGACTTCTTTGTACTTGGCATTGGCCATGAAATAATACTTCGCAAACTTTTGACTGTAGAGACCCCAATCTTGTGTAAAGCCATAGCGATAGCCCAGGCATTCATCGCCACCAATGACGATATCAAACAAATCTCACGAGTGCTGCTGCAAGTACTGTGAACAAAGTAACATTGTTTTCAAATCAAAATGTACATGGCAGGACTTACATGACTGTAGCTGCACGTCCGCAGATGACTGAGTCCGCTATCAAGGATGGCGAATACACCTTGTTGGCGCTGCGGGGGTGATCATTGATTCCATTCATGACGTTTCAAAGGATACGTTTGCAAGGGCTGTGGAACAATGGGACCCTCCAATACATGTACAGGCGAGCTGCAAATCCTGCAAACCACCATGTAGCAGAGGAGGACAGATCCACGGTGGATCATGATGAACCAGCGCCTTAGACCGAGGAGGCAGAAGTATATGGGGTGCACACATTTACCACAAAGTGACTCCCGATAATGTTGAAGGTTGAATTAAATGGACTCCTCGTGTCCATGGAGCTGGACACGGGTGCAAGCCAGTCCATAATGAGTAAAAAGACATTCGATAAGTTGTGGTGCAACAAGGCTTCAAGGCCAGTCCTGATTCCCATTCGTACCAAACTCAGAACGTACACAAAGGAGCTGATTCCTGTAATTGGCAGTGCTACCAGAAAGGTCTCCTACGATGGAGCGGTGCACGAGTTACCACTCTGGGTGTTACCGGGCGATGGCCCCACACTGTTCGGCAGGAGCTGGCTGGGAAAGATACGCTGGAACTGGGACGACAAAAAATTGTCAATGCTCTCGGTAGGCTACTATTACCCACCACCCGGGTGGAGATGGCACAGCCGGCAGATTTAGTTATGGAAATGGAAGCATCCGAGAGTGAGCAGTCACCTGTTACCGCTCGACAGATTAGAACCTGGACGAGCCAGGACCCCTTACTGTCCTGAGTAAAAAACTGTGTGCTCCACGGGAGTTGGTCTAGTGTCCCGTTAGAGACACAGTAAGTAATAAAGCCAGCGGCGCAAAGATGAAATGTCTATACAGCCAGACTGCCTCCTATGGGGTAATCGGGTAGTGGTGCCAAAAAAGGGCAGGGTCATTTTCATTGGTGATCTCCACAGTACCCATCTAGGCATTGTAATGTTGTAAGCGATAGCCAGATCCCACGTGTGGTGGCCCGGTATCAATGCAGACTTAGAGTCCTGTGTGCACAAATATAATACATGTTCCCAGTTAAACAATGCCACCAGGAGGGCGCCACTAAGGTTATGGTCCTGCTCCTCCAAACCTAGGGTTCATGTCGATTATGCAGGCCCATTCTTGGGTAAAATGTTTTTAGTGGTTGTAGATGCGTACTCCAAATGGACTGAGTGTGTGATAATGTCCGTAAGTACGTCCGCTGCCACCATTGAAAGCTTACGGGCCATGATTTCCACGCATGGCCTGCCTGATGTCCTTGTAAGTGACAATAGGCCATGTTTTACCAGTGCCGAGTTCATGTCATGTCTGCCCCGTTTAAGCCAGTGTCTGACGGTCAGGCAGAACGAGCAGTTCAAACAATCAAGCAGAGCTTGAAAAGGGTAACTGAAGACTCACTGCAGACTTGCTTATCCCGAGTCATAGAAACATAGAAAATAGCTGCAGGAATAGGCCATTCGGCCCTTCGAGTCTGCACCACCATTCAATAAGATCATGGCTGATCATTCCCTCAGTGCCCCTTTCCTGCTTTCCATACCCCTTGATCCCCTTAGCCTTAAGGGCTATATCTAAATCCCTCTTGAATATATCCAATGAACTGGCATCAACGACTCTCTGCAGTACGGAATTCTACAGGTTAACAACTCTGTGAGTGAAGAAGTTTCTCCTCATCTCAGTCCTAAATGGCCTACCCCTTATCCTAAGACTGTGTCCCCTGCTTCCAGACTTCCCCAACATCGGGAACATTCTACCCGCATCTAACCTGTCCAGTCCTGTCAGAATCTAATACGTTTCTATGAGATCCCCTCTCATCCTTCTAACTCCAATGTTGATCCAGTCTCTCCTCATATGTCAGTCCTGCCATCCTGGGAATCAGTCTGGTGAACCTTCGCTGCATTCCCTCAATAGCAAGAACGTCCTTCCTCAGATTAGGAGACCAAAACTAAACACAATATTCCAGGTGAGGCCTCACCAAGGCCCTGTACAACTACAGTAAGACCTCCCTGCTCCTATACTCAAATCCCCTAGCTATGAAGGCCAACATACCATTTGCCTTCTTCACCGCCTGCTGTACCTATAAGCCAACTTTCAATGACTGATGAACTATGACACCCAGGTCTCGTTGCACCTCCCCTTTTCCTAATCTGCCACCATTCAGATAATATTCTGCCTTTGTGTTTTTACCACCAAAGTGGATAACCTCACATTTATCCACATTATACTGCATCTGCCATGCATTTGCCCACTCACCTAACCTGTCCAAGTCACCCTGCAGCCTCCTAGCGTCCTCCTCACAGCTCACACCGCCATCCAGTTTAGTGTCCTCTGCAAACTTGGAGATATTACACTCAATTCCTTCATCCAGATCATTAATATATATTGTAAAGAGCTGGGTCCCAGCACTGAGCCCTGCGACACCCCACTAGTCACTGCCTGCCATTTAGAAAAGGACCCGTTTATCCCGACTCTCTGCTTCCTGTCTGCCAACCAATTCTCTATCCACATCAGTATATTACCCCAATACCATGTGCTTTGATTTTACACACCAATCTCTTGTGTGGGACCTTGTCAAAAGCCTTTTGAAAGTTCAAATACACTACATCCACTGGTTCTCCCTTGTCCACACTGCTAGATACATCCTCAAAAAACTCCAGAAGATTTATCAAGCATGATTTCCCTTTCACAAATCCATGCTGACTTGGACCGATCCTGTCACTGCTTTCCAAATGCGCTGCTATTTTATCCTTAATAATTGATTCCAACATTTTCCCCACTACTGATGTCAGGCTAACCGGTCTATAATTACCTGTTTTCTCTCTCCCTCCTTTTTTAAAAAGTGGTATTACATTAGCTACCCTCCAGTCCATAGGAACTGATCCAGAGTCAATAGACTGTTGGAAAATGATCACCAATGCATCCATTATTTCTAGGGCCACTTCCTTAAGTACTCTGGAATGCAGACTATCAGGCCCCGGGGATTTATCAGCCTTCAATCTCAACAATTTCCCTAACACAATTTCCCGCCTAATAAGGATACCCTTCAATTGCTCCTTCTCACTAGACCCTCGGTCCCCTAGTAAATCCGGAAGGTTATTTGTGCCTTCCTTCATGAAGACAGAATCAAAGTATTTGTTCAATTGGTCTGCCATTTCTTTGTTCCCCATTATAAATTCACCTAAATCCGACTGCAAGGGACCTACATTTGTCTTCACTAATCTTTTTCTCTTCACATATTTATAGATGCTTTTGCAGTCAGTTTTTATGTTCCCGGCAAGTTTCCTCTCGTACTCTATTTTCCCCCTCTTAATTAAACCCTTAGTCCTCCTCTGCTGAATTCTAAATTTCTCCCAGTCCTCAGGTTTGCTGCTTTTTCTGGACAATTTATATGCCTCTTCCTTGGATTTAACACTATCCTTAATTTCCCTTGTTAGCCACGGTTGAGCCGCATTCCCCATTTATTTTTACTCCAGACAGAGATGTACAATTGTTGCAATTCATCCATGTGATCTTTAAATATTTCCTATTGCCTATCCACCATCAACCCTTTTAATATAATTTGCTCGTCTATCCTAGCCAATTCATGCCTCATTCCATCGAAGTTACCTTTCCTTAAGCTCAGGACCCTAGTTTCTGAATTAACTGTGTCACTATCCATCTTAATTAAGAATTCTACCATATTATGGTCGCTCTTCCCCAAGGGACCTCGCACAACAAGATTGCTAATTAGTCCCTTCTCATTACACATCATCCAGTCTAGGATGGCCAGCCCTCTAGTTGGTTCCTCAGCATATTGGTCTAGAAAACCATCCCTAATAAACTCCAGGAAATTCTCCTCCACCGCATTGCTACCAGTGTGGTTAGCCCAATCATTATGTAGATTAAAGTCGCCCATGATAACTGCTGTACCTTTATTGCACACATCCCTTATTTCTTGTTTGATGCTGTTCCCAACCTCACTACTACTGTTTGGTGGTCTGTACACAACTCCCACTAGCGTTTTCTGCCCCTTGGTATTCCGTAGCTCCACCCATACCGATTCCACATCATCCAAGCTAATGTCCTTCCTTGCTATTGCATTAATTTCCTCTTTAACCAGCAATGCCACCCCACCTCCTTTTCCTTTCTGTCTATCCTTTCTAAATGTTGAATCCCCCTGGATGTTGAGTTCCCAGCCTTGGTCAACCTGGAGCAATAAGAACATAAGAACATAAGAATTAGGAACAGGAGTAGGCCATTTAGCCCCTCGAGCCTGCTCCGCCATTCAACAAGATCATGGCTGATCTGGCCGTGGACTCAGCTCCTTACCCGCCCACTCCCCGTAAGCCTTATTTCCCTTATTGGTTAAAAATCTATCTATCTGTGACTTGAATACATTCAATGAGCTAGCCTCAACTGCTTCCTTGGGCAGAGAATTCCACAGATTCACAACCCTCTGGGAGAAGAAATTCCTTCTCAACTCGGTTTTAAATTGGCTCCCCCGTACTTTCAGGTTGTGCCCCCTAGTTCTAGTCTCCCTGACCAGTGGAAACAACCTCTCTGCCTCTATCTTGTCTATCCCTTTCATTATTTTAAATGTTTCTATAAGATCACCCCTCATTCTTCTGAACTCCAACGAGTAAAGACCCAGTCTACTCAATCTATCATCATAAGGTAACCTCATCTCCGGAATCAACCGAGTGAATCGTCTCTGTACCCCCTCCAAAGCTAGTATATCCTTCCTTAAGTAAGGTGACCAAAACTGCATGCAGTATTCCAGGTGCAGCCTCACCAATACCCTGTACAATTGCAGCAGGACCTCCCTGCTTTTGTACTCCATCCCTCTCGCAATGAAGGCCAACATTCCATTCGCCTTCCTGATTACCTGCTTCACCTGCAAACTAACATTTTGGGATTCATGCATGAGGACCCCCAGGACCCTCTGCACCGCAGCATGTTGTAATTTCTCCCCATTCAAATAATATTCCCTTTTACTGTTTTTTTTCCCAAGGTGGATGACCTCACACTTTCCGACATTGTATTCCATCTGCCAAACCTTAGCCCATTCGCTTAACCTATCTAAATCTCTTTGCAGCCTTTCTGTGTCCTCCGTGATACCAATTATATCATATCCGTTAACTGCAATCCGCGCAGTTAATTCGTCCACCTTATTCCGAATACGCTTCGCATTGAGGCGCAGAGCCTTCAGGCTTGGCTTTTTAACACACTTTGCCCCTTTAGAATTTTGCTGTAATGTGGCCCTTTTTGTTTTTTGCTTTGAGTTTCTCTGCCCTCCACTTTTACTATTCTCCTTTCCATCTTTTGCTTCTGCCTCTATTTTATTTCCCTCTGTCTCCCTGCATAGGTTCCCATCCCCCTGCCATATTAGTTTAACTCCTCCCCAACAGCACTAGCAAACATTCCCCCTAGGACATTGGTTCCGGTCCTGCCCAAGTGCAGACTGTCCGGTTTGTACTGCTCCCACCTCCCCCAGAACCGGTTCCAATGTCCCAGGAATTTGAATCCCTCCCTTCTGCACCACTCCTCAAGCCACGTATTCATCTGAGCTATCCTGCGATTCCTACTCTGACTAGCATGTGGCACTGGTAGCAATCCTGAGATTACTACTTTTGTAGTATAGAAATAAAACAAGCAAATTAGAAGCACAAATTCATCTTAAAATGTATGATATAGCAGCCGGAGGACTGGAGGACTGCTAATGTTGTAACTTTGTTTAAAAAGGGAGAAAGGTATAGACCGAGTAATTGCAGGCCAGTCAGCCTAACCGCGATGGTGGGAAAATTATTGGAAAAATTCCTGAGGGGCCGGATAAATCTTCAATTGGAAAGACATGGATTAATCAAGGACAGTCATCATGGATTTGTCAAGGGAAGGTCTTGACTGACTAACTTGATTGAATACAAATAAGGCGTGACTGGAAGCTAAATATTCTACGCGGCAAGGTCTTTAGACAGGACAGGGAAATTGGGAAAGAATGGGGAGCAGCAATATTGATTCTATCACAATTACAGCAGTAGGAAGAGGGTGAGCAGGTAATGGAAACACTCTGGGTAGAGTTAAGAAACAGCAAAAGATGGAAGACTCTGGTGGGAGTTGTCTACAGGCCTGCTTACAGCAGTGATGTAGTAGTGGGATGTATAAATACAGAGATCAGGGAAGCGTTTAGCAAAGGCAAAGTGGTTATAATAGAGATTTAGAGTCACTAACCAAAGTTTGAAACTAATGGAAGGCTGACATCGAAAGAATGAGACATAAACTGACCTCAGTAAACTGGACTGAATTATTAATGCTTAAAGCAACAGAGGAACTATGGGAAATGAGTAAAACATTAGAGCGGAAGGACAGGCTAGGGTGTGTGGCCCAAATAACGTTATTTATACAAACTAATATGTAGCTTCACCTAGTGGGCTATTGTGGGAATGCAACTACTGCTGTATATACAATAAAGAGCTATGTGACTAGGTCATTTCCTGTAGAGCCATCTTGTATGTGTGTGCTTTAGTAATGTAAAGAATATATCACATTGGCGATGAGGATAGGATAATTGGATTCCCTAGCTGAAATTTGTGTTGGTGGATGCTCCAGCCCAACAACAGGGTGACCTATAGAGGTCCTTTGTTTTGCAGAACAGCTAAATATCCAAGGTAAGTTTCAAGCACAGTGTTGATATCGCCAGAGTCCTGGTGGCCGAGCCTATCGGAATAATAGGGCAATTGGGTGAGTTGCAATGCGACCGAGACACTTTCGGAGCATATGTGGAGTGGCTAGAAATATTTTTCTCCGCAAATAGTATCATCGAAGTCCCCGATGATGAAAACCGTAACCGGGTGGTTTTTAGAAAGAAAACGGGCTATTTTCTTAACAGAAGCAGACCACGAGGTGTATGAAGCCCTGAAAATTTTTGCTTGTTCCGCCAAGCCAAATAATCTTTTGGAACTACTAGGGGAACGAGGGTCTAGTGAAAAGGAGGAACTGAAGGAAATCCTTATTCAGTGTGAAATTGTGTTGGGCAAATTGATGGGATTGAAGGCCGATAAATCCCCGGGGCCTGATGGTCTACGTCCCGGAGTACTTCAGGAAGTGGTTCTAGAAATAGTGGATGCATTGGTGATCATTTTCCAACAGTCTATCGACTCTGGATCAGTTCCTATGGACTGGAGGGTAGCTAATGTAACACCACTTTTTAAAAAAGGAGCGATAGAGAAAACGGGTAATTATAGACCGGTTAGCCTGATGTCGGTAGTGGGGAAAATGTTGGAATCAATTATTAAAGATGAAATAGCAGTGCATTTGGAAAGCAGTGACAGGATCGGTCCAAGTCAGCATGGATTTATGAAAGGGAAATCATGCTTGACAAATTTTCTCGAATTTTTTGAGCCTGTAACTAGTAGAATGGACAAGGGAGAACCAGTGGATGTGGTGTATTTGGACTTTCAAAAGGCTTTTGACAAGGTCCCACACAAGAGATTGGTGTGCAAAATCAAAGCACATGGGATTGGGGGTAATATACTGACGTGGATAGAGAACTGGTTGGCAGACAGGAAGCAGAGAGTTGGGATTAACGGGTCCTTTTCAGAATGGCAGGCAGTGACTAGTGGGAGTGCCGCAGGGCTCAGTGCTGGACCCCAGCTATTTACAATATACATTAATGATTTAGATGAAGGAATTGAGTGTAATATCAACAAGTTTGCAGATGACACTAAGCTGGGTGGCGGTGTGAGCTGTGAGGAGGATGCTAAGAGGCTGCAGGGTGACTTGGATAGGTTAGGTGAGTAGGCAAATACATGGCAGATGCAGTATAATGTGAATAAATGTGAGGTTATCCACTTTGGTAGCAAAAACACGAAGGCAGAACATTATCTGAATGGCGGCAGATTAGGAAAGGAGGAGGTGCAACGAGACCTGGGTGTCATGGTTCATCAGTCATTGAAAGTTGGCATACAGGTACAGCAGGCCGTGAAGAAGGCAAATGGTATGTTGGCCTTCATAGCGAGGGGATTTGAGTATAGGAGCAGGAAGGTCTTACTGCAGTTGTACAGGGCCTTGGTGAGGCCTCACCTGGAATATTGTGTTCAGTTTTGGTCTCCTAATCTGAGGAAGGACGTTCTTGCTATTGAGGGAGTGCAGTGAAGGTTCACCAGACTGATTCCAGGGACGGCTGGACTGACATATGAGGAGAGACGGGATCGACTGGGCCTGTATTCATTGGAATTTAGAAGGATGAGAGGGGATCTCATAGAAACATATAAAATTCTGACGGGACTGGACAGGTTAGATGCAGGAAGAATGTTCCCGATGTTGGGGAACTCCAGAACCAGGGGACACAGTCTAAGGATAAGGGGTAAGCCATTTAGGACTGAGATGAGGAGAAACATCTTCACTCAGAGAGTTGTTAACCTACCGTAGAGAGTTGTTAACCTGTGGAATTCCCTACCGCAGAGAGTTGTTGATGCCAGTTCATTAGATATATTCAAGAGGGAGTTAGATATGGCCCTTACGGCTGAAGGGATCAAGGGGTATGGAAAGAAAGCAGGAAAGGGGTACTGAGGTGAATGATCAGCCATGATCTTATTGAATGGTGGTGCAGGCTCGAAGGGCCGAATGGTCTAATCCTGCACCTATTTTCTATGTTTCTATGTTTCTATGACCCGGATTCCCATCCAACCGACCCGGAGTACAACCGACCCGGACTACAACCGACCCGGACTACAACCGACCCGGACTACAACCGACCCGGACTCCAAACGACCCGGACTACAACCGACCCGGACTACAACCGACCCGGACTACAAACGACCCGGACTCCAAACGACCCGGACTCCAAACGACCCGGACTACAACCGACCCGGACTCCAAACGACCCGGACTACAACCGACCCGGACTACAACCGACCCGGACTACAACCGACCCGGACTACAAACGACCCGGACTCCAAACGACCCGGACTACAACCGACCCGGACTACAACCGACCCGGACTACAAACGACCCGGACTCCAAACGACCCGGACTCCAAACGACCCGGACTACAAACGACCCGGACTACAACCGACCCGGACTACAAACGACCCGGACTACAACCGACCCGGACTACAAACGACCCGGACTACAAACGACCCGGACTACAAACGACCCGGACTACAACCGACCCGGACTACAACCGACCCGGACTACAACCGACCCGGACTACAACCGACCCGGACTACAACCGACCCGGACTACAACCGACCCGGACTACAAACGACCGACCCGGACTACAACCGACCCGGACTCCAAACGACCCGGACTACAACCGACCCGGACTCCAAACGACCCGGACTACAAACGACCGACCCGGACTACAACCGACCCGGACTACAACCGACCCGGACTACAAACGACCCGGACTCCAAACGACCCGGACTACAAACGACCCGGACTACAACCGACCCGGACTACAAACGACCCGGACTACAACCGACCCGGACTACAAACGACCCGGACTACAAACGACCCGGACTACAAACGACCCGGACTACAACCGACCCGGACTACAACCGACCCGGACTACAACCGACCCGGACTACAACCGACCCGGACTACAACCGACCCGGACTACAACCGACCCGGACTACAAACGACCGACCCGGACTACAACCGACCCGGACTCCAAACGCCCCGGACTACAAACGACCCGGACTACAAACGCCCCGGACTACAACCGACCCG
Source organism: Pristiophorus japonicus (assembly GCF_044704955.1). Lineage (NCBI taxonomy): Eukaryota > Metazoa > Chordata > Chondrichthyes > Pristiophoridae > Pristiophorus > Pristiophorus japonicus. The sequence goes on from NC_091978.1 coordinate 4,841,713, forward strand.
GACTACAACCGACCCGGACTACAACCGACCCGGACTACAACCGACCCGGACTCCAACCGACCCGGACTACAACCGACCCGGACTACAACCGACCCGGACTACAACCGACCCGGAGTACAACCGACCCGGACTACAAACGACCCGGACTCCAAACGACCCGGACTACAACCGACCCGGACTCCAAACAACCCGGACTACAAACGACCCGGACTACAAACAACCCGGACTACAACCGACCCGGACTACAACCGACCCGGACTACAAACGCCCCGGACTACAAACGACCCGGACTCCAAACGACCCGGACTACAACCGACCCGGACTACAACCGACCCGGACTACAAACGACCCGGACTACAACCGACCCGGACTACAACCGACCCGGACTACAAACGCCCCGGACTACAAACGACCCGGACTACAACCGACCCGGACTACAACCGACCCGGACTACAACCGACCCGGACTACAACCGACCCGGACTACAACCGACCCGGACTACAACCGACCCGGACTACAACCGACCCGGACTACAACCGACCCAGACTACAACCGACCCGGACTACAACCGACCCGGACTACAACCGACCCGGACTACAACCGACCCGGACTACAACCGACCCAGACTACAACCGACCCGGACTACAACCGACCCGGACTACAAACGCCCCGGACTACAAACGCCCCGGACTACAAACGACCCGGACTACAACCGACCCGGACTACAACCGACCCGGACTACAACCGACCCGGACTACAACCGACCCGGACTACAACCGACCCGGACTACAAACGACCCGGACTACAACCGACCCGGACTACAACCGACCCGGACTCCAACCGACCGACCCGGACTCCAACCGACCGACCCGGACTACAACCGACCCGGACTACAAACGACCCGGACTACAACCGACCCGGACTCCAACCGACCGACCCGGACTCCAACCGACCGACCCGGACTCCAAACGACCGACCCGGACTCCAACCGACCCGGACTACAACCGACCCGGACTACAACCGACCCGGACTACAACCGACCCGGACTACAACCGACCCGGACTCCAAACGACCCGGACTACAAACGACCCGGACTACAACCGACCCGGACTACAACCGACCCGGACTACAAACGACCCGGACTACAAACGACCCGGACTACAACCGACCCGGACTACAACCGACCCGGACTACAAACGACCCGGACTACAAACGACCCGGACTACAACCGACCCGGACTACAAACGACCCGGACTACAAACGACCCGGACTACAACGACCCGGACTACAAACGACCCGGACTACAACCGACCCGGACTACAACCGACCCGGACTACAAACGACCCGGACTACAACCGACCCGGACTACAACCGACCGACCCGGACTACAAACGACCCGGACTACAACCGACCCGGACTACAACCGACCCGGACTACAACCGACCCGGACTACAACCGACCGACCCGGACTACAAACGACCCGGACTACAACCGACCGACCCGGACTACAAACGACCCGGACTACAACCGACCAACCCGGACTACAACCGACCCGGACTACAACCGACCGACCCGGACTACAAACGACCAGCCTGGACGTCAGCCAGTCCGACCAAAAATGGCCAGTGGAGTCCTATTCATGTCCTCTTTCCATATTTAAAGGGGCCCATCACCTGAAATGGGCAGGCGCTTGGAGGAACCCGACTGCAGAACCCTTTCAAAATGGACACCGGCCTCTTCGCCCGGGTTTACCGAGGAGGATGTGGTTAAGGCTACAGACCCCATTCTAAAGCTGTTTTCCTCCCCCGCAGTTAACGCCAGGTGAAGGGAGTGAAAATGGCCCCCATTCTATCCCAGCAAGACATTGCCAATTCAGTGGGTCCTACCCCTGTCTATCGGTTGGACTGGAGGGCAGGTTGAAGAGACACGGACCCGCCCAGTACAGAGCACCAGTTCCTTGCTGGGGGTCGGGAGGAGCTTTGCTTTATTTAAACATCCCATCATACAACAACAACAGTTTGCATTTATGTAGCAGCTTCAACGTACTAAAATGTCCCAAGGCGTTTCACAGCAGTGTTATCGAAAAAAGTCTGACACCGAATCACAAAAGCAGATATTAAGACAGGCGGCCAAAAGCTGGGTCAAAGAGCGACTTAAAAAGGTGGAGAGGTGTTGGACTACGTTACGGATTTAAATGGTCAAGGTATCCCAGCATCCTTTCCCTTAGCATTTGTGGTGTTCGAGCAAATGTGGGAGAAAGGGGAACTTGAATCTTGTCCCTATGTATGAACATAGAAACATAGAAAATAGGTGCAGGTGTAGGCCATTCGGTCCTTCGAGCCTGCACCATCATTCAATAAGATCATGGCTGATCATTCCCTCAGTACCCCATTCCTGCTTTCTCTCCATACCCCATGATCCCTTTCTCTCTCTACCCCAGCCCCTCTCTCTCCCCCCAGCCTCTCTCTCCCCCCCGCTCCACCCTTCTCTCTCCCCCCACCTCTCTCTCCCCCCCCGCCCCACCCTTCTCTCTCCCCCCACCTCTCTCTCCCTCCCCCCTCTCTCTGCCCCCACCTCTCTCTCCCTCCCCCCGTCTCTCTCCCTCCCCCCGTCTCTCTCCCCCCAGCCTCTCTCTCCCCCCCGCCCCACCCTTCTCTCTCCCCCCACCTCTCTCTCCCCCCCCGCCCCACCCTTCTCTCTCCCCCCATCTCTCTCTCCCTCCCCCCCCTCTCTCCCCCCAGCCTCTCTCTCCCCCCTGCCCCACCCTTCTCTCTCCCCCCACCTCTCTCTCCCTCCCCCCGTCTCTCTCCCCCCACCTCTCTCCCTCCCCTCCCCACCCTTCTCTCTCCCCCCACCTCTCTCTCCCTCCCCCCGCTCTCTCTCCCCCCAGCCTCTCTCTCCCCTCCAGCCATGATCAGATCAGCAGGCTCGAGGGGCCAAATGGCCAACTCCTGCTCCTATTCCTTATGGTCTTATGTGCATGGAATGATCCGGCCGGGAGTAGGGGCGGGGAGCTACACAGGGGCCGGGCCTTTTCACCTGTCGGACAAAAAAGTGCAGTCCGGGCAATGGGGGGAGGGTCTTGACGGACAGCTGTCTGTCACAGAGTGCAGTACCAATAGTTACTTTGTAAAAATAAACTTGCTCCATGGGCAGGATTTTTTATATAAAAATAAGTAATAACATTTATTTTTTCTATCGATTAAAACTCTTACGCTGGTAAAAGCCGGCCTCACACTTTACCGGGCGTAAGAGTTTGAAGGACATTCGCTGGGCAGGAGTTGGGCAAATAATCCAAATTCTCCGCCCGCAAAGGCCCTTCTCCCGGGGAGGTGCGCGAGTGCGGGGTTCAGACACATGCGCTTCACTCGCCTAAACCCGGATCTTGTGGGGCCTCTGCGGGCGTGTGCATATCGTACGCACCCGGAGAGGTCACAATTTACCGGCCTGCGAGCACCATGGGAGCAGACCGGGGAGCAGGAGCAGCAGTGTGGCAGCACACTTCTCCAGGGAGCAGCACGTGTTGGAGCAGGAGAGCAACGGCAGTGAAAAGGGACATCACCAAGGTCCAGGTGGGTGATTGGAGCGTGGGCAGGTACAGCAGGAGCGGCGAGGTCGGAGCGAAGGAGCGGCGAGAGATTGGACAGGGACGTGATCGGGGCCCAGGAGAGGCGTGAGTTCGGGGCCCAGGGGCCCAGGGGCAGCACGGGCCCAGCCCACACTGCGATATGTGTGAACGCTCGGTCTGTGCAGCAGAGCAGGTCTCCAGTCGTCCTGGTCAACCCTTGCCACTGGACCAAGACCTCGCTCTGTCGAGCCCGTGTGGTGGCTGGTGTGTAACGACCACCCCATGTTAAACAAACCCACCCACAGGCATCTTCCACCCTTCAACATGTCGTTCAGGATCCGGAATATTAGGTCCCTCATTGAAACACCTGTGAACTTTTTGACGTGGAAGCCAGTCATCCTCGATTCGAGGGACTGCCGATTAAATCAGAGGCAGCAAGGAGGGGATGGGGAGGGGGATTGGATTGTTCGATCTCCCTGTACACTGTTGCTACTGAATCCTTACCTGAAGGGAATCACTCCTGGGGACGTTCACACTGATACTGAGTGAGATTTGTTCACACTCCTGGGGACCACCACACTGCTACCGAGCGTGATCGTGAATGCTGGAACTTTGCAGAAATGTGCACTAAACCTCCTGGAATCCACGAGGTACCCTGCACAGAAATCGAAACTGAAACGCACCACTTCCTGCAAAACATATCCTGCCTGGGTTGGAATCACTCCTGGCATTGTGCAATGAAATACGACTCGCTACTTGGCAAAAGAATTATAATTTGTATCTTTAATTTAGGTCTACGTCTGACAGCCCGTAGACCTAAATTAAATCGGTGTAGATAACAGGAACTGGTGAATTGGGGTGAGAGGGAGGGATTCATTGAACACTGCAGCTCACAAACTGCTCAGCCCCCATTTTAGAGTCATACAAAATCAGCATACATTTTTCGAGTGCCGATGTAAAGTTGTGGTGCTGTAATTACACCCCTTCTGTTACAAAAATAATTCGAAAGGCTCAGAAATGTTGGCCTTTATCTCAGAGTCTGGAAGACAAGGGGCTGAAAGTTATGTTCCAGCTGGACAGAGCTCTGGTCAGACCACATCTGGAACAACTGCGTTCAGCTCTGCCATAGTTCTCCTTACCAAAAAATCAGCCAACAACGACAAAAGAAATAAAGGACAATGTAAAACTAAAGAAAAAGCGTACGAAAATGTATCACGTCCTGGCAACTGGGAGAGCCACAAAGAACAGCAAAGTGTGACAAAACAGACGGTGAGAGCGACAATCTGAGAGTGTGAGAAGTAACTTGGAAAGGACATCAAAATTAGCACAAAATCTTTCACAATTTTATTAGGAAAAAGAGTCTGGTCAGGAGCATTAGATCATAGGAACAGGAGGAGGCAATTCAGTCCCTCGAGCTTGTTACACAGGAACAGGAGGAGGCCATTCAGTCCCTCGAGCCTGTCACACAGGAACAGGAGGAGGCAATTCAGTCCCTCGAGTTTGTTACATAGGAACAGGAGGAGGCCATTCAGTCCCTCGAGAATGTTACACAGGAACTGGAGGAGGCCATTCAGCCCCTCGAGTTTGTTACATAGGAACAGGAGGAGGCCATTCAGCCCCTCGAGCTTGTTACACAGGAACAGGAGGAGGCCATTCAGCCCCTCGAGCCTGTTACACAGGAACTGGAGGAGGCCATTCAGCCCCTCGGGCTTGTTACACAGGAACAGGAGGAGGCCATTCAGCCCCTCGAGCCTTTTACACAGGATCAGAAGGAGGCCATTCAGTCCCTCGAGTTTGTTACACAAGAAAAGGAGGAGGCCCATTCAACCTCTCGAGCCTGTCACAAAGGAACAGGAGGAGGCCATTCAGCCCCTCGAGCCTGGTAAACAGGAATAGGAGGAGCCATTCAGCTTTCGAGCCTGTTACACAGGAACAGCAGGAGGCCATTCAGCCTCTCGAGCCTGTCAGACAGGAACATGATGAGGCCCATTCAGCTCCTCGAGTCTGTTGCACAGGAACAGGAGGAGGCCATTCAGCCCCTCGAGCCTGTTACAGAGGAACAGGAGGAGGCCATTCAGCCCCTCGAGCCTGTTGCACAGGATCAGAAGGAGGCCATTCAGTCCCTCGGGTTTGTTACACAAGAAAAGGAGGAGGCCCATTCAGCCCCTCGAGCCTGTTACACAGGATCAGAAGGAGGCCATTCAGTCCCTCGGGTTTGTTACACAAGAAAAGGAGGAGGCCCATTCAGCCCCTCGAGCCTGTTACAAAGGAACAGGAGGAGGCCATTCAGCCCCTCGAGCCTGGTACACAGGAACAGCAGGAGGCCATTCAGCCCCTCGAGCCTGTAACACAAGAACAGGAGGATGCCATTCAGCCCCTCGAGCCTGGTACACAGGAACAGCAGGAGGCCATTCAGCCCCTCGAGCCTGTAACACAGGAACAGGAGGAGGCCATTCAGCCCCTCGGGCCTGTTACACAGGAACAGGAGGAGGCCATTCAGCCCCTCGAGTGTGTTACACAGGAACAGGAGGAGGCCATTCAGCCCCTCGAGTCTGTTACACAGGAACAGGAGGAGGCCATTCAGTCCCTCGAGCCTGTTACACAGGAACAGGAGGACGACATTCAGCACCTCGAGCCTGTTACACAGGAAAAGGAGGAGGCCATTCAGCACCTCGAGCCTGTTACACACGAACAGGAGGAGGCCATTCAGCCCCTCGAGCCTGTTACACAGAAACAGGAGGAGGCCATTCAGCCCCTCGAGCCTGTTACACACGAACAGGAGGAGGCCATTCAGCCGCTCGAGCCTGTTATACACGAACAGGAGGAGGCCATTCAGCCCCTTGAGCCTGTTACACAGGAACAGGAGGAGGCCATTCAGCCCCTTGAGCCTGTTACACAGGAACAGGAGGAGGACATTTAGCCCCTCGAGCCTGTTACACAGGAACAGGAGGAGGCCATTCAGCCCCTTGAGCCTGTTACACAGGAACAGGAGGAGGCCATTCAGCCGCTCGAGCCTGTTACACACGAACAGGAGGAAGCCATTCAGCCCCACGAGCCTGTTACACAGGAACAGGAGGAGGCCATTCAGCCCCTTGAGCCTGTTACACAGGAACAGGAGGAGGCCATTCAGCCGCTCGAGCCTGTTACTCAGGAACATGAGGAAGCCATTCAGCCCCACGAGCCTGTTACACAGGAACAGGAGGAGGCCAGTCAGCCCCTCGAGCCTGTTACACAGGATCAGGAGAAGGCCATTCACCCCCTTGAGTCCGTTACACAGGAACAGGAGGAGGAAATTCAGCCTCTCGAGCCTGTTACACAGGAACAGGAGGAGGCCATTCAGCCCCTCGAGCCTGTTACACAGGATCAGGAGAAGGCCATTCACCCCCTTGAGCCTGTTACACAGGAACAGGAGGAGGCCATTCAGCCGCTCGAGCCCGTTATACACGAACAGTAGGAGGCCATTCAGCCCCTTGAGCCTGTTACACAGGAACAGGAGGAGGCCATTCAGCCGCTCGAGCCTGTTACTCAGGAACATGAGGAAGCCATTCAGCCCCACGAGCCTGTTACACAGGAACAGGAGGAGGCCATTCAGCCCCTCGAGCCTGTTACACAGGATCAGGAGAAGGCCATTCACCCCCTTGAGTCCGTTACACAGGAACAGGAGGAGGACATTCCGCCCCTCGAGCCTGTTACACAGGAACAGGAGGAGGCCATTCAGCCCCTCGAGCTGCTGCACGGGAACAGGAGGAGGCCATTCAGCCCGTCGAGTCTGTTACACAGGAACAGGAGGAGGCCATTCAGCCCCTCGAGCCTGTTACACAGGAACAGGAGGAGGCCATTCAGCCCCTCGATACTGTTACACAGGATCAGGAGAAGGCCATTCACCCCCTTGAGTCCGTTACACAGGAACAGGAGGAGGACATTCAGCCCCTCGAGCCTGTTACACAGGAACAGGAGGAGGCCATTCAGCCCCTCGAACATGTTACGCAGTTAGAGGAGGAGGCCATTCAGCCCCTCGAGCCTGCTGCACGGGAACAGGAGGAGGCCATTCAGCCCCTCGAGTCTGTTACACAGGAACAGGAAGAGGCCATTCAGCCCCTCGAGCCTGTTACACAGGAACATGAGGACTCAAATCAGCCCCTCGAGCATATTACACAGGAACAGGAGGAGATCCATTCAGCCCCTCGAGCCTGTTACACAGGAACCGGAGGAGGCCATTCAGCCCCTTGAGCCTGTTACACACGAACAGGAGGAGGCCATTCAGTCCCTCGAGAATGTTACACAGGAACTGGAGGAGGCCATTCAGCCCCTCGAGTTTGTTACATAGGAACAGGAGGAGGCCATTCAGCCCCTCGAGCTTGTTACACAGGAACAGGAGGAGGCCATTCAGCCCCTCGAGCCTGTTACACAGGAACTGGAGGAGGCCATTCAGCCCCTCGGGCTTGTTACACAGGAACAGGAGGAGGCCATTCAGCCCCTCGAGCCTTTTACACAGGATCAGAAGGAGGCCATTCAGTCCCTCGAGTTTGTTACACAAGAAAAGGAGGAGGCCCATTCAACCACTCGAGCCTGTCACAAAGGAACAGGAGGAGGCCATTCAGCCCCTCGAGCCTGGTAAACAGGAATAGGAGGAGCCATTCAGCTTTCGAGCCTGTTACACAGGAACAGCAGGAGGCAATTCAGCCTCTCGAGCCTGTCAGACAGGAACATGATGAGGCCCATTCAGCTCCTCGAGTCTGTTGCACAGGAACAGGAGGAGGCCATTCAGCCCCTCGAGCCTGTTACAGAGGAACAGGAGGAGGCCATTCAGCCCCTCGAGCCTGTTGCACAGGATCAGAAGGAGGCCATTCAGTCCCTCGGGTTTGTTACACAAGAAAAGGAGGAGGCCCATTCAGCCCCTCGAGCCTGTTACACAGGATCAGAAGGAGGCCATTCAGTCCCTCGGGTTTGTTACACAAGAAAAGGAGGAGGCCCATTCAGCCCCTCGAGCCTGTTACAAAGGAACAGGAGGAGGCCATTCAGCCCCTCGAGCCTGGTACACAGGAACATCAGGAGGCCATTCAGCCCCTCGAGCCTGTAACACAAGAACAGGAGGATGCCATTCAGCCCCTCGAGCCTGGTACACAGGAACAGCAGGAGGCCATTCAGCCCCTCGAGCCTGTAACACAGGAACAGGAGGAGGCCATTCAGCCCCTCGGGCCTGTTACACAGGAACAGGAGGAGGCCATTCAGCCCCTCGAGTGTGTTACACAGGAACAGGAGGAGGCCATTCAGCCCCTCGAGTCTGTTACACAGGAACAGGAGGAGGCCATTCAGTCCCTCGAGCCTGTTACACAGGAACAGGAGGACGACATTCAGCACCTCGAGCCTGTTACACAGGAAAAGGAGGAGGCCATTCAGCACCTCGAGCCTGTTACACACGAACAGGAGGAGGCCATTCAGCCCCTCGAGCCTGTTACACAGAAACAGGAGGAGGCCATTCAGCCCCTCGAGCCTGTTACACACGAACAGGAGGAGGCCATTCAGCCGCTCGAGCCTGTTATACACGAACAGGAGGAGGCCATTCAGCCCCTTGAGCCTGTTACACAGGAACAGGAGGAGGCCATTCAGCCCCTTGAGCCTGTTACACAGGAACAGGAGGAGGACATTTAGCCCCTCGAGCCTGTTACACAGGAACAGGAGGAGGCCATTCAGCCCCTTGAGCCTGTTACACAGGAACAGGAGGAGGCCATTCAGCCGCTCGAGCCTGTTACACACGAACAGGAGGAAGCCATTCAGCCCCACGAGCCTGTTACACAGGAACAGGAGGAGGCCATTCAGCCCCTTGAGCCTGTTACACAGGAACAGGAGGAGGCCATTCAGCCGCTCGAGCCTGTTACTCAGGAACATGAGGAAGCCATTCAGCCCCACGAGCCTGTTACACAGGAACAGGAGGAGGCCAGTCAGCCCCTCGAGCCTGTTACACAGGATCAGGAGAAGGCCATTCACCCCCTTGAGTCCGTTACACAGGAACAGGAGGAGGAAATTCAGCCTCTCGAGCCTGTTACACAGGAACAGGAGGAGGCCATTCAGCCCCTCGAGCCTGTTACACAGGATCAGGAGAAGGCCATTCACCCCCTTGAGCCTGTTACACAGGAACAGGAGGAGGCCATTCAGCCGCTCGAGCCTGTTACTCAGGAACATGAGGAAGCCATTCAGCCCCACGAGCCTGTTACACAGGAACAGGAGGAGGCCATTCAGCCCCTCGAGCCTGTTACACAGGATCAGGAGAAGGCCATTCACCCCCTTGAGTCCGTTACACAGGAACAGGAGGAGGACATTCCGCCCCTCGAGCCTGTTACACAGGAATAGGAGGAGGCCATTCAGCCCCTCGAGCCTGCTGCACGGGAACAGGAGGAGGCCATTCAGCCCGTCGAGTCTGTTACACAGGAACAGGAGGAGGCCATTCAGCCCCTCGAGCCTGTTACACAGGAACAGGAGGAGGCCATTCAGCCCCTCGATACTGTTACACAGGATCAGGAGAAGGCCATTCACCCCCTTGAGTCCGTTACACAGGAACAGGAGGAGGACATTCAGCCCCTCGAGCCTGTTACACAGGAACAGGAGGAGGCCATTCAGCCCCTCGAACATGTTACGCAGTTAGAGGAGGAGGCCATTCAGCCCCTCGAGCCTGCTGCACGGGAACAGGAGGAGGCCATTCAGCCCCTCGAGTCTGTTACACAGGAACAGGAAGAGGCCATTCAGCCCCTCGAGCCTGTTACACAGGAACATGAGGACTCAAATCAGCCCCTCGAGCATATTACACAGGAACAGGAGGAGATCCATTCAGCCCCTCGAGCCTGTTACACAGGAACCGGAGGAGGCCATTCAGCCCCTTGAGCCTGTTACACACGAACAGGAGGAGGCCATTCAGCCGCTCGAGCCTGTTATCCAGGAACAGGTGGAGGCCATTCAGCCCCTCGAGCCTGTTACACAGAAACAGAAGGAGGCCATTCAGCCCCTCAAGCCTGTTAGACAGCACCAGGAGGTGACCAGTCAGCCCCTCGAGCCTGTTACACAGGAACAGGAGGAGGCCATTCAGCCCCTTGAGCCTGTTACACACGAACAGGAGGAGGCCATTCAGCCTCTCGAGCCTGTTACACAGGAACAGGAGGAGGCCATTCAGCCCCTCAAGCCTGTTAGACAGCACCAGGAGGTGACCAGTCAGCCCCTTGAGCCTGTTACACAGGAACAGGAGGAGGCCATTCAGCCCCTTGAGCCTGTTACACACGAACAGGAGGAGGCCATTCAGCCTCTCGAGCCTGTTACACAGGAACAGGAGGAGGCCATTCAGCCCCTTGAGCCTGTTACACACGAACAGGAGGAGGCCATTCAGCCTCTCGAGCCTGTTACACAGGAACAGGAGGAGGCCATTCAGCCACTCAAGCCTGTTACACAGGAACAGGAGGAGGCCATTCAGCCTCTCGAGCCTGTTACACACGAACAGGAGGAGGCCATTCAGCCCCTCGAGTCTGTTACACACGAACAGGAGGAGGCCATTCAGCCCCTTGAGCCTGTTACACACGAACAGGAGGAGGCCATTCAGCCTCTCGAGCCTGTTACACAGGAACAGGAGGAGGCCATTCAGCCACTCAAGCCTGTTACACAGGAACAGGAGGAGGCCATTCAGCCTCTCGAGCCTGTTAAACAGGAACAGGAGGAGGCCATTCAGCCCCTCGAGTCTGTTACACAGGAACAGGAGGAGGCCATTCAGCCCCTTGAGCGTGTTACACACGAACAGGAGGAGGCCATTCAGCCGCTCGAGCCTGTTATACACGAACAGGAGGAGGCCATTCAGCCCCTTCAGCCTGTTACACACGAACAGGAGGAGGCCATTCAGCCGCTCGAGCCTGATATACACGAACAGGAGGAGGCCATTCAGTCCCACGAGCCTGTTACACAGGAACAGGAGAAGGCCATTCAGCCCCTCGAGCCTGTTACACAGGAACAGGAGGAGGGCCATTCAGCCCCTTGAGTCCGTTACACAGTAACAGGAGGAGGACATTCAGCCCCTCGAGCCTGTTACACAGGATCAGGAGGAGGCCATTCAGCCCCTCGAGCCTGTTACACAGGATCAGGAGGAGGCCATTCAGCCCCACGAGCCTGTTACACAGGAACAGGAGGAGGCCATTCAGCCCCTCGAGCCTGTTACACAGGATCAGGAGGAGGCCATTCAGCCCCTTGAGTCCGTTACACAGTAACAGGAGGAGGACATTCAGCCCCTCGAGCCTGTTACACAGGAACAGGAGGAGGCCATTCAGCCCCTCGAGCCTGTTACACAGGAACAGGAGGAGGCCATTCAGCCCCTCGAGCCTGTTACACAGGATCAGGAGGAGGCCATTCAGCCCCTTGAGTCCGTTACACAGTAACAGGAGGAGGCCATTCACCCCCTTGAGTCCGTTACACAGGAACAGGAGGAGGACATTCAGCCCCTCGAGCCTGTTACACAGGAACAGGAGGAGGCCATTCAGCCCCTCGAGCCTGCTGCACGGGAACAGGAGGAGGCCATTCAGCCCCTCGAGCCTGTTACACAGAAACAGGAGGAGGCCATTCAGCCCCTCGAGCCTGTTACACACGAACAGGAGGAGGCCATTCAGCCGCTCGAGCCTGTTATACACGAACAGGAGGAGGCCATTCAGCCCCTTGAGCCTGTTACACAGGAACAGGAGGAGGCCATTCAGCCCCTTGAGCCTGTTACACAGGAACAGGAGGAGGACATTTAGCCCCTCGAGCCTGTTACACAGGAACAGGAGGAGGCCATTCAGCCCCTTGAGCCTGTTACACAGGAACAGGAGGAGGCCATTCAGCCGCTCGAGCCTGTTACACACGAACAGGAGGAAGCCATTCAGCACCACGAGCCTGTTACACAGGAACAGGAGGAGGCCATTCAGCCCCTTGAGCCTGTTACACAGGAACAGGAGGAGGCCATTCAGCCGCTCGAGCCTGTTACTCAGGAACATGAGGAAGCCATTCAGCCCCACGAGCCTGTTACACAGGAACAGGAGGAGGCCAGTCAGCCCCTCGAGCCTGTTACACAGGATCAGGAGAAGGCCATTCACCCCCTTGAGTCCGTTACACAGGAACAGGAGGAGGAAATTCAGCCTCTCGAGCCTGTTACACAGGAACAGGAGGAGGCCATTCAGCCCCTCGAGCCTGTTACACAGGATCAGGAGAAGGCCATTCACCCCCTTGAGCCTGTTACACAGGAACAGGAGGAGGCCATTCAGCCGCTCGAGCCTGTTACTCAGGAACATGAGGAAGCCATTCAGCCCCACGAGCCTGTTACACAGGAACAGGAGGAGGCCATTCAGCCCCTCGAGCCTGTTACACAGGATCAGGAGAAGGCCATTCACCCCCTTGAGTCCGTTACACAGGAACAGGAGGAGGACATTCCGCCCCTCGAGCCTGTTACACAGGAATAGGAGGAGGCCATTCAGCCCCTCGAGCCTGCTGCACGGGAACAGGAGGAGGCCATTCAGCCCGTCGAGTCTGTTACACAGGAACAGGAGGAGGCCATTCAGCCCCTCGAGCCTGTTACACAGGAACAGGAGGAGGCCATTCAGCCCCTCGATACTGTTACACAGGATCAGGAGAAGGCCATTCACCCCCTTGAGTCCGTTACACAGGAACAGGAGGAGGACATTCAGCCCCTCGAGCCTGTTACACAGGAACAGGAGGAGGCCATTCAGCCCCTCGAACATGTTACGCAGTTAGAGGAGGAGGCCATTCAGCCCCTCGAGCCTGCTGCACGGGAACAGGAGGAGGCCATTCAGCCCCTCGAGTCTGTTACACAGGAACAGGAAGAGGCCATTCAGCCCCTCGAGCCTGTTACACAGGAACATGAGGACTCAAATCAGCCCCTCGAGCATATTACACAGGAACAGGAGGAGATCCATTCAGCCCCTCGAGCCTGTTACACAGGAACCGGAGGAGGCCATTCAGCCCCTTGAGCCTGTTACACACGAACAGGAGGAGGCCATTCAGCCGCTCGAGCCTGTTATCCAGGAACAGGTGGAGGCCATTCAGCCCCTCGAGCCTGTTACACAGAAACAGAAGGAGGCCATTCAGCCCCTCAAGCCTGTTAGACAGCACCAGGAGGTGACCAGTCAGCCCCTCGAGCCTGTTACACAGGAACAGGAGGAGGCCATTCAGCCCCTTGAGCCTGTTACACACGAACAGGAGGAGGCCATTCAGCCTCTCGAGCCTGTTACACAGGAACAGGAGGAGGCCATTCAGCCCCTCAAGCCTGTTAGACAGCACCAGGAGGTGACCAGTCAGCCCCTTGAGCCTGTTACACAGGAACAGGAGGAGGCCATTCAGCCCCTTGAGCCTGTTACACACGAACAGGAGGAGGCCATTCAGCCTCTCGAGCCTGTTACACAGGAACAGGAGGAGGCCATTCAGCCCCTTGAGCCTGTTACACACGAACAGGAGGAGGCCATTCAGCCTCTCGAGCCTGTTACACAGGAACAGGAGGAGGCCATTCAGCCACTCAAGCCTGTTACACAGGAACAGGAGGAGGCCATTCAGCCTCTCGAGCCTGTTACACACGAACAGGAGGAGGCCATTCAGCCCCTCGAGTCTGTTACACACGAACAGGAGGAGGCCATTCAGCCCCTTGAGCCTGTTACACACGAACAGGAGGAGGCCATTCAGCCTCTCGAGCCTGTTACACAGGAACAGGAGGAGGCCATTCAGCCACTCAAGCCTGTTACACAGGAACAGGAGGAGGCCATTCAGCCTCTCGAGCCTGTTAAACAGGAACAGGAGGAGGCCATTCAGCCCCTCGAGTCTGTTACACAGGAACAGGAGGAGGCCATTCAGCCCCTTGAGCGTGTTACACACGAACAGGAGGAGGCCATTCAGCCGCTCGAGCCTGTTATACACGAACAGGAGGAGGCCATTCAGCCCCTTCAGCCTGTTACACACGAACAGGAGGAGGCCATTCAGCCGCTCGAGCCTGATATACACGAACAGGAGGAGGCCATTCAGTCCCACGAGCCTGTTACACAGGAACAGGAGAAGGCCATTCAGCCCCTCGAGCCTGTTACACAGGAACAGGAGGAGGGCCATTCAGCCCCTTGAGTCCGTTACACAGTAACAGGAGGAGGACATTCAGCCCCTCGAGCCTGTTACACAGGATCAGGAGGAGGCCATTCAGCCCCTCGAGCCTGTTACACAGGATCAGGAGGAGGCCATTCAGCCCCACGAGCCTGTTACACAGGAACAGGAGGAGGCCATTCAGCCCCTCGAGCCTGTTACACAGGATCAGGAGGAGGCCATTCAGCCCCTTGAGTCCGTTACACAGTAACAGGAGGAGGACATTCAGCCCCTCGAGCCTGTTACACAGGAACAGGAGGAGGCCATTCAGCCCCTCGAGCCTGTTACACAGGAACAAGAGGAGGCCATTCAGCCCCTCGAGCCTGTTACACAGGATCAGGAGGAGGCCATTCAGCCCCTTGAGTCCGTTACACAGTAACAGGAGGAGGCCATTCACCCCCTTGAGTCCGTTACACAGGAACAGGAGGAGGACATTCAGCCCCTCGAGCCTGTTACACAGGAACAGGAGGAGGCCATTCAGCCCCTCGAGCCTGCTGCACGGGAACAGGAGGAGGCCATTCAGCCCCTCGAGCCTGTTACACAGAAACAGGAGGAGGCCATTCAGCCCCTCGAGCCTGTTACACACGAACAGGAGGAGGCCATTCAGCCGCTCGAGCCTGTTATACACGAACAGGAGGAGGCCATTCAGCCCCTTGAGCCTGTTACACAGGAACAGGAGGAGGCCATTCAGCCCCTTGAGCCTGTTACACAGGAACAGGAGGAGGACATTTAGCCCCTCGAGCCTGTTACACAGGAACAGGAGGAGGCCATTCAGCCCCTTGAGCCTGTTACACAGGAACAGGAGGAGGCCATTCAGCCGCTCGAGCCTGTTACACACGAACAGGAGGAAGCCATTCAGCACCACGAGCCTGTTACACAGGAACAGGAGGAGGCCATTCAGCCCCTTGAGCCTGTTACACAGGAACAGGAGGAGGCCATTCAGCCGCTCGAGCCTGTTACTCAGGAACATGAGGAAGCCATTCAGCCCCACGAGCCTGTTACACAGGAACAGGAGGAGGCCAGTCAGCCCCTCGAGCCTGTTACACAGGATCAGGAGAAGGCCATTCACCCCCTTGAGTCCGTTACACAGGAACAGGAGGAGGAAATTCAGCCTCTCGAGCCTGTTACACAGGAACAGGAGGAGGCCATTCAGCCCCTCGAGCCTGTTACACAGGATCAGGAGAAGGCCATTCACCCCCTTGAGCCTGTTACACAGGAACAGGAGGAGGCCATTCAGCCGCTCGAGCCCGTTATACACGAACAGTAGGAGGCCATTCAGCCCCTTGAGCCTGTTACACAGGAACAGGAGGAGGCCATTCAGCCGCTCGAGCCTGTTACTCAGGAACATGAGGAAGCCATTCAGCCCCACGAGCCTGTTACACAGGAACAGGAGGAGGCCATTCAGCCCCTCGAGCCTGTTACACAGGATCAGGAGAAGGCCATTCACCCCCTTGAGTCCGTTACACAGGAACAGGAGGAGGACATTCCGCCCCTCGAGCCTGTTACACAGGCATAGGAGGAGGCCATTCAGCCCCTCGAGCCTGCTGCACGGGAACAGGAGGAGGCCATTCAGCCCGTCGAGTCTGTTACACAGGAACAGGAGGAGGCCATTCAGCCCCTCGAGCCTGTTACACAGGAACAGGAGGAGGCCATTCAGCCCCTCGATACTGTTACACAGGATCAGGAGAAGGCCATTCACCCCCTTGAGTCCGTTACACAGGAACAGGAGGAGGACATTCAGCCCCTCGAGCCTGTTACACAGGAACAGGAGGAGGCCATTCAGCACCTCGAACATGTTACGCAGTTAGAGGAGGAGGCCATTCAGCCCCTCGAGCCTGCTGCACGGGAACAGGAGGAGGCCATTCAGCCCCTCGAGTCTGTTACACAGGAACAGGAAGAGGCCATTCAGCCCCTCGAGTCTGTTACACAGGAACATGAGGACTCAAATCAGCCCCTCGAGCATATTACACAGGAACAGGAGGAGATCCATTCAGCCCCTCGAGCCTGTTACACAGGAACCGGAGGAGGCCATTCAGCCCCTTGAGCCTGTTACACACGAACAGGAGGAGGCCATTCAGCCGCTCGAGCCTGTTACCCAGGAACAGGTGGAGGCCATTCAGCCCCTCGAGCCTGTTACACAGAAACAGAAGGAGGCCATTCAGCCCCTCAAGCCTGTTAGACAGCACCAGGAGGTGACCAGTCAGCCCCTCGAGCCTGTTACACAGGAACAGGAGGAGGCCATTCAGCCCCTTGAGCCTGTTACACAAGAACAGGAGGAGGCCATTCAGCCTTTCGAGCCTGTTACACAGGAACAGGAGGAGGCCATTCAGCCCCTCAAGCCTGTTAGACAGCACCAGGAGGTGACCAGTCAGCCCCTTGAGCCTGTTACACAGGAACAGGAGGAGGCCATTCAGCCCCTTGAGCCTGTTACACACGAACAGGAGGAGGCCATTCAGCCTCTCGAGCCTGTTACACAGGAACAGGAGGAGGCCATTCAGCCCCTTGAGCCTGTTACACACGAACAGGAGGAGGCCATTCAGCCTCTCGAGCCTGTTACACAGGAACAGGAGGAGGCCATTCAGCCACTCAAGCCTGTTACACAGGAACAGGAGGAGGCCATTCAGCCTCTCGAGCCTGTTACACACGAACAGGAGGAGGCCATTCAGCCCCTCGAGTCTGTTACACACGAACAGGAGGAGGCCATTCAGCCCCTTGAGCCTGTTACACACGAACAGGAGGAGGCCATTCAGCCTCTCGAGCCTGTTACACAGGAACAGGAGGAGGCCATTCAGCCACTCAAGCCTGTTACACAGGAACAGGAGGAGGCCATTCAGCCTCTCGAGCCTGTTAAACAGGAACAGGAGGAGGCCATTCAGCCCCTCGAGTCTGTTACACAGGAACAGGAGGAGGCCATTCAGCCCCTTGAGCGTGTTACACACGAACAGGAGGAGGCCATTCAGCCGCTCGAGCCTGTTATACACGAACAGGAGGAGGCCATTCAGCCCCTTCAGCCTGTTACACACGAACAGGAGGAGGCCATTCAGCCGCTCGAGCCGGATATACACGAACAGGAGGAGGCCATTCAGCCCCACGAGCCTGTTACACAGGAACAGGAGAAGGCCATTCAGCCCCTCGAGCCTGTTACACAGGAACAGGAGGAGGGCCATTCAGCCCCTTGAGTCCGTTACACAGTAACAGGAGGAGGACATTCAGCCCCTCGAGCCTGTTACACAGGATCAGGAGGAGGCCATTCAGCCCCTCGAGCCTGTTACACAGGATCAGGAGGAGGCCATTCAGCCCCACGAGCCTGTTACACAGGAACAGGAGGAGGCCATTCAGCCCCTCGAGCCTGTTACACAGGATCAGGAGGAGGCCATTCAGCCCCTTGAGTCCGTTACACAGTAACAGGAGGAGGACATTCAGCCCCTCGAGCCTGTTACACAGGAACAGGAGGAGGCCATTCAGCCCCTCGAGCCTGTTACACAGGAACAGGAGGAGGCCATTCAGCCCCTCGAGCCTGTTACACAGGATCAGGAGGAGGCCATTCAGCCCCTTGAGTCCGTTACACAGTAACAGGAGGAGGCCATTCACCCCCTTGAGTCCGTTACACAGGAACAGGAGGAGGACATTCAGCCCCTCGAGCCTGTTACACAGGAACAGGAGGAGGCCATTCAGCCCCTCGAGCCTGCTGCACGGGAACAGGAGGAGGCCATTCAGCCCCTCGAGTCTGTTACACAGGAACAGGAGGAGGCCATTCAGCCTCTCGAGCCTGTTACATAGGAACAGGAGGGGGCCATTCAGCCCCTCGAGTCTGTTACACAGGATCAGGAGTAGGCCATTCACCCCCTTGAGTCCGTTACACAGGAACAGGAGGAGGACATTCAGCCCCTCGAGTCTGTTACACAGGAACAGGAGGAGGCCATTCAGCCCCTCGAGTCTGTTACACAAGAACAGGAGGGGGCCATTCAGCCCCTCGAACATGTTACGCAGTTACAGGAGGAGGCCATTCAGCCCCTCGAGCCTGTTACACACGAACAGAAGGAGGCCATTCAGCCCCTCGAGCCTGTTTCACAGGAATAGGAGGATGCCATTCAGCCCCTCGAACATGTTACGCAGTTACAGGAGGAGGCCATTCAGCCCCTCGAGCCTGTTACACACGAACAGGAGGACGCCATTCAGCCCCTCGAACATGTTACGCAGTTACAGGAGGAGGCCATTGAGCCCCTCGAGCCTGTTAGACAGCAACAGTAGGAGGCCATTCAGCTCCTCGAGCCTGTTTCACAGGAACAGGAGGAGGCCATTCAGCCCCTGTGCCTCTTACACAGGAACAGGAGGAGGCCCATTCAGCCCCTCGAGCCTGTTACACAGGAACAGTGGGAGGCCATTCAGCCCCTCGAGCCTGTTAAATGGAACAGGAGGAGGCCATTCAGCCCCTTGAGCCTGTTACACACGAACAGGAGGAGGCCATTCAGCCGCTCGAGCCTGTTATACACGAACAGGAGGAGGCCATTCAGCCCCTTGAGCCTGTTACACACGAACAGGAGGAGGCCATTCAGCCCCTCGAGCCTGTTACACAGAAACAGGAGGAGGCCATTCAGCCCCTTGAGCCTGTTACACACGAACAGGAGGAGGCCATTCAGACGCTCGAGTCGGTTATACACGAACAGGAGGAGGCCATTCAGCCCCTTGAGCCTGTTACACAGGAACAGGAGGAGGCCATTCAGCCGCTCGAGCCTGTTACTCAGGAACATGAGGAAGCCATTCAGCCCCACGAGACTGTTACACAGGAACAGGAGGAGGCCATTCAGCCCCACGAGCCTGTTACACAGGAACAGGAGGAGGCCATTCAGCCCCTCGAGCCTGTTACACAGGATCAGGAGAAGGCCATTCACCCCCTTGAGTCCGTTACACAGTAACAGGAGGAGGACATTCAGCCCCTCGAGCCTGTTACACAGGAACAGGAGGAGGCCATTCAGCCCCTCGAGCCTGCTGCACGGGAACAGGAGGAGGCCATTCAGCCCCTCGAGTCTGTTACACAGGAGGAGGCCATTCAGCCCCTCGAGCCTGTTACACAGGAACAGGAGGAGGCCATTCAGCCCCACGAGCCTGTTACACAGGAACAGGAGGAGGCCATTCAGCCCCTCAAGCCTGTTAGACAGCAACAGTAGGAGGCCATTCAGCCCCTCGAGCCTGTTTACCAGGAACAGGAGGAGGCCATTCAGCCCCTGTGCCTCTTACACAGGAACAGGAGGAGGCCCATTCAGCCCCTCGAGCCTGTTACACAGGAACAGTGGGAGGCCATTCAGCCCCTCGAGCCTGTTAAATGGAACAGGAGGAGGCCATTCAGCCCCTTGAGCCTATTACCCAGGAACAGGTGGAGGCCATTCAGCCCCACGAGCCTGTTAAATGGAACAGGAGGAGGCCATTCAGCCCCTTGAGCCTATTACCCAGGAACAGGTGGAGGCCATTCAGCCCCTCGAGCCTGTAAAATGGAACAGGAGGAGGCCATTCAGCCCCTCGAGCCTGTTACACAAGAACAGGAGGAGCCCACTCAGCCCCTCGAGCCTGTTACACAAGAACAGGAGGAGCCCACTCAGCCCCTCGAGCCTGTTACACAGGAACAGGAGTAAGCCATTCAGCCCCTCGAACCTGTTAGACAGCTTCAGGAGGAGGCGATTCAGCCCCTCGAGCCTGTTACACAGTAACAGGAGAAGTCCATTCAGCCCCTCGAGCCTGTTACAAAGGAACAGGAGGAGGCCATTCAGCTCCTCGAGCCTCTTACACACAAACAGGAGGGGGCCATTCAGCCCCTCGAGTATGTTACACAGTAACAGGAGGAGGCCATACAGCCCCTCGAGCCTGTTACACAGGAACAGGAGGAGGCCATTCAGCTCCTCCAGCCTGTTCCACAGGCACAGGAGGAGCCCCATTCAGCCCCTCGAGCCTGTTACACGTGAACAGGAGGAGACCCATTCAGTCCCTCGAGCCTGTTACACAGGAACAGGAGGAGGCCACTCAACCCCTCCAGTCTGTTACACAGGAATAGGAGGAAGCCCATTCAGCCCCTCGAGCCTGTTACGCAAGAACAAGAGGAGGCCCATTCAGCCCCTCGAGCCTGTTACACATGAACAGGAGGAGGCCACTCAGCCCCTCCAGTCTGTTACACAGGAACAGGTGGTGGCCCAATACGCCCCTCGAGTCGGTTACACAGGAACAGGAGGAGGCCCATTCAGCCCCTCGAGCGTGTTACAAAGGAACATCAGGAGGCCACTCAGCCCCTCGAGCCTGTTTCACAGGAACAGGAGGAGGCCATTCAGCCCCTCAAGCCTGTTAGACAGCACCAGGAGGAGGCCATTCAGCCCCTCGAGCCTGTTACACAAGAACAGGAGCAAGCCATTCAGCCCCTCGAGCCTGTTACACAGGAACAGCAGGAGGCCATTCAGCCCCTCGAGCCTGTTACACGGGAACAGGAGGAGGCCATTCAGCCCCTTGAGCCTGTTACACAGGAACAAGATGAGGCCCATTCTGCACCTCGAGCTTGTTACACAGGAAAAGGAGCAAGCCATTCAGCCCCTCGACCCTGTTACACGGGAACAGGAGGAGGCCATTCAGCCCCTCGAGCCTGTTACACTGCAACAAGAGGAGACCCATTCTGCCCCGCAAGTCTGTTGCACGGGAACAGGAGGAGGCCATTCAGCCCATCCAGCCTGTTACACAGGAAAATGAGGAAGCCATTCAGCCCCTCGAGCCTGTTATACAGAAACAGGAGGAGGCCATTCAGCCCCTCGAGCCTATTATGCAGGAACAGTGGGAGACCATTCAGCCCCTCGAACATGTTACACAGGAACAGCAGGAAGCCATTCAGCCCCTCGAACCTGTTGCACAGGAACAGCAGGAGGCCACTCAGCCCCTCGAGCCCATTATGCAGGAAGAGTGGGAGAACATTCAGCATCTTGAGCCTGTTACACAGGAACAGGAGAAGGCCATTCAGCCCCTTGAGTCTGTTACACAGGAACAGGAGGAGGCCATTCAGCCCCTCGAGCCCGTTACACAGGAACAGGAGGAGGCCATTCAGCCCCTCGAACCTGTTAGACAGGAACAGGAGGAGGCCATTCAGCCCCTCGAGCCCGTTACACAGGAACAGGAGGAGCCCATTCAGACCCTCGAGCCCATTATGCAGGAAGAGTGTGAGACCATTCAGCATCTTGAGTCTGTTACACAGTAACAGGAGAAGGCCATTCAGCACCTTGAGTCTGTTACACAGGAACAGGAGGAGGCCCATTCTACCCTTCGAGCCTGTTGCACAGGAACAGGAGGAGGCCATTAAGCCCCTCGAGCCTGTTACACTGGAACAGGAGGAGGCCCATTCAGCCCCTCGAGCCTGTTACACGGGAACAGGAAGATGCCATTAAGCCCCTCGAGCCTGTTACACAGAAACAGAAGAAGGCCATTCAGCCCCTCGAGCCTGTTACACTGGAACAGGAGGAGGCCCATTCAGCCCCTCGAGCCTGTTACACGGGAACAGGAAGATGCCATTTAGCCCCTCGAGCCTGTTACACAGAAACAGAAGAAGGCCATTCACCCACTCGAGCCTGTTACGCAAGAACAGGAGGAGGTCATTCAGCCCCTCGAGCCTGTTACATGGGAACAGGAGGAAGCCATTCAGCCCCTCGAGCCTGTTACACGGGAACAGGAAGATGCCATTAAGCCCCTCGAGCCTGTTTCACAGGAACAGGAAGAGGCCATTCAGCCCCTCGAGCCTGTTTCACAGGAACAGGAGGAGGCCATTCAGCACCTCGAGCCTGTTACACAGAAACAGGAAGAGGCCATTCAGCCCCTTGAGCCTGTTACACAGGAAGAAGATGAGGCCCATTCTGCCCCTCAAGCCTGTTACACACAAACAGGAGGAGGCCATTCAGCCCTTCGAGCCTGTTACTCAGTAACAGGAGGATGCCCATTCAGCCCCTTGAGTCTATTACACAGGAACAGGAGGAGGCCCAATACGCCCCTCGAGTCGGTTACACAGGAACAGGAGGAGGCCCATTCAGCCCCTCGAGCCTGTTACAAAGGAACAGCAGGAGGCCACTCAGCCCCTCGAGCCTGTTTCACAGGAACAGGAGGAGGCCATTCAGCCCCTCAAGCCTGTTAGACAGCACCAGGAGGAGGCAATTCAGCCCCTCGAGCCTGTTACACAAGAACAGGAGCAAGCCATTCAGCCCCTCGAGCCTGTTACACAGGAACAGCAGGAGGCCATTCAGCCCCTCGAGCCTGTTACACGGGAACAGGAGGAGGCCATTCAGCCCCTCGAGCCTGTTACACAGGAACAGGAGGAGGCCATTCAGCCCCTTGAGCCTGTTACACAGGAACAAGATGAGGCCCATTCTGCACCTCGAGCTTGTTACACAGGAAAAGGAGCAAGCCATTCAGCCCCTCGACCCTGTTACACGGGAACAGGAGGAGGCCATTCAGCCCCTCGAGCCTGTTACACTGCAACAAGAGGAGACCCATTCTGCCCCGCAAGTCTGTTACACGGGAACAGGAGGAGGCCATTCAGCCCATCCAGCCTGTTACACAGGAAAATGAGGAAGCCATTCAGCCCCTCGAGCCTGTTATACAGAAACAGGAGGAGGCCATTCAGCCCCTCGAGCCTATTATGCAGGAACAGTGGGAGACCATTCAGCCCCTCGAACATGTTACACAGGAACAGCAGGAGGCCACTCAGCCCCTCGAGCCTGTTTCACCGGAACAGGAGGAGGCCATTCAGCCCCTCAAGCCTGTTAGACAGCACCAGGAGGAGGCCATTCAGCCCCTCGAGCCTGTTACACAAGAACAGGAGCAAGCCATTCAGCCCCTCGAGCCTGTTACACAGGAACAGCAGGAGGCCATTCAGCCCCTCGAGCCTGTTACACGGGAACAGGTAGACGCCATTCAGCCCCTCGAGCCTGTTTCACAGGAACAGGAGGAGGCCATTCAGCCCCTCGAGCCTGTTACACAGGAACAGGAGGAGGCCATTCAGCCCCTTGAGCCTGTTACACAGGAACAAGATGAGGCCCATTCTGCACCTCGAGCTTGTTACACAGGAAAAGGAGCAAGCCATTCAGCCCCTCGAGCCTGTTACACTGCAACAAGAGGAGACCCATTCTGCCCCGCAAGTCTGTTAGACGGGAACAGGAGGAGGCCATTCAGCCCATCCAGCCTGTTACACAGGAAAATGAGGAAGCCATTCAGCCCCTCGAGCCTGTTATACAGAAACAGGAGGAGGCCATTCAGCCCCTCGAGCCTATTATGCAGGAACAGTGGGAGACCATTCAGCCCCTCGAACATGTTACACAGGAACAGCAGGAAACCATTCAGCCACTCGAACCTGTTACACAGGAACAGTAGGAGGCCACTCAGCCCCTCGAGCCCATGATGCAGGAAGAGTGGGAGACCATTCAGCATCTTGAGCCTGTTACACAGGAACAGGAGAAGGCCATTCAGCCCCTTGAGTCTGTTACACAGCAACAGGAGGAGGCCCATTCTACCCTTAGAGCCTGTTACACAGGAACAGGAGGAGGCCATTCAGCCCCTCGAGTCCGTTACACAGGAACAGGAGGAGGCCATTCAGCCCCTCGAACCTGTTAGACAGGAACAGGAGGAGGCCATTCAGCCCCTCGAACATGTTACACAGGAACAGGAGGAGGCCATTTAGCACCTCGAGCCTGTTACACTGGAACAGGAGGAGGCCATTCAGCCCCTCGAGCCTGTTACGCAAGAACAGGAGGAGGTCATTCAGCCCCTCGAGCCTGTTTCATGGGAACAGGAGGAGGCCATTCAGCCCCTCGAGCCTGTTACACGGGAACAGGAGCAGGCCATTCAGCCCCTCGAGCCTGTTACACAGGAAAATGAGGAAGCCATTCACCCCTCGAGCCTGTTGCACAGTAACAGGAGGAGCCCATTCAGACCCTCGAGCCCATTATGCAGGAAGAGTGTGAGACCATTCAGCATCTTGAGTCTGTTACACAGTAACAGGAGAAGGCCATTCAGCACCTTGAGTCTGTTACACAGGAACAGGAGGAGGCCCATTCTACCCTTCGAGCCTGTTGCACAGGAACAGGAGGAGGCCATTAAGCCCCTCGAGCCTGTTACACTGGAACAGGAGGAGGCCCATTCAGCCCCTCGAGCCTGTTACACGGGAACAGGAAGATGCCATTAAGCCCCTCGAGCCTGTTACACAGAAACAGAAGAAGGCCATTCAGCCCCTCGAGCCTGTTACACTGGAACAGGAGGAGGCCCATTCAGCCCCTCGAGCCTGTTACACGGGAACAGGAAGATGCCATTAAGCCCCTCGAGCCTGTTACACAGAAACAGAAGAAGGCCATTCACCCACTCGAGCCTGTTACGCAAGAACAGGAGGAGGTCATTCAGCCCCTCGAGCCTGTTACATGGGAACAGGAGGAGGCCATTCAGCCCCTCGAGCCTGTTACACGGGAACAGGAGGAGGCCATTCAGCCCCTCGAGCCTGTTACACTGCAACAAGAGGAGACCCATTCTGCCCCGCAAGTCTGTTACACGGGAACAGGAGGAGGCCATTCAATCTCTCGAGCCTGTTACACAGGAACAGGAGTGGGCCATTCAGCCCCTCGAACATGTTACACAGGACCAGGAGGAGGCCATTTAGCACCTCGAGCCTGTTACACTGGAACAGGAGGAGGCCATTCAGCCCCTCGAGCCTGTTACACAGGAAAAGGAGCAAGCCATTCAGCCCCTCGAGCCTGTTGCACAGGAACAGGAGGAGGCCATTCAACCCTTCGAGCCTGTTACGCATGAACAGGAGGAGGCCACTCAGCCCCTCGAGCCTGTTGCACAGGAACAGGAGGAGGCTATTCAGCCCCTTGAGCCTGTTACACAGGAACAGCAGGAGGCCACTCAGCCCCTCGAGCCTGTTATACAGGAACACGACGAGGCCCATTCAGCCCCTCGAGCCTGTTACACGGGAACATGAGGAGGCCCTTTCAGCCCCTCGAGCCTGTTACACAGGAACAGGAGGAGGCCATTCAGCCCCTCGAGCCTGTTACACGGGAACAGGAAGATGCCATTAAGCCCCTCGAGCCTGTTTCACAGGAACAGGAAGAGGCCATTCAGCCCCTCGAGCCTGTTTCACAGGAACAGGAGGAGGCCATTCAGCACCTCGAGCCTGTTACACAGGAACAGGAAGAGGCCATTCAGCCCCTTGAGCCTGTTACACAGGAAGAAGATGAGGCCCATTCTGCCCCTCAAGCCTGTTACACACAAACAGGAGGAGGCCATTCAGCCCCTCGAGCCTGTTACTCAGTAACAGGAGGAGGCCCATTCAGCCCGTCGAGCCTGTTACACAAGAACAGGAGGAGCCCACTCAGCCCCTCGAACATGTTACACAGGAACAGGAAGAGGCCATTCAGCCCCTTGAGTCTGTTACACAGGAACAGGACGAGGCCCATTCAGCCCCTCGAGCCTGTTACAAAGGGACAGGAGGTGGCCCAATACGCCCCTCGAGTCGGTTACACAGGAACAGGAGGAGGCCCATTCAGCCCCTCGAGCCTGTTACAAAGGAACAGCAGGAGGCCACAGCCCCTCGAGCCTGTTTCACAGGAACAGGAGGAGGCCATTCAGCCCCTCAAGCCTGTTAGACAGCACCAGGAGGAGGCCATTCAGCCCCTCGAGCCTGTTACACAAGAACAGGAGCAAGCCATTCAGCCCCTCGAGCCTGTTACACAGGAACAGCAGGAGGCCATTCAGCCCCTCGAGCCTGTTACACGGGAACAGGAAGACGCCATTCAGCCCCTCGAGCCTGTTTCACAGGAACAGGAGGAGGCCATTCAGCCCCTCGAGCCTGTTACACAGGAACAAGATGAGGCCCATTCTGCACCTCGAGCTTGTTACACAGGAAAAAGAGCAAGTCATTCAGCCCCTCGACCCTGTTACACGGGAACAGGAGGAGGCCATTCAGCCCCTCGAGACAGTTACACTGCAACAAGAGGAGACCCATTCTGCCCCGCAAGTCTGTTACACGGGAACAGGAGGAGGACATCCAGCCCATCCAGCCTGTTACACAGGAAAATGAGGAAGCCATTCAGCCCCTCGAGCCTGTTATACAGAAACAGGAGGAGGCCATTCAGCCCCTCGAGCCTATTATGCAGGAACAGTGGGAGACCATTCAGCCCCTCGAACATGTTACACAGGAACAGCAGGAAGCCATTTAGCCCCTCGAACCTGTTACACAGGAACAGCAGGAGGCCACTCAGCCCCTCGAGCCCATTATGCAGGAAGAGTGGGAGAACATTCAGCATCTTGAGCCTGTTACACAGGAACAGGAGAAGGCCATTCAG
The DNA here is from genome assembly GCF_044704955.1 of Pristiophorus japonicus. Classification (NCBI taxonomy): domain Eukaryota; kingdom Metazoa; phylum Chordata; class Chondrichthyes; family Pristiophoridae; genus Pristiophorus; species Pristiophorus japonicus. Next base: position 4,868,767 of record NC_091978.1, read on the forward strand.
CCCCTTGAGTCTGTTACACAGGAACAGGAGGAGGGCATTCAGCCCCTCGACCCTGTTACACAGGAACAGGAGGAGGCCATTCAGCCCCTCGAACCTGTTAGACAGGAACAGGAGGAGGCCATTCAGCCCCTCGAACATGTTACACAGGAACAGGAGGAGGCCATTTAGCACCTCGAGCCTGTTACACTGGAACAGGAGGAGGCCATTCAGCCCCTCGAGCCTGTTACACTGCAACAAGAGGAGACCCATTCTGCCCCGAAAGACTGTTACACGGGAACAAGAGGAGGCCATTCAATCTCTCGAGCCTGTTACACAGGAACAGGAGTGGGCCATTCAGCCCCTCGAACATGTTACACAGGACCAGGAGGAGGCCATTTAGCACCTCGAGCCTGTTACACTGGAACAGGAGGAGGCCATTCAGCCCCTCGAGCTTGTTACACAGGAAAAGGAGCAAGCCATTCAGCCCCTCGAGCCTGTTACACCGGAAAAGGAGGCAGCAGCTAAGCCCCTCGAACCTGTTGCACAGTAACAGGAGGAGGCCATTCAGACCCTCGAGCCTGTTACACAGGAACAGGAGGAGGCCATTCAACCCTTCGAGCCTGTTACACAGGAACAGGAAGAGGCCATTCAGCCCCTTGAGTCTGTTACACAGGAACAGGACGAGGCCCATTCAACCCCTCGAGCCTGTTACACGGGAACATGAGGAGGCCCTTTCAGCCCCTCGAGCCTGTTACACAGGAACAGGAGGAGGCCATTCAGCCCCTCGAGCCTGTTACACGGGAACAGGAAGATGCCATTAAGCCCCTCGAGCCTGTTTCACAGGAACAGGAAGAGGCCATTCAGCCCCTCGAGCCTGTTTCACAGGAACAGGAGGAGGCCATTCAGCACCTCGAGCCTGTTACACAGGAACAGGAAGAGGCCATTCAGCCCCTTGAGCCTGTTACACAGGAAGAAGATGAGGCTCATTCTGCCCCTCAAGCCTGTTACACACAAACAGGAGGAGGCCATTCAGTCACTCGAGCCTGTTACTCAGTAACAGGAGGAGGCCCATTCAGCCCGTCGAGCCTGTTACACAAGAACAAGAGGAGCCCACTCAGCCCCTCGAACATGTTACACAGGAACAGGAAGAGGCCATTCAGCCCCTTGAGTCTGTTACACAGGAACAGGACGAGGCCCATTCAGCCCCTCGAGCCTGTTACACGGGAACATGAGGAGGCCCATTCAGACCTTCGAGCCTGTGACACAGGAACAGGAGGAGGCCATTTAGCCCTTCGAGCCTGTTACGCATGAACAGGAGGAGGCCACTCAGCCCCTCGAGCCTGTTGCACAGGAACAGGAGGAGGCTATTCAGCCCCTCGAGCCTGTTACACAGGAACAGCAGGAGGCCACTCAGCCCCTCGAGCCTGTTACACAGAAACAGGAAGAGGCCATTCAGCCCCTTGAGTCTGTTACACAGGAACAGGATGAGGCCCATTCAGCACCTCGAGCCTGTTACACGAGAACATGAGGAGGCACTTTCAGCCCCTCGAGCCTGTTACACAGGAACAGGAGGAGGCCATTTAGCACCTCGAGCCTGTTACACAGGAACAGGAGGAGGCCATTCAGCTCTTCGAGCCTGTTACACAGGAACAGGAGGAGGCCATTCAGCCCCTCGAGCCTGTTACACAGGAAAAGGAGGACGCCATTCTGCCCTTCGAACCTGTTACACAGGAACAGAAGGAGGCCATTCAGCCCCTCGAGCCTGTTACACAGGAAAATGAGGAAGCCATTCAGCCCCTCGAGCCTGTTGGACAGTAACAGGAGGAGGCCATTCAGAACCTCGAGCCTGTTACACAGGAACAGGAGGAGGCCATTCAGCCCCTCGAGCCTGTTACACAGGAACAGGAGGAGACCATTCAGTCCCTCGAGCCTGTGACACAGGAACAGGATGAGGCCATTCAGCCCCTCGAGCCTGTTACACAGGAACAGGTAGAGGCCATTCAGCCCCTCGAGCCTGTTACGCATGAACAGGAGAAGGCCACTCAGCCCCTCGAACCTGTTGCACAGGAACAGGAGGAGGCTATTCAGCCCCTCGAGCCTGTTACACAGGAACAGCAGGAGGCCACTCAGCCCCTCGAGCCCATTATACAGGAAGAGTGGAGACCATTCAGCATCTGTAGCATGATACACGGTAACAGGAAAAGGCCACTCAGCCCCTCGAGCCTGTTACACAGGAACAGGAAGAGGCCATTCAGCCCCTTGAGTCTGTTACACAGGAACAGGACGAGGCCCATTCAGCCCCTCGAGCCTGTTACACGGGAACATGAGGAGGCCCTTTCAGCCCCTCGAGCCTGTTACACAGGAACAGGAGGAGGCCATTCAGCCCCTCGAGCCTGTTACACGGGAACAGGAAGATGCCATGAAGCCCCTCGAGCCTGTTTCACAGGAACAGGAAGAGGCCATTCAGCCCCTCGAGCCTGTTTCACAGGAACAGGAGGAGGGCATTCAGCCCCTCGAGCCTGTTACACAGGAACAGGAGGAGGCCATTCAGCCCCTTCAGCCTGTTACACAGGAAGAAGATGAGGCCCATTCTGCCCCTCAAGCCTGTTACACACGAACAGGAGGAGGCCATTCAGACCCTCGAGCCTGTTACTCAGTAACAGGAGGAGGCCCATTCAGCCCGTCGAGCCTGTTACACAAGAACAGGAGGAGCCCACTCAGCCCCTCGAGCCTGTTTACACAGGAACAGGAGTAAGCCATTCAGCCCCTCGAACCTGTTAGACAGCTTCAGGAGGAGGCCATTCAGCCCCTCGAGCCTGTGACACAGTAACAGGAGAAGTCCATTCAGCCCCTCGAGCCTGTTACAAAGTAACAGGAGGAGGCCATTCAGCTCCTCGAGCCTCTTACACACAAACAGGAGGGGGCCATTCAGCCCCTCGAGCATGTTACACAGTAACAGGAGGAGGCCATTCAGCTCCTCCAGCCTGTTCCACAGGCACAGAAGGAGCCCCATTCAGCCCCTCGAGCCTGTTACACGTGAACAGGAGGAGACCCATTCAGTCCCTCGAGCCTGTTACACAGGAACAGGAGGAGGCCACTCAACCCCTCCAGTCTGTTACACAGGAATAGGAGGAGGCCCATTCAGCCCCTCGAGCCTGTTACAAAGGAACAGGAGGAGGCCCATTCAGCCCCTCGAGCCTGTTACACAGGAACAGGAGGAGGTCCATTCAGCCCCTCGAGCCTGTTACAAAGGGACAGGAGGTGGCCCAATACGCCCCTCGAGTCTGTTACACAGGAAAATGAGGAAGCCATTCAGCCCCTCGAGCCTGTTATACAGAAACAGGAGGAGGCCATTCAGTCCCTCGAGCCTATTATGCAGGAACAGTGGGAGACCATTCAGCCCCTCGAACATGTTACACAGGAACAGCAGGAAGCCATTCAGCCCCTCGAACCTGTTACACAGGAACAGCAGGAGGCCACTCAGCCCCTCGAGTCCATGATGTGGGAAGAGTGGGAGACCATTCAGCATCTTGAGCGTGTTACACAGGAACAGGAGAAGGCCATTCAGCCCCTTGAGTCTGTTACACAGGAACAGGAGGAGGCCCATTCTACCCTTAGAGCCTGTTACACAGGAACAGGAGGAGGGCATTCAGCTTCTCGAACCTGTTACACAGGAACAGGAGGAGGCCATTCAGCCCCTCGAACCTGTTAGACAGGAACAGGAGGAGGCCATTCAGCCCCTCGAGCCTGTTACACGGAAACAGAAGAAGACCATTCAGCCCCTCGAGCCTGTTACGCAAGAACAGGAGGAGGTCATTCAGCCCCTCGAGCCTGTTACATGGGAACAGGAGGAGGCCATTCAGCCCCTCGAGCCTGTTACACGGGAACAGGAGGAGGCCATTCAGCCCCTCGAGCCTGTTACGCATGAACAGGAGGAGGCCACTCAGCCCCTCGAGCCTGTTGCACAGGAACAGGAGGAGGCTATTCAGCCCCTCGAGCCTGTTACACAGGAACAGCAGGAGGCCACTCAGCCCCTCGAGCCTGTTACACAGAAACAGGAAGAGGCCATTCAGCCCCTTGAGTCTGTTACACAGGAACAGGATGAGGCCCATTCAGCACCTCGAGCCTGTTACACGAGAACATGAGGAGGCACTTTCAGCCCCTCGAGCCTGTTACACAGGAACAGGAGGAGGCCATTTAGCACCTCGAGCCTGTTACACAGGAACAGGAGGAGGCCATTCAGCTCTTCGAGCCTGTTACACAGGAACAGGAGGAGGCCATTCAGCCCCTTCAGCCTGTTACACACGAACAGGAGGAGGCCATTCAGCCGCTCGAGCCTGATATACACGAACAGGAGGAGGCCATTCAGTCCCACGAGCCTGTTACACAGGAACAGGAGAAGGCCATTCAGCCCCTCGAGCCTGTTACACAGGAACAGGAGGAGGGCCATTCAGCCCCTTGAGTCCGTTACACAGTAACAGGAGGAGGACATTCAGCCCCTCGAGCCTGTTACACAGGATCAGGAGGAGGCCATTCAGCCCCTCGAGCCTGTTACACAGGATCAGGAGGAGGCCATTCAGCCCCACGAGCCTGTTACACAGGAACAGGAGGAGGCCATTCAGCCCCTCGAGCCTGTTACACAGGATCAGGAGGAGGCCATTCAGCCCCTTGAGTCCGTTACACAGTAACAGGAGGAGGACATTCAGCCCCTCGAGCCTGTTACACAGGAACAGGAGGAGGCCATTCAGCCCCTCGAGCCTGTTACACAGGAACAGGAGGAGGCCATTCAGCCCCTCGAGCCTGTTACACAGGATCAGGAGGAGGCCATTCAGCCCCTTGAGTCCGTTACACAGTAACAGGAGGAGGCCATTCACCCCCTTGAGTCCGTTACACAGGAACAGGAGGAGGACATTCAGCCCCTCGAGCCTGTTACACAGGAACAGGAGGAGGCCATTCAGCCCCTCGAGCCTGCTGCACGGGAACAGGAGGAGGCCATTCAGCCCCTCGAGCCTGTTACACAGAAACAGGAGGAGGCCATTCAGCCCCTCGAGCCTGTTACACACGAACAGGAGGAGGCCATTCAGCCGCTCGAGCCTGTTATACACGAACAGGAGGAGGCCATTCAGCCCCTTGAGCCTGTTACACAGGAACAGGAGGAGGCCATTCAGCCCCTTGAGCCTGTTACACAGGAACAGGAGGAGGACATTTAGCCCCTCGAGCCTGTTACACAGGAACAGGAGGAGGCCATTCAGCCCCTTGAGCCTGTTACACAGGAACAGGAGGAGGCCATTCAGCCGCTCGAGCCTGTTACACACGAACAGGAGGAAGCCATTCAGCACCACGAGCCTGTTACACAGGAACAGGAGGAGGCCATTCAGCCCCTTGAGCCTGTTACACAGGAACAGGAGGAGGCCATTCAGCCGCTCGAGCCTGTTACTCAGGAACATGAGGAAGCCATTCAGCCCCACGAGCCTGTTACACAGGAACAGGAGGAGGCCAGTCAGCCCCTCGAGCCTGTTACACAGGATCAGGAGAAGGCCATTCACCCCCTTGAGTCCGTTACACAGGAACAGGAGGAGGAAATTCAGCCTCTCGAGCCTGTTACACAGGAACAGGAGGAGGCCATTCAGCCCCTCGAGCCTGTTACACAGGATCAGGAGAAGGCCATTCACCCCCTTGAGCCTGTTACACAGGAACAGGAGGAGGCCATTCAGCCGCTCGAGCCCGTTATACACGAACAGTAGGAGGCCATTCAGCCCCTTGAGCCTGTTACACAGGAACAGGAGGAGGCCATTCAGCCGCTCGAGCCTGTTACTCAGGAACATGAGGAAGCCATTCAGCCCCACGAGCCTGTTACACAGGAACAGGAGGAGGCCATTCAGCCCCTCGAGCCTGTTACACAGGATCAGGAGAAGGCCATTCACCCCCTTGAGTCCGTTACACAGGAACAGGAGGAGGACATTCCGCCCCTCGAGCCTGTTACACAGGCATAGGAGGAGGCCATTCAGCCCCTCGAGCCTGCTGCACGGGAACAGGAGGAGGCCATTCAGCCCGTCGAGTCTGTTACACAGGAACAGGAGGAGGCCATTCAGCCCCTCGAGCCTGTTACACAGGAACAGGAGGAGGCCATTCAGCCCCTCGATACTGTTACACAGGATCAGGAGAAGGCCATTCACCCCCTTGAGTCCGTTACACAGGAACAGGAGGAGGACATTCAGCCCCTCGAGCCTGTTACACAGGAACAGGAGGAGGCCATTCAGCACCTCGAACATGTTACGCAGTTAGAGGAGGAGGCCATTCAGCCCCTCGAGCCTGCTGCACGGGAACAGGAGGAGGCCATTCAGCCCCTCGAGTCTGTTACACAGGAACAGGAAGAGGCCATTCAGCCCCTCGAGCCTGTTACACAGGAACATGAGGACTCAAATCAGCCCCTCGAGCATATTACACAGGAACAGGAGGAGATCCATTCAGCCCCTCGAGCCTGTTACACAGGAACCGGAGGAGGCCATTCAGCCCCTTGAGCCTGTTACACACGAACAGGAGGAGGCCATTCAGCCGCTCGAGCCTGTTACCCAGGAACAGGTGGAGGCCATTCAGCCCCTCGAGCCTGTTACACAGAAACAGAAGGAGGCCATTCAGCCCCTCAAGCCTGTTAGACAGCACCAGGAGGTGACCAGTCAGCCCCTCGAGCCTGTTACACAGGAACAGGAGGAGGCCATTCAGCCCCTTGAGCCTGTTACACAAGAACAGGAGGAGGCCATTCAGCCTTTCGAGCCTGTTACACAGGAACAGGAGGAGGCCATTCAGCCCCTCAAGCCTGTTAGACAGCACCAGGAGGTGACCAGTCAGCCCCTTGAGCCTGTTACACAGGAACAGGAGGAGGCCATTCAGCCCCTTGAGCCTGTTACACACGAACAGGAGGAGGCCATTCAGCCTCTCGAGCCTGTTACACAGGAACAGGAGGAGGCCATTCAGCCCCTTGAGCCTGTTACACACGAACAGGAGGAGGCCATTCAGCCTCTCGAGCCTGTTACACAGGAACAGGAGGAGGCCATTCAGCCACTCAAGCCTGTTACACAGGAACAGGAGGAGGCCATTCAGCCTCTCGAGCCTGTTACACACGAACAGGAGGAGGCCATTCAGCCCCTCGAGTCTGTTACACACGAACAGGAGGAGGCCATTCAGCCCCTTGAGCCTGTTACACACGAACAGGAGGAGGCCATTCAGCCTCTCGAGCCTGTTACACAGGAACAGGAGGAGGCCATTCAGCCACTCAAGCCTGTTACACAGGAACAGGAGGAGGCCATTCAGCCTCTCGAGCCTGTTAAACAGGAACAGGAGGAGGCCATTCAGCCCCTCGAGTCTGTTACACAGGAACAGGAGGAGGCCATTCAGCCCCTTGAGCGTGTTACACACGAACAGGAGGAGGCCATTCAGCCGCTCGAGCCTGTTATACACGAACAGGAGGAGGCCATTCAGCCCCTTCAGCCTGTTACACACGAACAGGAGGAGGCCATTCAGCCGCTCGAGCCGGATATACACGAACAGGAGGAGGCCATTCAGCCCCACGAGCCTGTTACACAGGAACAGGAGAAGGCCATTCAGCCCCTCGAGCCTGTTACACAGGAACAGGAGGAGGGCCATTCAGCCCCTTGAGTCCGTTACACAGTAACAGGAGGAGGACATTCAGCCCCTCGAGCCTGTTACACAGGATCAGGAGGAGGCCATTCAGCCCCTCGAGCCTGTTACACAGGATCAGGAGGAGGCCATTCAGCCCCACGAGCCTGTTACACAGGAACAGGAGGAGGCCATTCAGCCCCTCGAGCCTGTTACACAGGATCAGGAGGAGGCCATTCAGCCCCTTGAGTCCGTTACACAGTAACAGGAGGAGGACATTCAGCCCCTCGAGCCTGTTACACAGGAACAGGAGGAGGCCATTCAGCCCCTCGAGCCTGTTACACAGGAACAGGAGGAGGCCATTCAGCCCCTCGAGCCTGTTACACAGGATCAGGAGGAGGCCATTCAGCCCCTTGAGTCCGTTACACAGTAACAGGAGGAGGCCATTCACCCCCTTGAGTCCGTTACACAGGAACAGGAGGAGGACATTCAGCCCCTCGAGCCTGTTACACAGGAACAGGAGGAGGCCATTCAGCCCCTCGAGCCTGCTGCACGGGAACAGGAGGAGGCCATTCAGCCCCTCGAGTCTGTTACACAGGAACAGGAGGAGGCCATTCAGCCTCTCGAGCCTGTTACATAGGAACAGGAGGGGGCCATTCAGCCCCTCGAGTCTGTTACACAGGATCAGGAGTAGGCCATTCACCCCCTTGAGTCCGTTACACAGGAACAGGAGGAGGACATTCAGCCCCTCGAGTCTGTTACACAGGAACAGGAGGAGGCCATTCAGCCCCTCGAGTCTGTTACACAAGAACAGGAGGGGGCCATTCAGCCCCTCGAACATGTTACGCAGTTACAGGAGGAGGCCATTCAGCCCCTCGAGCCTGTTACACACGAACAGAAGGAGGCCATTCAGCCCCTCGAGCCTGTTTCACAGGAATAGGAGGATGCCATTCAGCCCCTCGAACATGTTACGCAGTTACAGGAGGAGGCCATTCAGCCCCTCGAGCCTGTTACACACGAACAGGAGGACGCCATTCAGCCCCTCGAACATGTTACGCAGTTACAGGAGGAGGCCATTGAGCCCCTCGAGCCTGTTAGACAGCAACAGTAGGAGGCCATTCAGCTCCTCGAGCCTGTTTCACAGGAACAGGAGGAGGCCATTCAGCCCCTGTGCCTCTTACACAGGAACAGGAGGAGGCCCATTCAGCCCCTCGAGCCTGTTACACAGGAACAGTGGGAGGCCATTCAGCCCCTCGAGCCTGTTAAATGGAACAGGAGGAGGCCATTCAGCCCCTTGAGCCTGTTACACACGAACAGGAGGAGGCCATTCAGCCGCTCGAGCCTGTTATACACGAACAGGAGGAGGCCATTCAGCCCCTTGAGCCTGTTACACACGAACAGGAGGAGGCCATTCAGCCCCTCGAGCCTGTTACACAGAAACAGGAGGAGGCCATTCAGCCCCTTGAGCCTGTTACACACGAACAGGAGGAGGCCATTCAGACGCTCGAGTCGGTTATACACGAACAGGAGGAGGCCATTCAGCCCCTTGAGCCTGTTACACAGGAACAGGAGGAGGCCATTCAGCCGCTCGAGCCTGTTACTCAGGAACATGAGGAAGCCATTCAGCCCCACGAGACTGTTACACAGGAACAGGAGGAGGCCATTCAGCCCCACGAGCCTGTTACACAGGAACAGGAGGAGGCCATTCAGCCCCTCGAGCCTGTTACACAGGATCAGGAGAAGGCCATTCACCCCCTTGAGTCCGTTACACAGTAACAGGAGGAGGACATTCAGCCCCTCGAGCCTGTTACACAGGAACAGGAGGAGGCCATTCAGCCCCTCGAGCCTGCTGCACGGGAACAGGAGGAGGCCATTCAGCCCCTCGAGTCTGTTACACAGGAGGAGGCCATTCAGCCCCTCGAGCCTGTTACACAGGAACAGGAGGAGGCCATTCAGCCCCACGAGCCTGTTACACAGGAACAGGAGGAGGCCATTCAGCCCCTCAAGCCTGTTAGACAGCAACAGTAGGAGGCCATTCAGCCCCTCGAGCCTGTTTACCAGGAACAGGAGGAGGCCATTCAGCCCCTGTGCCTCTTACACAGGAACAGGAGGAGGCCCATTCAGCCCCTCGAGCCTGTTACACAGGAACAGTGGGAGGCCATTCAGCCCCTCGAGCCTGTTAAATGGAACAGGAGGAGGCCATTCAGCCCCTTGAGCCTATTACCCAGGAACAGGTGGAGGCCATTCAGCCCCACGAGCCTGTTAAATGGAACAGGAGGAGGCCATTCAGCCCCTTGAGCCTATTACCCAGGAACAGGTGGAGGCCATTCAGCCCCTCGAGCCTGTAAAATGGAACAGGAGGAGGCCATTCAGCCCCTCGAGCCTGTTACTCAGTAACAGGAGGAGGCCCATTCAGCCCTCGAGCCTGTTACACAAGAACAGGAGGAGCCCACTCAGCCCCTCGAGCCTGTTACACAGGAACAGGAGTAAGCCATTCAGCCCCTCGAACCTGTTAGACAGCTTCAGGAGGAGGCGATTCAGCCCCTCGAGCCTGTTACACAGTAACAGGAGAAGTCCATTCAGCCCCTCGAGCCTGTTACAAAGGAACAGGAGGAGGCCATTCAGCTCCTCGAGCCTCTTACACACAAACAGGAGGGGGCCATTCAGCCCCTCGAGTATGTTACACAGTAACAGGAGGAGGCCATACAGCCCCTCGAGCCTGTTACACAGGAACAGGAGGAGGCCATTCAGCTCCTCCAGCCTGTTCCACAGGCACAGGAGGAGCCCCATTCAGCCCCTCGAGCCTGTTACACGTGAACAGGAGGAGACCCATTCAGTCCCTCGAGCCTGTTACACAGGAACAGGAGGAGGCCACTCAACCCCTCCAGTCTGTTACACAGGAATAGGAGGAAGCCCATTCAGCCCCTCGAGCCTGTTACGCAAGAACAAGAGGAGGCCCATTCAGCCCCTCGAGCCTGTTACACATGAACAGGAGGAGGCCACTCAGCCCCTCCAGTCTGTTACACAGGAACAGGTGGTGGCCCAATACGCCCCTCGAGTCGGTTACACAGGAACAGGAGGAGGCCCATTCAGCCCCTCGAGCGTGTTACAAAGGAACATCAGGAGGCCACTCAGCCCCTCGAGCCTGTTTCACAGGAACAGGAGGAGGCCATTCAGCCCCTCAAGCCTGTTAGACAGCACCAGGAGGAGGCCATTCAGCCCCTCGAGCCTGTTACACAAGAACAGGAGCAAGCCATTCAGCCCCTCGAGCCTGTTACACAGGAACAGCAGGAGGCCATTCAGCCCCTCGAGCCTGTTACACGGGAACAGGAGGAGGCCATTCAGCCCCTTGAGCCTGTTACACAGGAACAAGATGAGGCCCATTCTGCACCTCGAGCTTGTTACACAGGAAAAGGAGCAAGCCATTCAGCCCCTCGACCCTGTTACACGGGAACAGGAGGAGGCCATTCAGCCCCTCGAGCCTGTTACACTGCAACAAGAGGAGACCCATTCTGCCCCGCAAGTCTGTTGCACGGGAACAGGAGGAGGCCATTCAGCCCATCCAGCCTGTTACACAGGAAAATGAGGAAGCCATTCAGCCCCTCGAGCCTGTTATACAGAAACAGGAGGAGGCCATTCAGCCCCTCGAGCCTATTATGCAGGAACAGTGGGAGACCATTCAGCCCCTCGAACATGTTACACAGGAACAGCAGGAAGCCATTCAGCCCCTCGAACCTGTTGCACAGGAACAGCAGGAGGCCACTCAGCCCCTCGAGCCCATTATGCAGGAAGAGTGGGAGAACATTCAGCATCTTGAGCCTGTTACACAGGAACAGGAGAAGGCCATTCAGCCCCTTGAGTCTGTTACACAGGAACAGGAGGAGGCTATTCAGCCCCTCGAACCTGTTAGACAGGAACAGGAGGAGGCCATTCAGCCCCTCGAGCCCGTTACACAGGAACAGGAGGAGGCCATTCAGCCCCTCGAACCTGTTAGACAGGAACAGGAGGAGGCCATTCAGCCCCTCGAGCCCGTTACACAGGAACAGGAGGAGCCCATTCAGACCCTCGAGCCCATTATGCAGGAAGAGTGTGAGACCATTCAGCATCTTGAGTCTGTTACACAGTAACAGGAGAAGGCCATTCAGCACCTTGAGTCTGTTACACAGGAACAGGAGGAGGCCCATTCTACCCTTCGAGCCTGTTGCACAGGAACAGGAGGAGGCCATTAAGCCCCTCGAGCCTGTTACACTGGAACAGGAGGAGGCCCATTCAGCCCCTCGAGCCTGTTACACGGGAACAGGAAGATGCCATTAAGCCCCTCGAGCCTGTTACACAGAAACAGAAGAAGGCCATTCAGCCCCTCGAGCCTGTTACACTGGAACAGGAGGAGGCCCATTCAGCCCCTCGAGCCTGTTACACGGGAACAGGAAGATGCCATTTAGCCCCTCGAGCCTGTTACACAGAAACAGAAGAAGGCCATTCACCCACTCGAGCCTGTTACGCAAGAACAGGAGGAGGTCATTCAGCCCCTCGAGCCTGTTACATGGGAACAGGAGGAAGCCATTCAGCCCCTCGAGCCTGTTACACGGGAACAGGAAGATGCCATTAAGCCCCTCGAGCCTGTTTCACAGGAACAGGAAGAGGCCATTCAGCCCCTCGAGCCTGTTTCACAGGAACAGGAGGAGGCCATTCAGCACCTCGAGCCTGTTACACAGAAACAGGAAGAGGCCATTCAGCCCCTTGAGCCTGTTACACAGGAAGAAGATGAGGCCCATTCTGCCCCTCAAGCCTGTTACACACAAACAGGAGGAGGCCATTCAGCCCTTCGAGCCTGTTACTCAGTAACAGGAGGATGCCCATTCAGCCCCTTGAGTCTATTACACAGGAACAGGAGGAGGCCCAATACGCCCCTCGAGTCGGTTACACAGGAACAGGAGGAGGCCCATTCAGCCCCTCGAGCCTGTTACAAAGGAACAGCAGGAGGCCACTCAGCCCCTCGAGCCTGTTTCACAGGAACAGGAGGAGGCCATTCAGCCCCTCAAGCCTGTTAGACAGCACCAGGAGGAGGCAATTCAGCCCCTCGAGCCTGTTACACAAGAACAGGAGCAAGCCATTCAGCCCCTCGAGCCTGTTACACAGGAACAGCAGGAGGCCATTCAGCCCCTCGAGCCTGTTACACGGGAACAGGAGGAGGCCATTCAGCCCCTCGAGCCTGTTACACAGGAACAGGAGGAGGCCATTCAGCCCCTTGAGCCTGTTACACAGGAACAAGATGAGGCCCATTCTGCACCTCGAGCTTGTTACACAGGAAAAGGAGCAAGCCATTCAGCCCCTCGACCCTGTTACACGGGAACAGGAGGAGGCCATTCAGCCCCTCGAGCCTGTTACACTGCAACAAGAGGAGACCCATTCTGCCCCGCAAGTCTGTTACACGGGAACAGGAGGAGGCCATTCAGCCCATCCAGCCTGTTACACAGGAAAATGAGGAAGCCATTCAGCCCCTCGAGCCTGTTATACAGAAACAGGAGGAGGCCATTCAGCCCCTCGAGCCTATTATGCAGGAACAGTGGGAGACCATTCAGCCCCTCGAACATGTTACACAGGAACAGCAGGAGGCCACTCAGCCCCTCGAGCCTGTTTCACCGGAACAGGAGGAGGCCATTCAGCCCCTCAAGCCTGTTAGACAGCACCAGGAGGAGGCCATTCAGCCCCTCGAGCCTGTTACACAAGAACAGGAGCAAGCCATTCAGCCCCTCGAGCCTGTTACACAGGAACAGCAGGAGGCCATTCAGCCCCTCGAGCCTGTTACACGGGAACAGGTAGACGCCATTCAGCCCCTCGAGCCTGTTTCACAGGAACAGGAGGAGGCCATTCAGCCCCTCGAGCCTGTTACACAGGAACAGGAGGAGGCCATTCAGCCCCTTGAGCCTGTTACACAGGAACAAGATGAGGCCCATTCTGCACCTCGAGCTTGTTACACAGGAAAAGGAGCAAGCCATTCAGCCCCTCGAGCCTGTTACACTGCAACAAGAGGAGACCCATTCTGCCCCGCAAGTCTGTTAGACGGGAACAGGAGGAGGCCATTCAGCCCATCCAGCCTGTTACACAGGAAAATGAGGAAGCCATTCAGCCCCTCGAGCCTGTTATACAGAAACAGGAGGAGGCCATTCAGCCCCTCGAGCCTATTATGCAGGAACAGTGGGAGACCATTCAGCCCCTCGAACATGTTACACAGGAACAGCAGGAAACCATTCAGCCACTCGAACCTGTTACACAGGAACAGTAGGAGGCCACTCAGCCCCTCGAGCCCATGATGCAGGAAGAGTGGGAGACCATTCAGCATCTTGAGCCTGTTACACAGGAACAGGAGAAGGCCATTCAGCCCCTTGAGTCTGTTACACAGCAACAGGAGGAGGCCCATTCTACCCTTAGAGCCTGTTACACAGGAACAGGAGGAGGCCATTCAGCCCCTCGAGTCCGTTACACAGGAACAGGAGGAGGCCATTCAGCCCCTCGAACCTGTTAGACAGGAACAGGAGGAGGCCATTCAGCCCCTCGAACATGTTACACAGGAACAGGAGGAGGCCATTTAGCACCTCGAGCCTGTTACACTGGAACAGGAGGAGGCCATTCAGCCCCTCGAGCCTGTTACGCAAGAACAGGAGGAGGTCATTCAGCCCCTCGAGCCTGTTTCATGGGAACAGGAGGAGGCCATTCAGCCCCTCGAGCCTGTTACACGGGAACAGGAGCAGGCCATTCAGCCCCTCGAGCCTGTTACACAGGAAAATGAGGAAGCCATTCACCCCTCGAGCCTGTTGCACAGTAACAGGAGGAGCCCATTCAGACCCTCGAGCCCATTATGCAGGAAGAGTGTGAGACCATTCAGCATCTTGAGTCTGTTACACAGTAACAGGAGAAGGCCATTCAGCACCTTGAGTCTGTTACACAGGAACAGGAGGAGGCCCATTCTACCCTTCGAGCCTGTTGCACAGGAACAGGAGGAGGCCATTAAGCCCCTCGAGCCTGTTACACTGGAACAGGAGGAGGCCCATTCAGCCCCTCGAGCCTGTTACACGGGAACAGGAAGATGCCATTAAGCCCCTCGAGCCTGTTACACAGAAACAGAAGAAGGCCATTCAGCCCCTCGAGCCTGTTACACTGGAACAGGAGGAGGCCCATTCAGCCCCTCGAGCCTGTTACACGGGAACAGGAAGATGCCATTAAGCCCCTCGAGCCTGTTACACAGAAACAGAAGAAGGCCATTCACCCACTCGAGCCTGTTACGCAAGAACAGGAGGAGGTCATTCAGCCCCTCGAGCCTGTTACATGGGAACAGGAGGAGGCCATTCAGCCCCTCGAGCCTGTTACACGGGAACAGGAGGAGGCCATTCAGCCCCTCGAGCCTGTTACACTGCAACAAGAGGAGACCCATTCTGCCCCGCAAGTCTGTTACACGGGAACAGGAGGAGGCCATTCAATCTCTCGAGCCTGTTACACAGGAACAGGAGTGGGCCATTCAGCCCCTCGAACATGTTACACAGGACCAGGAGGAGGCCATTTAGCACCTCGAGCCTGTTACACTGGAACAGGAGGAGGCCATTCAGCCCCTCGAGCCTGTTACACAGGAAAAGGAGCAAGCCATTCAGCCCCTCGAGCCTGTTGCACAGGAACAGGAGGAGGCCATTCAACCCTTCGAGCCTGTTACGCATGAACAGGAGGAGGCCACTCAGCCCCTCGAGCCTGTTGCACAGGAACAGGAGGAGGCTATTCAGCCCCTTGAGCCTGTTACACAGGAACAGCAGGAGGCCACTCAGCCCCTCGAGCCTGTTATACAGGAACACGACGAGGCCCATTCAGCCCCTCGAGCCTGTTACACGGGAACATGAGGAGGCCCTTTCAGCCCCTCGAGCCTGTTACACAGGAACAGGAGGAGGCCATTCAGCCCCTCGAGCCTGTTACACGGGAACAGGAAGATGCCATTAAGCCCCTCGAGCCTGTTTCACAGGAACAGGAAGAGGCCATTCAGCCCCTCGAGCCTGTTTCACAGGAACAGGAGGAGGCCATTCAGCACCTCGAGCCTGTTACACAGGAACAGGAAGAGGCCATTCAGCCCCTTGAGCCTGTTACACAGGAAGAAGATGAGGCCCATTCTGCCCCTCAAGCCTGTTACACACAAACAGGAGGAGGCCATTCAGCCCCTCGAGCCTGTTACTCAGTAACAGGAGGAGGCCCATTCAGCCCGTCGAGCCTGTTACACAAGAACAGGAGGAGCCCACTCAGCCCCTCGAACATGTTACACAGGAACAGGAAGAGGCCATTCAGCCCCTTGAGTCTGTTACACAGGAACAGGACGAGGCCCATTCAGCCCCTCGAGCCTGTTACAAAGGGACAGGAGGTGGCCCAATACGCCCCTCGAGTCGGTTACACAGGAACAGGAGGAGGCCCATTCAGCCCCTCGAGCCTGTTACAAAGGAACAGCAGGAGGCCACAGCCCCTCGAGCCTGTTTCACAGGAACAGGAGGAGGCCATTCAGCCCCTCAAGCCTGTTAGACAGCACCAGGAGGAGGCCATTCAGCCCCTCGAGCCTGTTACACAAGAACAGGAGCAAGCCATTCAGCCCCTCGAGCCTGTTACACAGGAACAGCAGGAGGCCATTCAGCCCCTCGAGCCTGTTACACGGGAACAGGAAGACGCCATTCAGCCCCTCGAGCCTGTTTCACAGGAACAGGAGGAGGCCATTCAGCCCCTCGAGCCTGTTACACAGGAACAAGATGAGGCCCATTCTGCACCTCGAGCTTGTTACACAGGAAAAAGAGCAAGTCATTCAGCCCCTCGACCCTGTTACACGGGAACAGGAGGAGGCCATTCAGCCCCTCGAGACAGTTACACTGCAACAAGAGGAGACCCATTCTGCCCCGCAAGTCTGTTACACGGGAACAGGAGGAGGACATCCAGCCCATCCAGCCTGTTACACAGGAAAATGAGGAAGCCATTCAGCCCCTCGAGCCTGTTATACAGAAACAGGAGGAGGCCATTCAGCCCCTCGAGCCTATTATGCAGGAACAGTGGGAGACCATTCAGCCCCTCGAACATGTTACACAGGAACAGCAGGAAGCCATTTAGCCCCTCGAACCTGTTACACAGGAACAGCAGGAGGCCACTCAGCCCCTCGAGCCCATTATGCAGGAAGAGTGGGAGAACATTCAGCATCTTGAGCCTGTTACACAGGAACAGGAGAAGGCCATTCAGCCCCTTGAGTCTGTTACACAGGAACAGGAGGAGGGCATTCAGCCCCTCGACCCTGTTACACAGGAACAGGAGGAGGCCATTCAGCCCCTCGAACCTGTTAGACAGGAACAGGAGGAGGCCATTCAGCCCCTCGAACATGTTACACAGGAACAGGAGGAGGCCATTTAGCACCTCGAGCCTGTTACACTGGAACAGGAGGAGGCCATTCAGCCCCTCGAGCCTGTTACACTGCAACAAGAGGAGACCCATTCTGCCCCGAAAGTCTGTTACACGGGAACAAGAGGAGGCCATTCAATCTCTCGAGCCTGTTACACAGGAACAGGAGTGGGCCATTCAGCCCCTCGAACATGTTACACAGGACCAGGAGGAGGCCATTTAGCACCTCGAGCCTGTTACACTGGAACAGGAGGAGGCCATTCAGCCCCTCGAGCTTGTTACACAGGAAAAGGAGCAAGCCATTCAGCCCCTCGAGCCTGTTACACCGGAAAAGGAGGCAGCAGCTAAGCCCCTCGAACCTGTTGCACAGTAACAGGAGGAGGCCATTCAGACCCTCGAGCCTGTTACACAGGAACAGGAGGAGGCCATTCAACCCTTCGAGCCTGTTACACAGGAACAGGAAGAGGCCATTCAGCCCCTTGAGTCTGTTACACAGGAACAGGACGAGGCCCATTCAACCCCTCGAGCCTGTTACACGGGAACATGAGGAGGCCCTTTCAGCCCCTCGAGCCTGTTACACAGGAACAGGAGGAGGCCATTCAGCCCCTCGAGCCTGTTACACGGGAACAGGAAGATGCCATTAAGCCCCTCGAGCCTGTTTCACAGGAACAGGAAGAGGCCATTCAGCCCCTCGAGCCTGTTTCACAGGAACAGGAGGAGGCCATTCAGCACCTCGAGCCTGTTACACAGGAACAGGAAGAGGCCATTCAGCCCCTTGAGCCTGTTACACAGGAAGAAGATGAGGCTCATTCTGCCCCTCAAGCCTGTTACACACAAACAGGAGGAGGCCATTCAGTCACTCGAGCCTGTTACTCAGTAACAGGAGGAGGCCCATTCAGCCCGTCGAGCCTGTTACACAAGAACAAGAGGAGCCCACTCAGCCCCTCGAACATGTTACACAGGAACAGGAAGAGGCCATTCAGCCCCTTGAGTCTGTTACACAGGAACAGGACGAGGCCCATTCAGCCCCTCGAGCCTGTTACACGGGAACATGAGGAGGCCCATTCAGACCTTCGAGCCTGTGACACAGGAACAGGAGGAGGCCATTTAGCCCTTCGAGCCTGTTACGCATGAACAGGAGGAGGCCACTCAGCCCCTCGAGCCTGTTGCACAGGAACAGGAGGAGGCTATTCAGCCCCTCGAGCCTGTTACACAGGAACAGCAGGAGGCCACTCAGCCCCTCGAGCCTGTTACACAGAAACAGGAAGAGGCCATTCAGCCCCTTGAGTCTGTTACACAGGAACAGGATGAGGCCCATTCAGCACCTCGAGCCTGTTACACGAGAACATGAGGAGGCACTTTCAGCCCCTCGAGCCTGTTACACAGGAACAGGAGGAGGCCATTTAGCACCTCGAGCCTGTTACACAGGAACAGGAGGAGGCCATTCAGCTCTTCGAGCCTGTTACACAGGAACAGGAGGAGGCCATTCAGCCCCTCGAGCCTGTTACACAGGAAAAGGAGGACGCCATTCTGCCCTTCGAACCTGTTACACAGGAACAGAAGGAGGCCATTCAGCCCCTCGAGCCTGTTACACAGGAAAATGAGGAAGCCATTCAGCCCCTCGAGCCTGTTGGACAGTAACAGGAGGAGGCCATTCAGAACCTCGAGCCTGTTACACAGGAACAGGAGGAGGCCATTCAGCCCCTCGAGCCTGTTACACAGGAACAGGAGGAGACCATTCAGTCCCTCGAGCCTGTGACACAGGAACAGGATGAGGCCATTCAGCCCCTCGAGCCTGTTACACAGGAACAGGTAGAGGCCATTCAGCCCCTCGAGCCTGTTACGCATGAACAGGAGAAGGCCACTCAGCCCCTCGAACCTGTTGCACAGGAACAGGAGGAGGCTATTCAGCCCCTCGAGCCTGTTACACAGGAACAGCAGGAGGCCACTCAGCCCCTCGAGCCCATTATACAGGAAGAGTGGAGACCATTCAGCATCTGTAGCATGATACACGGTAACAGGAAAAGGCCACTCAGCCCCTCGAGCCTGTTACACAGGAACAGGAAGAGGCCATTCAGCCCCTTGAGTCTGTTACACAGGAACAGGACGAGGCCCATTCAGCCCCTCGAGCCTGTTACACGGGAACATGAGGAGGCCCTTTCAGCCCCTCGAGCCTGTTACACAGGAACAGGAGGAGGCCATTCAGCCCCTCGAGCCTGTTACACGGGAACAGGAAGATGCCATGAAGCCCCTCGAGCCTGTTTCACAGGAACAGGAAGAGGCCATTCAGCCCCTCGAGCCTGTTTCACAGGAACAGGAGGAGGGCATTCAGCCCCTCGAGCCTGTTACACAGGAACAGGAGGAGGCCATTCAGCCCCTTCAGCCTGTTACACAGGAAGAAGATGAGGCCCATTCTGCCCCTCAAGCCTGTTACACACGAACAGGAGGAGGCCATTCAGACCCTCGAGCCTGTTACTCAGTAACAGGAGGAGGCCCATTCAGCCCGTCGAGCCTGTTACACAAGAACAGGAGGAGCCCACTCAGCCCCTCGAGCCTGTTTACACAGGAACAGGAGTAAGCCATTCAGCCCCTCGAACCTGTTAGACAGCTTCAGGAGGAGGCCATTCAGCCCCTCGAGCCTGTGACACAGTAACAGGAGAAGTCCATTCAGCCCCTCGAGCCTGTTACAAAGTAACAGGAGGAGGCCATTCAGCTCCTCGAGCCTCTTACACACAAACAGGAGGGGGCCATTCAGCCCCTCGAGCATGTTACACAGTAACAGGAGGAGGCCATTCAGCTCCTCCAGCCTGTTCCACAGGCACAGAAGGAGCCCCATTCAGCCCCTCGAGCCTGTTACACGTGAACAGGAGGAGACCCATTCAGTCCCTCGAGCCTGTTACACAGGAACAGGAGGAGGCCACTCAACCCCTCCAGTCTGTTACACAGGAATAGGAGGAGGCCCATTCAGCCCCTCGAGCCTGTTACAAAGGAACAGGAGGAGGCCCATTCAGCCCCTCGAGCCTGTTACACAGGAACAGGAGGAGGTCCATTCAGCCCCTCGAGCCTGTTACAAAGGGACAGGAGGTGGCCCAATACGCCCCTCGAGTCTGTTACACAGGAAAATGAGGAAGCCATTCAGCCCCTCGAGCCTGTTATACAGAAACAGGAGGAGGCCATTCAGTCCCTCGAGCCTATTATGCAGGAACAGTGGGAGACCATTCAGCCCCTCGAACATGTTACACAGGAACAGCAGGAAGCCATTCAGCCCCTCGAACCTGTTACACAGGAACAGCAGGAGGCCACTCAGCCCCTCGAGTCCATGATGTGGGAAGAGTGGGAGACCATTCAGCATCTTGAGCGTGTTACACAGGAACAGGAGAAGGCCATTCAGCCCCTTGAGTCTGTTACACAGGAACAGGAGGAGGCCCATTCTACCCTTAGAGCCTGTTACACAGGAACAGGAGGAGGGCATTCAGCTTCTCGAACCTGTTACACAGGAACAGGAGGAGGCCATTCAGCCCCTCGAACCTGTTAGACAGGAACAGGAGGAGGCCATTCAGCCCCTCGAGCCTGTTACACGGAAACAGAAGAAGACCATTCAGCCCCTCGAGCCTGTTACGCAAGAACAGGAGGAGGTCATTCAGCCCCTCGAGCCTGTTACATGGGAACAGGAGGAGGCCATTCAGCCCCTCGAGCCTGTTACACGGGAACAGGAGGAGGCCATTCAGCCCCTCGAGCCTGTTACACTGCAACAAGAGGAGACCCATTCTGCCCCGCAAGTCTGTTACACGGGAACAGGAGGAGGCCATTCAATCTCTCGAGCCTGTTACACAGGAACAGGAGTGGGCCATTCAGCCCTTCGAACATGTTACACAGGACCAGGAGGAGGCCATTTAGCACCTCGAGCCTGTTACACTGGAACAGGAGGAGGCCATTCAGCCCCTCGAGCCTGTTACACAGGAAAAGGAGCAAGCCATTCAGCCCCTCGAGCCTGTTACACCGGAAAAGGAGGCAGCAGCTAAGCCCCTCGAACCTGTTGCACAGTAACAGGAGGAGGCCATTCAGACCCTCGAGCCTGTTACACAGGAACAGGAGGAGGCCATTCAACCCTTCGAGCCTGTTACGCATGAACAGGAGGAGGCTATTCAGCCCCTCGAGCCTGTTACACAGGAACAGCAGGAGGCCACTCAGCCCCTCGAGCGTGTTACACAGGAACAGGAAGAGGCCATTCAGCCCCTTGAGTCTGTTACACAGGAACAGGACGAGGCCCATTCAGCCCCTGGAGCCTGTTACACGGGAACATGAGGAGGCCCTTTCAGCCCCTCGAGCCTGTTACACAGGAACAGGAGGAGGCCATTCAGCCCCTCGAGCCTGTTACACGGGAACAGGAAGATGCCATTAAGCCCCTCGAGCCTGTTTCACAGGAACAGGAAGAGGCCATTCAGCCCCTCGAGCCTGTTTCACAGGAACAGGAGGAGGCCATTCAGCACCTCGAGCCTGTTACACAGGAACAGGAAGAGGCCATTCAGCCCCTTGAGCCTGTTACACTGCAACAAGAGGAGACCCATTCTGCCCCGCAAGTCTGTTACACGGGAACAGGAGGAGGCCATTCAATCTCTCGAGCCTGTTACACAGGAACAGGAGTGGGCCATTCAGCCCCTCGAACATGTTACACAGGACCAGGAGGAGGCCATTTAGCACCTCGAGCCTGTTACACTGGAACAGGAGGAGGCCATTCAGCCCCTCGAGCCTGTTACACAGGAAAAGGAGCAAGCCATTCAGCCCCTCGAGCCTGTTACACCGGAAAAGGAGGCAGCAGCTAAGCCCCTCGAACCTGTTGCACAGTAACAGGAGGAGGCCATTCAGACCCTCGAGCCTGTTACACAGGAACAGGAGGAGGCCATTCAACCCTTCGAGCCTGTTACGCATGAACAGGAGGAGGCTATTCAGCCCCTCGAGCCTGTTACACAGGAACAGCAGGAGGCCACTCAGCCCCTCGAGCCTGTTACACAGGAACAGGAAGAGGCCATTCAGGCCCTTGAGTCTGTTACACAGGAACAGGACGAGGCCCATTCAGCCCCTCGAGCCTGTTACACGGGAACATGAGGAGGCCCTTTCAGCCCCTCGAGCCTGTTACACAGGAACAGGAGGAGGCCATTCAGCCCCTCGAGCCTGTTACACGGGAACAGGAAGATGCCATTAAGCCCCTCGAGCCTGTTTCACAGGAACAGGAAGAGGCCATTCAGCCCCTCGAGCCTGTTTCACAGGAACAGGAGGAGGCCATTCAGCACCTCGAGCCTGTTACACAGGAACAGGAAGAGGCCATTCAGCCCCTTGAGCCTGTTACACAGGAAGAAGATGAGGCCCATTCTGCCCCTCAAGCCTGTTACACACAAACAGGAGGAGGCCATTCAGCCCCTCGAGCCTGTTACTCAGTAACAGGAGGAGGCCCATTCAGCCCGTCGAGCCTGTTACACAAGAACAGGAGGAGCCCACTCAGCCCCTCGAACATGTTACACAGGAATAGGAAGAGGCCATTCAGCCCCTTGAGTCTGTTACACAGGAACAGGACGAGGCCCATTCAGCCCCTCGAGCCTGTTACAAAGGGACAGGAGGTGGCCCAATACGCCCCTCGAGTCGGTTACACAGGAACAGGAGGAGGCCCATTCAGCCCCTCGAGCCTGTTACAAAGGAACAGCAGGAGGCCACACAGCACCTCGAGCCTGTTTCACAGGAACAGGAGGTGGCCATTCAGCCCCTCAAGCCTGTTAGACAGCACCAGGAGGAGGCCATTCAGCCCCTCGAGCCTGTTACACAAGAACAGGAGCAAGCCATTCAGCCCCTCGAGCCTGTTACACAGGAACAGCAGGAGGCCATTCAGCCCCTCGAGCCTGTTACACGGGAACAGGAAGACGCCATTCAGCCCCTCGAGCCTGTTTCACAGGAACAGGAGGAGGCCATTCATCCCCTCGAGCCTGTTACACAGGAACAGGAGGAGGCCATTCAGCCCCTTGAGCCTGTTACACAGGAACAAGATAAGGCCCATTCTGCACCTCGTGCTTGTTACACAGGAAAAGGAGCAAGCCATTCAGCCCCTCGACCCTGTTACACGGGAACAGGAGGAGGCCATTCAGCCCCTCGAGCCTGTTACACTGCAACAAGAGGTGACCCATTCGGCCCCGCAAGTCTGTTACACAGGAACAGGAGGAGGCCATCCAGCCCATCCAGCCTGTTACACAGGAAAATGAGGAAACCATTCAGCCCCTCGAGCCTGTTATACAGAAACAGGAGGAGGCCATTCAGCCCCTCGAGCCTATTATGCAGGAACAGTGGGAGACCATTCAGCCCCTCGAACATGTTACACAGGAACAGCAGGAAGCCATTCAGCCCCTCGAACCTGTTACACAGGAACAGCAGGAGGCCACTCAGCCCCTCGAGCCCATTATGCAGGAAGAGTGGGAGAACATTCAGCATCTTGAGCCTGTTACACAGGAACAGCAGGAGGCCACTCAGCCCCTCGAGCCTGTTACACAGGAACAGGAAGAGGCCATTCAGCCCCTTGAGTCTGTTACACAGGAACAGGACGAGGCCCATTCAGCCCCTGGAGCCTGCTACACGGGAACATGAGGAGGCCCTTTCAGCCCCTCGAGCCTGTTACACAGGAACAGGAGGAGGCCATTCAGCCCCTCGAGCCTGTTACACGGGAACAGGAAGATGCCATTAAGCCCCTCGAGCCTGTTTCACAGGAACAGGAAGAGGCCATTCAGCCCCTCGAGCCTGTTTCACAGGAACAGGAGGAGGCCATTCAGCACCTCGAGCCTGTTACACAGGAACAGGAAGAGGCCATTCAGCCCCTTGAGCCTGTTACACAGGAAGAAGATGAGGCCCATTCTGCCCCTCAAGCCTGTTACACACAAACAGGAGGAGGCCATTCAGCCCTTCGAGCCTGTTAGTCAGTAACAGGAGGAGGCCCATTCAGCCCGTCGAGCCTGTTACACAAGAACAGGAGGAGCCCACTCAGCCCCTCGAACATGTTACACAGGAACAGGAAGAGGCCATTCAGCCCCTTGAGTCTGTTACACAGGAACAGGACGAGGCCCATTCAGCCCCTCGAGCCTGTTACAAAGGGACAGGAGGTGGCCCAATACGCCCCTCGAGTCGGTTACACAGGAACAGGAGGAGGCCCATTCAGCCCCTCGAGCCTGTTACAAAGGAACAGCAGGAGGCCACTCAGCCCCTCGAGCCTGTTTCACAGGAACAGGAGGAGGCCATTCAGCCCCTCAAGCCTGTTAGACAGCACCAGGAGGAGGCAATTCAGCCCCTCGAGCCTGTTACACAAGAACAGGAGCAAGCCATTCAGCCCCTCGAGCCTGTTACACAGGAACAGCAGGAGGCCATTCAGCCCCTCGAGCCTGTTACACGGGAACAGGTAGACGCCATTCAGCCCCTCGAGCCTGTTTCACAGGAACAGGAGGAGGCCATTCAGCCCCTCGAGCCTGTTACACAGGAACAGGAGGAGGCCATTCAGCCCCTTGAGCCTGTTACACAGGAACAAGATGAGGCCCATTCTGCACCTCGAGCTTGTTACACAGGAAAAGGAGCAAGCCACTCAGCCCCTCGACCCTGTTACACGGGAACAGGAGGAGGCCATTCAGCCCCTCGAGCCTGTTACACTGCAACAAGAGGAGACCCATTCTGCCCCGCAAGTCTGTTACACGGGAACAGGAGGAGGCCATTCAGCCCATCCAGACTGTTACACAGGAAAATGAGGAGGCCATTCAGCCCCTCGAGCCTGTTATACAGAAACAGGAGGAGGCCATTCAGCCCCTCGAGCCTATTATGCAGGAACAGTGGGAGACCATTCAGCCCCTCGAACATGTTACACAGGAACAGCAGGAGGCCACTCAGCCCCTCGAGCCTGTTTCACCGGAACAGGAGGAGGCCATTCAGCCCCTCAAGCCTGTTAGACAGCACCAGGAGGAGGCCATTCAGCCCCTCGAGCCTGTTACACAAGAACAGGAGCAAGCCATTCAGCCCCTCGAGCCTGTTACACAGGAACAGCAGGATGCCATTCAGCCCCTCGAGCCTGTTACACGGGAACAGGTAGACGCCATTCAGCCCCTCGAGCCTGTTTCACAGGAACAGGAGGAGGCCATTCAGCCCCTCGAGCCTGTTACACAGGAACAGGAGGAGGCCATTCAGCCCCTTGAGCCTGTTACACAGGAACAAGATGAGGCCCATTCTGCACCTCAAGCTTGTTACACAGGAAAAGGAGCAAGCCATTCAGCCCCTCGACCCTGTTACATGGGAACAGGAGGAGGCCATTCAGCCCCTCGAGCCTGTTACACTGCAACAAGAGGAGACCCATTCTGCCCCGCAAGTCTGTTACACGGGAACAGGAGGAGGCCATTCAGCCCATCCAGCCTGTTACACAGGAAAATGAGGAAGCCATTCAGCCCCTCGAGCCTGTTATACAGAAACAGGAGGAGGCCATTCAGCCCCTCGAGCCTATTATGCAGGAACAGTGGGAGACCATTCAGCCCCTCGAACATGTTACACAGGAACAGCAGGAAGCCATTCAGCCCCTCGAACCTGTTACACAGGAACAGCAGGAGGCCACTCAGCCCCTCGAGCCCATGATGCAGGAAGAGTGGGAGACCATTCAGCATCTTGAGCCTGTTACACAGGAACAGGAGAAGGCCATTCAGCCCCTTGAGTCTGTTACACAGGAACAGGAGGAGGCCCATTCTACCCTTAGAGCCTGTTACACAGCAACAGGAGGAGGCCATTCAGCCCCTCGAGTCCGTTACACAGGAACAGGAGGAGGCCATTCAGCCCCTCGAACCTGTTAGACAGGAACAGGAGGAGGCCATTCAGCCCCTCGAACATGTTACACAGGAACAGGAGGAGGCCATTTAGCACCTCGAGCCTGTTACACTGGAACAGGAGGAGGCCATTCAGTCCCTCGAGCCTGTTACGCAAGAACAGGAGGAGGTCATTCAGCCCCTCGAGCCTGTTACATGGGAACAGGAGGAGGCCATTCAGCCCCTCGAGCCTGTTACACGGGAACAGGAGGAGGCCATTCAGCCCCTCGAGCCTGTTACACTGCAACAAGAGGAGACCCATTCTGCCCCGCAAGTCTGTTACACAGGAACAGGAGGAGGCCATTCAGCCCCTCGAGCCTGTTACACTGCAACAAGAGGAGACCCATTCTGCCCCGCAAGTCTGTTACACGGGAACAGGAGGAGGTTATTCAATCTCTTGAGCCTGTTACACAGGAACAGGAGTGGGCCATTCAGCCCCTCGAACATGTTACACAGGACCAGGAGGAGGCCATTTAGCACCTCGAGCCTGTTACACTGGAACAGGAGGAGGCCATTCAGCCCCTCGAGCCTGTTACACTGGAAAAGGAGGCAGCAGCTAATCCCCTCGAACCTGTTGCACAGTAACAGGAGGAGGCCATTCAGACCCTCGAGCCTGTTACACAGGAACAGGAGGAGGCCATTCAACCCTTCGAGCCTGTTACGCATGAACAGGAGGAGGCTATTCAGCCCCTCGAGCCTGTTACACAGGAACAGCAGGAGGCCACTCAGCCCCTCGAGCCTGTTACACAGGAACAGGAAGAGGCCATTCAGGCCCTTGAGTCTGTTACACAGGAACAGGACGAGGCCCATTCAGCCCCTCGAGCCTGTTACACGGGAACATGAGGAGGCCCTTTCAGCCCCTCGAGCCTGTTACACAGGAACAGGAGGAGGCCATTCAGCCCCTCGAGCCTGTTACACGGGAACAGGAAGATGCCATTAAGCCCCTCGAGCCTGTTTCACAGGAACAGGAAGAGGCCATTCAGCCCCTCGAGCCTGTTTCACAGGAACAGGAGGAGGCCATTCAGCACCTCGAGCCTGTTACACAGGAACAGGAAGAGGCCATTCAGCCCCTTGAGCCTGTTACACAGGAAGAAGATGAGGCCCATTCTGCCCCTCAAGCCTGTTACACACAAACAGGAGGAGGCCATTCAGCCCCTCGAGCCTGTTACTCAGTAACAGGAGGAGGCCCATTCAGCCCGTCGAGCCTGTTACACAAGAACAGGAGGAGCCCACTCAGCCCCTCGAACATGTTACACAGGAATAGGAAGAGGCCATTCAGCCCCTTGAGTCTGTTACACAGGAACAGGACGAGGCCCATTCAGCCCCTCGAGCCTGTTACAAAGGGACAGGAGGTGGCCCAATACGCCCCTCGAGTCGGTTACACAGGAACAGGAGGAGGCCCATTCAGCCCCTCGAGCCTGTTACAAAGGAACAGCAGGAGGCCACACAGCACCTCGAGCCTGTTTCACAGGAACGGGAGGTGGCCATTCAGCCCCTCAAGCCTGTTAGACAGCACCAGGAGGAGGCCATTCAGCCCCTCGAGCCTGTTACACAAGAACAGGAGCAAGCCATTCAGCCCCTCGAGCCTGTTACACAGGAACAGCAGGAGGCCATTCAGCCCCTCGAGCCTGTTACACGGGAACAGGAAGACGCCATTCAGCCCCTCGAGCCTGTTTCACAGGAACAGGAGGAGGCCATTCAGCCCCTCGAGCCTGTTACACAGGAACAGGAGGAGGCCATTCAGCCCCTTGAGCCTGTTACACAGGAACAAGATAAGACCCATTCTGCACCTCGTGCTTGTTACACAGGAAAAGGAGCAAGCCATTCAGCCCCTCGACCCTGTTACACGGGAACAGGAGGAGGCCATTCAGCCCCTCGAGCCTGTTACACTGCAACAAGAGGTGACCCATTCTGCCCCGCAAGTCTGTTACACGGGAACAGGAGGAGGCCATCCAGCCCATCCAGCCTGTTACACAGGAAAATGAGGAAACCATTCAGCCCCTCGAGCCTGTTATACAGAAACAGGAGGAGGCCATTCAGCCCCTCGAGCCTATTATGCAGGAACAGTGGGAGACCATTCAGCCCCTCGAACATGTTACACAGGAACAGCAGGAAGCCATTCAGCCCCTCGAACCTGTTACACAGGAACAGCAGGAGGCCACTCAGCCCCTCGAGCCCATTATGCAGGAAGAGTGGGAGAACATTCAGCATCTTGAGCCTGTTACACAGGAACAGCAGGAGGCCACTCAGCCCCTCGAGCCTGTTACACAGGAACAGGAAGAGGCCATTCAGCCCCTTGAGTCTGTTACACAGGAACAGGACGAGGCCCATTCAGCCCCTGGAGCCTGCTACACGGGAACATGAGGAGGCCCTTTCAGCCCCTCGAGCCTGTTACACAGGAACAGGAGGAGGCCATTCAGCCCCTCGAGCCTGTTACACGGGAACAGGAAGATGCCATTAAGCCCCTCGAGCCTGTTTCACAGGAACAGGAAGAGGCCATTCAGCCCCTCGAGCCTGTTTCACAGGAACAGGAGGAGGCCATTCAGCACCTCGAGCCTGTTACACAGGAACAGGAAGAGGCCATTCAGCCCCTTGAGCCTGTTACACAGGAAGAAGATGAGGCCCATTCTGCCCCTCAAGCCTGTTACACACAAACAGGAGGAGGCCATTCAGCCCTTCGAGCCTGTTAGTCAGTAACAGGAGGAGGCCCATTCAGCCCGTCGAGCCTGTTACACAAGAACAGGAGGAGCCCACTCAGCCCCTCGAACATGTTACACAGGAACAGGAAGAGGCCATTCAGCCCCTTGAGTCTGTTACACAGGAACAGGACGAGGCCCATTCAGCCCCTCGAGCCTGTTACAAAGGGACAGGAGGTGGCCCAATACGCCCCTCGAGTCGGTTACACAGGAACAGGAGGAGGCCCATTCAGCCCCTCGAGCCTGTTACAAAGGAACAGCAGGAGGCCACTCAGCCCCTCGAGCCTGTTTCACAGGAACAGGAGGAGGCCATTCAGCCCCTCAAGCCTGTTAGACAGCACCAGGAGGAGGCAATTCAGCCCCTCGAGCCTGTTACACAAGAACAGGAGCAAGCCATTCAGCCCCCCGAGCCTGTTACACAGGAACAGCAGGAGGCCATTCAGCCCCTCGAGCCTGTTACACGGGAACAGGTAGACGCCATTCAGCCCCTCGAGCCTGTTTCACAGGAACAGGAGGAGGCCATTCAGCCCCTCGAGCCTGTTACACAGGAACAGGAGGAGGCCATTCAGCCCCTTGAGCCTGTTACACAGGAACAAGATGAGGCCCATTCTGCACCTCGAGCTTGTTACACAGGAAAAGGAGCAAGCCACTCAGCCCCTCGACCCTGTTACACGGGAACAGGAGGAGGCCATTCAGCCCCTCGAGCCTGTTACACTGCAACAAGAGGAGACCCATTCTGCGCCGCAAGTCTGTTACACGGGAACAGGAGGAGGCCATTCAGCCCATCCAGACTGTTACACAGGAAAATGAGGAAGCCATTCAGCCCCTCGAGCCTGTTATACAGAAACAGGAGGAGGCCATTCAGTCCCTCGAGCCTATTATGCAGGAACAGTGGGAGACCATTCAGCCCCTCGAACATGTTACACAGGAACAGCAGGAGGCCACTCAGCCCCTCGAGCCTGTTTCACCGGAACAGGAGGAGGCCATTCAGCCCCTCAAGCCTGTTAGACAGCACCAGGAGGAGGCCATTCAGCCCCTCGAGCCTGTTACACAAGAACAGGAGCAAGCCATTCAGCCCCTCGAGCCTGTTACACAGGAACAGCAGGATGCCATTCAGCCCCTCGAGCCTGTTACACGGGAACAGGTAGACGCCATTCAGCCCCTCGAGCCTGTTTCACAGGAACAGGAGGAGGCCATTCAGCCCCTCGAGCCTGTTACACAGGAACAGGAGGAGGCCATTCAGCCCCTTGAGCCTGTTACACAGGAACAAGATGAGGCCCATTCTGCACCTCAAGCTTGTTACACAGGAAAAGGAGCAAGCCATTCAGCCCCTCGACCCTGTTACATGGGAACAGGAGGAGGCCATTCAGCCCCTCGAGCCTGTTACACTGCAACAAGAGGAGACCCATTCTGCCCCGCAAGTCTGTTACACGGGAACAGGAGGAGGCCATTCAGCCCATCCAGCCTGTTACACAGGAAAATGAGGAAGCCATTCAGCCCCTCGAGCCTGTTATACAGAAACAGGAGGAGGCCATTCAGCCCCTCGAGCCTATTATGCAGGAACAGTGGGAGACCATTCAGCCCCTCGAACATGTTACACAGGAACAGCAGGAAGCCATTCAGCCCCTCGAACCTGTTACACAGGAACAGCAGGAGGCCACTCAGCCCCTCGAGCCCATGATGCAGGAAGAGTGGGAGACCATTCAGCATCTTGAGCCTGTTACACAGGAACAGGAGAAGGCCATTCAGCCCCTTGAGTCTGTTACACAGGAACAGGAGGAGGCCCATTCTACCCTTAGAGCCTGTTACACAGCAACAGGAGGAGGCCATTCAGCCCCTCGAGTCCGTTACACAGGAACAGGAGGAGGCCATTCAGCCCCTCGAACCTGTTAGACAGGAACAGGAGGAGGCCATTCAGCCCCTCGAACATGTTACACAGGAACAGGAGGAGGCCATTTAGCACCTCGAGCCTGTTACACTGGAACAGGAGGAGGCCATTCAGTCCCTCGAGCCTGTTACGCAAGAACAGGAGGAGGTCATTCAGCCCCTCGAGCCTGTTACATGGGAACAGGAGGAGGCCACTCAACCCCTCCAGTCTGTTACACAGGAATAGGAGGAGGCCCATTCAGCCCCTCGAGCCTGTTACGCAAGAACAAGAGGAGGCCCATTCAGCCCCTCGAGCCTGTTACACATGAACAGGAGGAGGCCACTCAGCCCCTCCAGTCTGTTACACAGGAACCGGCGGAGGCCCATTCAGCCCCTCGAGCCTGTTACAAAGGAACAGGAGGAGGCCCATTCAGCCCCTCGAGCCTGTTACACAGGAACGGGAGGAGGCCCCTTCAGCCCCTCGAGCCTGTTAGACAGGAACAGGAGGAGGCCATTCAGCCCCTCGAGCCTGTTACACAAGAACAGGAGCAAGCCATTCAGCCCCTCGAGCCTGTTACACAGGAACAGCAGGAGGCCATTCAGCCCCTCGAGCCTGTTACACGGGAACAGGAAGACGCCATTCAGCCCCTCGAGCCTGTTTCACAGGAACAGGAGGAGGCCATTCAGCCCCTCGAGCCTGTTACACGGGAACAGGAAGACGCCATTCAGCCCCTCGAGCCTGTTTCACAGGAACAGGAGGAGGCCATTCAGCCCCTCGAGCCTGTTACACGGGAACAGGAAGACGCCATTCAGCCCCTCGAGCCTGTTTCACAGGAACAGGAGGAGGCCATTCTGCCCCTCAAGCCTGTTACACACGAACAGGAGGAGGCCATTCAGCCCCTCGAGCCTGTTACTCAGTAACAGGAGGAGGCCCATTCAGCCCGTCGAGCCTGTTACACAAGAACAGGAGGAGCCCATTCAGCCCCTCGGAGCCTGTTACACATGAACAGGAGGAGGCCACTCAGCCCCTCCAGTCTGTTACACAGGAACAGGCGGAGGCCCATTCAGCCCCTCGAGCCTGTTACAAAGGAACAGGAGGAGGCCCATTCAGCCCCTCGAGCCTGTTACACAGGAACAGGAGGAGGCCCATTCAGCCCCTCGAGCCTGTTAGACAGGAACAGCAGGAGGCCATTCAGCCCCTCGAGCCTGTTATACGGGAACAGGAAGACGCCATTCAGCCCCTCGAGCCTGTTTCACAGGAACAGGAGGAGGCCATTCAGCCCCTCGAGCCTGTTACACAGGAACAGGAGGAGGCCATTCAGCCCCTTGAGCCTGTTACACAGGAACAAGATGAGGCCCATTCTGCAACTTGAGCTTGTTACACAGGAAAAGGAGCAAGCCATTCAGCCCCTCGACCCTGTTACACGGGAACAGGAGGAGGCCATTCAACCCCTCGAGCCTGTTACACTGCAACAAGAGGAGACCCATTCTGCCCCGCAAGTCTGTTACACGGGAACAGGAGGAGGCCATTCAGCCCATCCAGCCTGTTACACAGGAACAGGAGAAGGCCATTCAGCCCCTCGAGCCTGTTACACAGGAAAATGAGGAAGCCATTCAGCCCCTCGAGCCTGTTATACAGAAACAGGAGGAGGCCATTCAGCCCCTCGAGCCTATTATGCAGGAACAGTGGGAGACCATTCATCCCCTCGAACATGTTACACAGGAACAGCAGGAAGCCATTCAGCCCCTCGAACCTGTTACACAGGAACAGCAGGAGGCCACTCAGCTCCTCGAGCCCATTATGCAGGAAGAGTGAGAGACCATTCAGCATCTTGAGCCTGTTACACAGGAACAGGAGAAGGCCATTCAGCCCCTTGAGTCTGTTACACAGAAACAGGAGGAGGCCCATTCTACCCTTAGAGCCTGTTACACAGGAACAGGAGGAGGCCATTCAGCCCCTCGAGTCCGTTACACAGGAACAGGAGGAGGCCATTCAGCCCCTCGAACCTGTTAGACAGGAACAGGAGGAGGCCATTCAGCCCCTCGAACATGTTACACAGCAACAGGAGGAGGCCATTTAACCCCTCGAGCCCATTATGCAGGAAGAGTGTGACACCATTCAGCATCTTGAGCCTGTTACACAGTAACAGGAGAAGGCCATTCAGCACCTTGAGTCTGTTACACAGGAACAGGAGGAGGCCCATTCTACCCTTCGAGCCGGTTACACAGGAACAGGAGGAGGCCATTCAGCCCCTCGAGCCTGTTACACTGGAACAGGAGGAGGCCCATTCAGCCCCTCGAGCCTGTTACACGGGAACAGGAAGATGCCATTAAGCCCCTCGAGCCTGTTACACAGAAACAGAAGAAGGCCATTCAGCCCCTCGAGCCTGTTACGCAAGAACAGGAGGAGGCCATTCAGCCCCTCGAGCCTGTTACACGGGAACAGGAAGATGCCATTAAGCCCCTCGAACCTGTTACACAGAAACAGAAGAAGGCCATTCAGCCCCTCGAGCCTGTTTCACAGGAACAGGAGGAGGCCATTCAGCACCTCGAGCCTGTTACACAGGAACAGGAAGAGGCCATTCAGCCCCTTGAGCCTGTTACACAGGAAGAAGATGAGGCCCATTCTGCCCCTCAAGCCTGTTACACACAAACAGGAGGAGGCCATTCAGCCCCTCGAGCCTGTTACGCAAGAACAGGAGGAGGTCATTCAGCCCCTCGAGCCTGTTACATGGGAACAGGAGGAGGCCATTCAGCCCCTCGAGCCTGTTACACGGGAACAGGAAGATGCCATTAAGCCCCTCGAGCCTGTTACACAGAAACAGAAGAAGGCCATTCAGCCCCTCGAGCCTGTTACGCAAGAACAGGAGGAGGTCATTCAGCCCCTCGAGCCTGTTACATGGGAACAGGAGGAGGCCATTCAGCCCCTCGAGCCTGTTACACTGCAACAAGAGGAGACCCATTCTGCCCCGCAAGTCTGTTACACGGGAACAGGAGGAGGCCATTCAATCTCTCGACCCTGTTACACAGGAACAGGAGTGGGCCATTCAGCCCCTCGAACATGTTACACAGGACCAGGAGGAGGCCATTTAGCACCTCGAGCCTGTTACGCATGAACAGGAGGAGGCCACTCAGCCCCTCCAGTCTGTTACACAGGAACAGGCGGAGGCCCATTCAGCCCCTCGAGCCTGTTACAAAGGAACAGGAGGAGGCCCATTCAGCCCCTCGAGCCTGTTACACAGGAACGGGAGGAGGCCCATTCAGCCCCTCGAGCCTGTTAGACAGGAACAGGAGGAGGCCATTCAGCCCCTCGAGCCTGTTACACAAGAACAGGAGCAAGCCATTCAGCATCTCGAGCCTGTTACACAGTAACAGGAGAAGTCCATTCAGCCCCTCGAGCCTGTTACAAAGGAACAGGAGGAGGCCCACTCAGCCCCTCGAGTCTGTTACAAAGGAACAGGAGGAGGCCATTCAGCTCCTCGAGCCTCTTACACACAAACAGGAGGGGGCCATTCAGCCCCTCGAGCATGTTACACAGTAACAGGAGGAGGCCATTCAGCCCCTCGAACATGTTACACAGGAACAGAAGGAGGCCATTTAGCACCTCGAGCCTGTTGCACAGTAACAGGAGGAGCCCATTCAGACCCTCAAGCCCATTATGCAGGAAGAGTGTGAGACCATTCAGCATCTTGAGCCTGTTACACAGGAACAGGAAGAGGCCATTCAGCCCCTTGAGCCTGTTACACAGGAAGAAGATGAGGCCCATTCTGCCCCTCAAGCCTGTTACACACAAACAGGAGGAGGCCATTCAGCCCCTCGAGCCTGTTACGCAAGAACAGGAGGAGGTCATTCAGCCCCTCGAGCCTGTTACATGGGAACAGGAGGAGGCCATTCAGCCCCTCGAGCCTGTTACACGGGAACAGGAAGATGCCATTAAGCCCCTCGAGCCTGTTACACAGAAACAGAAGAAGGCCATTCAGCCCCTCGAGCCTGTTACGCAAGAACAGGAGGAGGCCATTCAGCCCCTCGAGCCTGTTACACGGGAACAGGAAGATGCCATTAAGCCCCTCGAGCCTGTTACACAGAAACAGAAGAAGGCCATTCAGCCCCTCGAGACTGTTACGCAAGAACAGGAGGAGGTCATTCAGCCCCTCGAGCCTGTTACATGGGAACAGGAGGAGGCCATTCAGCCCCTCGAGCCTGTTACACTGCAACAAGAGGAGACCCATTCTGCCCCGCAAGTCTGTTACACGGGAACAGGAGGAGGCCATTCAATCTCTCGACCCTGTTACACAGGAACAGGAGTGGGCCATTCAGCCCCTCGAACATGTTACACAGGACCAGGAGGAGGCCATTTAGCACCTCGAGCCTGTTACGCATGAACAGGAGGAGGCCACTCAGCCCCTCCAGTCTGTTACACAGGAACAGGCGGAGGCCCATTCAGCCCCTCGAGCCTGTTACAAAGGAACAGGAGGAGGCCCATTCAGCCCCTCGAGCCTGTTACACAGGAACGGGAGGAGGCCCATTCAGCCCCTCGAGCCTGTTAGACAGGAACAGGAGGAGGCCATTCAGCCCCTCGAGCCTGTTACACAAGAACAGGAGCAAGCCATTCAGCCCCTCGAGCCTGTTACACAGGAACAGCAGGAGGCCATTCAGCCCCTCGAGCCTGTTACACGGGAACAGGAAGACGCCATTCAGCCCCTCGAGCCTGTTTCACAGGAACAGGAGGAGGCCATTCAGCCCCTCGAGCCTGTTACACAGGAACAGGAGGAGGCCATTCAGCCCCTCGAGCCTGTTACACGGGAACAGGAAGACGCCATTCAGCCCCTCGAGCCTGTTTCACAGGAACAGGAGGAGGCCATTCAGCCCCTCGAGCCTGTTACACGGCAACAGGAAGATGCCATTAAGCCCCTCGAGCCTGTTTCACAGGAACAGGAAGAGGCCATTCAGCCCCTCGAGCCTGTTTCACAGGAACAGGAGGAGGCCATTCAGCACCTCGAGCCTGTTACACAGGAACAGGAAGAGGCCATTCAGCCCCTTGAGCCTGTTACACAGGAAGAAGATGAGGCCCATTCTGCCCCTCAAGCCTGTTACACACGAACAGGAGGAGGCCATTCAGCCCCTCGAGCCTGTTACTCAGTAACAGGAGGAGGCCCATTCAGCCCGTCGAGCCTGTTACACAAGAACAGGAGGAGCCCACTCAGCCCCTCGAGCCTGTTACACAGGAACAGGAGTAAGCCATTCAGCCCCTCGAACCTGTTAGACAGCTTCAGGAGGAGGCCATTCAGCCACTCGAGCCTGTTACACAGTAACAGGAGAAGTCCATTCAGCCCCTCGAGCCTGTTACAAAGGAACAGGAGGAGGCCCACTCAGCCCCTCGAGTCTGTTACAAAGGAACAGGAGGAGGCCATTCAGCTCCTCGAGCCTCTTACACACAAACAGGAGGGGGCCATTCAGCCCCTCGAGCATGTTACACAGTAACAGGAGGAGGCCATTCAGCCCCTCGAACATGTTGCACAGGAACAGGAGGAGGCCATTCAGCTCCTCGAGCCTCTTACACACAAACAGGAGGGGGCCATTCAGCCCCTCGAACATGTTACACAGGAACAGAAGGAGGCCATTTAGCACCTCGACCCTGTTATACTGGAACAGGAGGAGGCCATTCAGCCCCTCGAGCCTGTTACACAGGAAAATGAGGAAGCCATTCACCCCCTCGAGCCTGTTGCACAGTAACAGGAGGAGCCCATTCAGACCCTCAAGCCCATTATACAGGAAGAGTGTGAGACCATTCAGCATCTTGAGCCTGTTACACAGTAACAGGAGAAGGCCATTCAGCACCTTGAGTCTGTTACACAGGAACAGGAGGAGGCCCATTCTACCCTTCGAGCCGGTTACACAGGAACAGGAGGAGGCCATTCAGCCCCTCGAGCCTGTTACACTGGAACAGGAGGAGGCCCATTCAGCCCCTCGAGCCTGTTACACGAGAACAGGAAGATGCCATTAAGCCCCTCGAGCCTGTTACACAGAAACAGAAGAAGGCCATTCAGCCCCTCGAGCCTGTTACGCAAGAACAGGAGGAGGCCATTCAGCCCCTCGAGCCTGTTACACGGGAACAGGAAGATGCCATTAAGCCCCTCGAACCTGTTACACAGAAACAGAAGAAGGCCATTCAGCCCCTCGAGCCTGTTAGGCAAGAACAGGAGGAGGTCATTCAGCCCCTCAAGCCTGTTTCACAGGAACAGGAGGAGGCCATTCAGCACCTCGAGCCTGTTACACAGGAACAGGAATAGGCCATTCAGCCCCTTGAGCCTGTTACACAGGAAGAAGATGAGGCCCATTCTGCCCCTCAAGCCTGTTACACACAAACAGGAGGAGGCCATTCAGCCCCTCGAGCCTGTTACTCAGTAACAGGAGGAGGCCCATTCAGCCCGTCGAGCCTGTTACACAAGAACAGGAGGAGCCCACTCAGCCCCTCGAACATATTACACAGGAACAGGAAGAGGCCATTCAGCCCCTTGAGTCTGTTACACAGGAACAGGACGAGGCCCATTCAGACCCTCGAGCCTGTTACACAGGAACAGGAGGAGGCCATTCAGCCCTTCGAGCCTGTTACGCATGAACAGGAGGAGGCCACTCAGCCCCTCGAGCCTGTTGCACAGGAACAGGAGGAGGCCACTCAACCCCTCCAGTCTGTTACACAGGAATAGGAGGAGGCCCATTCAGCCCCTCGAGCCTGTTACGCAAGGACAAGAGGAGGCCCATTCAGCCCCTCGGAGCCTGTTACACATGAACAGGAGGAGGCCACTCAGCCCCTCCAGTCTGTTACACAGGAACAGGCGGAGGCCCATTCAGCCCCTCGAGCCTGTTACACAGGAACAGGAGGAGGCCCATTCAGCCCCTCGAGCCTGTTATACAGGAACAGCAGGAGGCCATTCAGCCCCTCGAGCCTGTTACACGGGAACAGGAAGACGCCATTCAGCCCCTCGAGCCTGTTTCACAGGAACAGGAGGAGGCCATTCAGCCCCTCGAGCCTGTTACACAGGAACAGGAGGAGGCCATTCAGCCCCTTGAGCCTGTTACACAGGAACAAGATGAGGCCCATTCTGCACCTGGAGCTTGTTACACAGGAAAAGGAGCAAGCCATTCAGCCCCTCGACCCTGTTACACGGGAACAGGAGGAGGCCATTCAACCCCTCGAGCCTGTTACACTGCAACAAGAGGAGACCCATTCTGCCCTGCAAGTCTGTTACACGGGAACAGGAGGAGGCCATTCAGCCCATCCAGCCTGTTACACAGGAACAGGAGAAGGCCATTCAGCCCCTCGAGCCTGTTACACAGGAAAATGAGGAAGCCATTCAGCCCCTCGAGCCTGTTATACAGAAACAGGAGGAGGCCATTCAGCCCCTCGAGCCTATTATGCAGGAACAGTGGGAGACCATTCATCCCCTCGAACATGTTACACAGGAACAGCAGGAAGCCATTCATCCCCTCGAACCTGTTACACAGGAACAGCAGGAGGCCACTCAGCCCCTCGAGCCCATTATGCAGGAAGAGTGAGAGACCATTCAGCATCTTGAGCCTGTTACACAGGAACAGGAGAAGGCCATTCAGCCCCTTGAGTCTGTTACACAGAAACAGGAGGAGGCCCATTCTACCCTTCGAGCCTGTTACACAGGAACAGGAGGAGGCCATTCAGCCCCTCGAGTCCGTTACACAGGAACAGGAGGAGGCCATTCAGCCCCTCGAACCTGTTAGACAGGAACAGGAGGAGGCCATTCAGCCCCTCGAACATGTTACACAGCAACAGGAGGAGGCCATTTAGCCCCTCGAGCCCATTATGCAGGAAGAGTGTGACACCATTCAGCATCTTGAGCCTGTTACACAGTAACAGGAGAAGGCCATTCAGCACCTTGAGTCTGTTACACAGGAACAGGAGGAGGCCCATTCTACCCTTCGAGCCTGTTACACAGGAACAGGAGGAGGCCATTCAGCCCCTCGAGGCTGTTACACTGGAACAGGAGGAGGCCCATTCAGCCCCTCGAGCCTGTTACACGGGAACAGGAAGATGCCATTAAGCCCCTCGAGCCTGTTACACAGAAACAGAAGAAGGCCATTCAGCCCCTCGAGCCTGTTACGCAAGAACAGGAGGAGGCCATTCAGCCCCTCGAGCCTGTTACACGGGAACAGGAAGATGCCATTAAGCCCCTCGAGCCTGTTACACAGAAACAGAAGAAGGCCATTCAGCCCCTCGAGCCTGTTACGCAAGAACAGGAGGAGGTCATTCAGCCCCTCGAGCCTGTTACATGGGAACAGGAGGAGGCCATTCAGCCCCTCGAGCCTGTTACACTGCAACAAGAGGAGACCCATTCTGCCCCGCAAGTCTGTTACACGGGAACAGGAGGAGGCCATTCAATCTCTCGAGCCTGTTACACAGGAACAGGAGTGGGCCATTCAGCCCCTCGAACATGTTACACAGGACCAGGAGGAGGCCATTTAGCACCTCGAGCCTGTTACACAGGAACAAGAGGAGGCCCATTCAGCCCCTCGAGCCTGTTACGCATGAACAGGAGGAGGCCATTCAGCCCCTCCAGTCTGTTACACAGGAACAGGCGGAGGCCCATTCAGCCCCTCGAGCCTGTTACAAAGGAACAGGAGGAGGCCCATTCAGCCCCTCGAGCCTGTTACACAGGAACGGGAGGAGGCCCATTCAGCCCCTCGAGCCTGTTAGACAGGAACAGGAGGAGGCCATTCAGCCCCTCGAGCCTGTTACACAAGAACAGGAGCAAGCCATTCAGCCCCTCGAGCCTGTTACACAGGAACAGCAGGAGGCCATTCAGCCCCTCGAGCCTGTTACACGGGAACAGGAAGACGCCATTCAGCCCCTCGAGCCTGTTTCACAGGAACAGGAGGAGGCCATTCAGCCCCTCGAGCCTGTTACACAGGAACAGGAGGAGGCCATTCAGCCCCTCGAGCCTGTTACACGGGAAAAGGAAGATGCCATTCAGCCCCTCGAGCCTGTTTCACAGGAACAGGAGGAGGCCATTCAGCCCCTCGAGCCTGTTACACGGCAACAGGAAGATGCCATTAAGCCCCTCGAGCCTGTTTCACAGGAACAGGAAGAGGCCATTCAGCCCCTCGAGCCTGTTTCACAGGAACAGGAGGAGGCCATTCAGCACCTCGAGCCTGTTACACAGGAACAGGAAGAGGCCATTCAGCCCCTTGAGCCTGTTACACAGGAAGAAGATGAGGCCCATTCTGCCCCTCAAGCCTGTTACACACGAACAGGAGGAGGCCATTCAGCCCCTCGAGCCTGTTACTCAGTAACAGGAGGAGGCCCATTCAGCCCGTCGAGCCTGTTACACAAGAACAGGAGGAGCCCACTCAGCCCCTCGAGCCTGTTACACAGGAACAGGAGTAAGCCATTCAGCCCCTCGAACCTGTTAGACAGCTTCAGGAGGAGGCCATTCAGCCACTCGAGCCTGTTACACAGTAACAGGAGAAGTCCATTCAGCCCCTCGAGCCTGTTACAAAGGAACAGGAGGAGGCCCACTCAGCCCCTCGAGTCTGTTATAAAGGAACAGGAGGAGGCCATTCAGCTCCTCGAGCCTCTTACACACAAACAGGAGGGGGCCATTCAGCCCCTCGAGCATGTTACACAGTAACAGGAGGAGGCCATTCAGCCCCTCGAACATGTTACACAGGAACAGAAGGAGGCCATTTAGCACCTCGAGCCTGTTACACTGGAACAGGAGGAGGCCATTCAGCCCCTCGAGCCTGTTACACAGGAAAATGAGGAAGCCATTCACCCCCTCGAGCCTGTTGCACAGTAACAGGAGGAGCCCATTCAGACCCTCAAGCCCATTATGCAGGAAGAGTGTGAGACCATTCAGCATCTTGAGCCTGTTACACAGTAACAGGAGAAGGCCATTCAGCACCTTGAGTCTGTTACACAGGAACAGGAGGAGGCCCATTCTACCCTTCGAGCCGGTTACACAGGAACAGGAGGAGGCCATTCAGCCCCTCGAGCCTGTTACACTGGAACAGGAGGAGGCCCATTCAGCCCCTCGAGCCTGTTACACGGGAACAGGAAGATGCCATTAAGCCCCTCGAGCCTGTTACACAGAAACAGAAGAAGGCCATTCAGCCCCTCGAGCCTGTTAGGCAAGAACAGGAGGAGGTCATTCAGCCCCTCAAGCCTGTTTCACAGGAACAGGAGGAGGCCATTCAGCACCTCGAGCCTGTTACACAGGAACAGGAAGAGGCCATTCAGCCCCTTGAGCCTGTTACACAGGAAGAAGATGAGGCCCATTCTGCCCCTCAAGCCTGTTACACACAAACAGGAGGAGGCCATTCAGCCCCTCGAGCCTGTTACTCAGTAACAGGAGGAGGCCCATTCAGCCCGTCGAGCCTGTTACACAAGAACAGGAGGAGCCCACTCAGCCCCTCGAACATATTACACAGGAACAGGAAGAGGCCATTCAGCCCCTTGAGTCTGTTACACAGGAACAGGACGAGGCCCATTCAGCCCCTCGAGCCTGTTACACGGGAACATGAGGAGGCCCATTCAGACCCTCGAGCCTGTTACACAGGAACAGGAGGAGGCCATTCAGCCCTTCGAGCCTGTTACGCATGAACAGGAGGAGGCCACTCAGCCCCTCGAGCCTGTTGCACAGGAACAGGAGGAGGCCACTCAACCCCTCCAGTCTGTTACACAGGAATAGGAGGAGGCCCATTCAGCCCCTCGAGCCTGTTACGCAAGAACAAGAGGAGGCCCATTCAGCCCCTCGGAGCCTGTTACACATGAACAGGAGGAGGCCACTCAGCCCCTCCAGTCTGTTACACAGGAACAGGCGGAGGCCCATTCAGCCCCTCGAGCCTGTTACACAGGAACAGGAGGAGGCCCATTCAGCCCCTCGAGCCTGTTAGACAGGAACAGCAGGAGGCCATTCAGCCCCTCGAGCCTGTTACACGGGAACAGGAAGACGCCATTCAGCCCCTCGAGCCTGTTTCACAGGAACAGGAGGAGGCCATTCAGCCCCTCGAGCCTGTTACACAGGAACAGGAGGAGGCCATTCAGCCCCTTGAGCCTGTTACACAGGAACAAGATGAGGCCCATTCTGCACCTGGAGCTTGTTACACAGGAAAAGGAGCAAGCCATTCAGCCCCTCGACCCTGTTACACGGGAACAGGAGGAGGCCATTCAACCCCTCGAGCCTGTTACACTGCAACAAGAGGAGACCCATTCTGCCCCGCAAGTCTGTTACACGGGAACAGGAGGAGGCCATTCAGCCCATCCAGCCTGTTACACAGGAACAGGAGAAGGCCATTCAGCCCCTCGAGCCTGTTACACAGGAAAATGAGGAAGCCATTCAGCCCCTCGAGCCTGTTATACAGAAACAGGAGGAGGCCATTCAGCCCCTCGAGCCTATTATGCAGGAACAGTGGGAGACCATTCATCCCCTCGAACATGTTACACAGGAACAGCAGGAAGCCATTCAGCCCCTCGAACCTGTTACACAGGTACAGCAGGAGGCCACTCAGCCCCTCGAGCCCATTATGCAGGAAGAGTGAGAGACCATTCAGCATCTTGAGCCTGTTACACAGGAACAGGAGAAGGCCATTCAGCCCCTTGAGTCTGTTACACAGAAACAGGAGGAGGCCCATTCTACCCTTAGAGCCTGTTACACAGGAACAGGAGGAGGCCATTCAGCCCCTCGAGTCCGTTACACAGGAACAGGAGGAGGCCATTCAGCCCCTCGAACCTGTTAGACAGGAACAGGAGGAGGCCATTCAGCCCCTCGAACATGTTACACAGGAACAGGAGGAGGCCATTTAGCCCCTCGAGCCCATTATGCAGGAAGAGTGTGACACCATTCAGCATCTTGAGCCTGTTACACAGTAACAGGAGAAGGCCATTCAGCACCTTGAGTCTGTTACACAGGAACAGGAGGAGGCCCATTCTACCCTTCGAGCCTGTTACACAGGAACAGGAGGAGGCCATTCAGCCCCTCGAGGCTGTTACACTGGAACAGGAGGAGGCCCATTCAGCCCCTCGAGCCTGTTACACGGGAACAGGAAGATGCCATTAAGCCCCTCGAGCCTGTTACACAGAAACAGAAGAAGGCCATTCAGCCCCTCGAGCCTGTTACGCAAGAACAGGAGGAGGCCATTCAGCCCCTCGAGCCTGTTACACGGGAACAGGAAGATGCCATTAAGCCCCTCGAGCCTGTTACACAGAAACAGAAGAAGGCCATTCAGCCCCTCGAGCCTGTTACGCAAGAACAGGAGGAGGTCATTCAGCCCCTCGAGCCTGTTACATGGGAACAGGAGGAGGCCATTCAGCCCCTCGAGCCTGTTACACTGCAACAAGAGGAGACCCATTCTGCCCCGCAAGTCTGTTACACGGGAACAGGAGGAGGCCATTCAATCTCTCGACCCTGTTACACAGGAACAGGAGTGGGCCTTTCAGCCCCTCGAACATGTTACACAGGACCAGGAGGAGGCCATTTAGCACCTCGAGCCTGTTACGCATGAACAGGAGGAGGCCACTCAGCCCCTCGAGC
This sequence comes from Pristiophorus japonicus, assembly GCF_044704955.1. Taxonomy (NCBI): domain Eukaryota; kingdom Metazoa; phylum Chordata; class Chondrichthyes; family Pristiophoridae; genus Pristiophorus; species Pristiophorus japonicus. The sequence continues at coordinate 4,911,757 of NC_091978.1, forward strand.
CTGTTGCACAGGAACAGGAGGAGGCTATTCAGCCCCTCGAGCCTGTTACACAGGAACAGCAGGAGGCCACTCAGCCCCTCGAGCCTGTTACACAGGAACAGGAAGAGGCCATTCAGCCCCTTGAGTCTGTTACACAGGAACAGGACGAGGCCCATTCAGCCCCTCGAGCCTGTTACACAGGAACATGAGGAGGCCCTTTCAGCCCCTCGAGCCTGTTACACAGGAACAGGAGGAGGCCATTCAGCCCCTCGAGCCTGTTACACGGGAACAGGAAGATGCCATTAAGCCCCTCGAGCCTGTTTCACAGGAACAGGAAGAGGCCATTCAGCCCCTCAAGCCTGTTTCACAGGAACAGGAGGAGGCCATTCAGCACCTCGAGCCTGTTACACAGGAACAGGAAGAGGCCATTCAGCTTCTTGAGCCTGTTACACAGGAAGAAGATGAGGCCCATTCTGCACCTCAAGCCTGTTGCACACGAACAGGAGGAGGCCAATCAGCCCCTCGAGCCTGTTACTCAGTAACAGGAGGAGGCCCATTCAGCCCGTCGAGCCTGTTACACAAGAACAGGAGGAGCCCACTCAGCCCCTCGAGCCTGTTACACAGGAACAGGAGTAAGCCATTCAGCCCCTCGAACCTGTTGGACAGCTTCAGGAGGAGGCGATTCAGCCACTCGAGCCTGTTACACAGTAACAGGAGAAGTCCATTCAGCCCCTCGAGCCTGTTACAAAGGAACAGGAGGAGGCCATTCATCTCCTCGAGCCTCTTACACACAAACAGGAGGGGGCCATTCAGCCCCTCGAGTATGTTACACAGTAACAGGAGGAGGCCATACAGCCCCTCGAGCCTGTTACACAGGAACAGGAGGAGGCCCATCCAGCTCCTCCAGCCTGTTCCACAGGCACAGGAGGAGCCCCATTCAGCCCCTCGAGCCTGTTACACGTGAACAGGAGGAGACCCATTCAGTCCCTCGAGCCTGTTACACAGGAACAGGAGGAGGCCACTCAACCCCTCCAGTCTGTTGCACAGGAATAGGAGGAGGCCCATTCAGCCCCTCGAGCCTGTTACGCAAGAACAAGAGGAGGCCCATTCAGCCCCTCGAGCCTGTTACACATGAACAGGAGGAGGCCACTCAGCCCCTCCAGTCTGTTACACAGGAACAGGCGGAGGCCCATTCAGCCCCTCGAGCCTGTTACAAAGGAACAGGAGGAGGCCCATTCAGCCCCTCGAGCCTGTTACACAGGAATATGAGGAGGCCCATTCAGCCCCTCGAGCCTGTTACAAAGGAACAGGAGGAGGCCCATTCAGCCCCTCGAGCCTGTTTCACAGGAACAGGAGGAGGCCATTCAGCCCGTCAAGCCTGTTAGACAGCACCAGGAGGAGGCCATTCAGCCCCTCGAGCCTGTTACACAAGAACAGGAGCAAGCCATTGAGCCCCTCGAGCCTGTTACACAGGAACAGCAGGAGGCCATTCAGCCCCTCGAGCCTGTTGCACGGGAACAGGAAGACCCCATTCAGCCCCTCGAGCCTGTTTCACAGGAACAGGAGGAGGCCATTCAGCCCCTCGAGCCTGTTACACAGGAACAGGAGGAGACCATTCAGCCCCTTGAGCCTGTTACACAGGAACAAGATGAGGCCCATTCTTCCCCTCAAGCCTGTTACACAGGAACAGGCGGAGGCCATTCAGCCCCTCGAGCCTGTTACACAGGAACAGGAGGAGGCCATTCAGCCCCTCGAGCCTGTTACTCAGTAACAGGAGGAGGCCATTCAGCCCCTCGAGCCTGTTACTCAGTAACAGGAGGAGGCCGTTCATCCGTCGAGCCTGTTACACAAGAACAGGAGGAGCCCACTCAGCCCCTCGAGCCTGTTACACAGGAACAGGAGTAAGCCATTCAGCCCCTCGAGCCTGTTACACAGGAACAGGAAGAGGCCATTCAGCCCCTCGAGCCTGTTACACAGGAACAGGAGTAAGCCATTCAGCCCCTCGAGCCTGTTACACAGGAACAGGAGAAGGCCTTTCAGCCCCTCGAGCCTGTTACAAAGGAACAGGAGGAGGCCCATTCAGCCCCTCGAGCCTGTTACAAAGGAACAGGAGAAGGCCCATTCAGCCCCTTGAGTCTGTTACACAGGAACAGTAGGAGGCCACTCAGCCCCTCGAGTCGGTTACACATGAACGGCAGGAGGCCATTCAGCCCCATCGAGCCTGTGACAAAACAACAGGAGAAAGCCCATTCAGCCCCTCAAGCCTGTTACACAGGAACAAGAGGAGGCCCATTCAGCCCCTCGAGTCTGTTACGCAGGAACAGGAGGAGCCCATTCAGCCCCTCAAGCGTGTTATACAGGAACAGGAGGATGCCATTCAGCCCCTCGAATCTGTTACATAGAAACAGGAGGAGCCCATTCAACCCATCAAGCCTGTTATACAGGAACAGGAGGAGGCCATTCAGCCCCTCGAGTCTGTTACACAGGAACAGGAGGAGGCCATTCAGCCCCTCGAGCCTGTTACACAGGAAAATGAGGAAGCCATTCAGCCCCTCGAGCCTATTATGCAGGAACAGTGGGAGACCATTCAGCCCCTCGAACATGTTACACAGGAACAGCAGGAAGCCATTCAGCCCCTCGAACCTGTTACACAGGAACAGCAGGAGGCCACTCAGCCCCTCGAGCCCATTATGCAGGAAAGAGTGGGAGACCATTCAGCATGTTGAGCCTGTTACACAGGAACAGGAGGAGGCCATTCAGCCCCTCGAGTCCATTACACAGGAACAGGAGGAGGCCATTCAGCCCCTCGAACCTGTTAGACAGGAACAGGAGGAGGCCATTCAGCCCCTCGAACATGTTACACAGGAACAGGAGGAAGCCATTTAGCACCTCGAGCCTGTTACACTGGAACAGGAGGAGGCCATTCAGCCCCTCGAGCCTGTTACACAGGAAAATGAGGAAGCCATTCACCCCCTCGAGCCTGTTGCACAGTAACAGGAGGAGCCCATTCAGACCCTCAAGCCCATTATGCAGGAAGAGTGTGAGACCATTCAGCATCTTGAGCCTGTTACACAGTAACAGGAGAAGGCCATTCAGCACCTTGAGTCTGTTACACAGGAACAGGAGGAGGCCCATTCTACCCTTCGAGCCTGTTACACAGGAACAGGAGGAGGCCATTCAGCCCCTCGAGGCTGTTACACTGGAACAGGAGGAGGCCCATTCAGCCCCTCGAGCCTGTTACACGGGAACAGGAAGATGCCATTAAGCCCCTCGAGCCTGTCACACAGAAACAGAAGAAGGCCATTCAGCCCCTCGAGCCTGTTACGCAAGAACAGGAGGAGGCCATTCAGCCCCTCGAGTCTGTTACACGGGAACAGGAAGATGCCATTAAGCCCCTCAAGCCTGTTACACAGAAACAGAAGAAGGCCATTCAGCCCCTCGAGCCTGTTACGCAAGAACAGGAGGAGGTCATTCAGCCCCTCGAGCCTGTTACATGGGAACAGGAGGATGCCATTCAGCCCCTCGAGCCTGTTACACTGCAACAAGAGGAGACCCATTCTGCCCCGCAAGTCTGTTACACGGGAACAGGAGGAGGCCATTCAATCTCTCGAGCCTGTTACACAGGAACAGGAGTGGGCCATTCAGCCCCTCGAACATGTTACACAGGACCAGGAGGAGGCCAGTTAGCACCTCGAGCCTGTTACACTGGAACAGGAGGAGGCCATTCAGCCCCTCGAGCCTGTTACACAGGAAAAGGAGCAAGCCATTCAACCCCTCGAGCCTGTTACACCGGAAAAGGAGGCAGCAGCTAAGCCCCTCGAGCCTGTTACACAGGAACAGGAAGAGGCCATTCAGCCCCTTGAGTCTGTTACACAGGAACAGGACGAGGCCCATTCAGCCCCTCGAGCCTATTACACGGGAACATGAGGAGGCCCTTTCAGCCCCTCGAGCCTGTTACACAGGAACAGGAGGAGGCCATTCAGCCCCTCGAGCCTGTTACACGGGAACAGGAAGATGACATTAAGCCCCTCGAGCCTGTTTCACAGGAACAGGAAGAGGCCATTCAGCACCTCGAGCCTGTTACACAGGAACAGGAAGAGGCCATTCAGCCCCTTGAGCCTGTTACACAGGAAGAAGATGAGGCCCATTCTGCCCCTCAAGCCTGTTACACACAAACAGGAGGAGGCCATTCAGCCCCTCGAGCCTGTTACTCAGTAACAGGAGGAGGCCCATTCAGCCCGTCGAGCCTGTTACACAAGAACAGGAGGAGCCCACTCAGCCCCTCGAACATGTTACACAGGAACAGGAAGAGGCCATTCAGCCCCTTGAGTCTGTTACACAGGAACAGGACGAGGCCCATTCAGCCCCTCGAGCCTGTTACAAAGGGACAGGAGGTGGCCCAATACGCCCCTCGAGTCGGTTACACAGGAACAGGAGGAGGCCCATTCAGCCCCTCGAGCCTGTTACAAAGGAACAGCAGGAGGCCACTCAGCCCCTCGAGCCTGTTTCACAGGAACAGGAGGTGGCCATTCAGCCCCTCAAGCCTGTTAGACAGCACCAGGAGGAGGCCATTCAGCCCCTCGAGCCTGTTACACAAGAACAGGAGCAAGCCATTCAGCCCCTCGAGCCTGTTACACAGGAACAGCAGGAGGCCATTCAGCCCCTCGAGCCTGTTACACGGGAACAGGAAGATGCCATTCAGCCCCTCGAGCCTGTTTCACAGGAACAGGAGGAGGCCATTCAGCCCCTCGAGCCTGTTACACAGGAACAGGAGGAGGCCATTCAGCCCCTTGAGCCTGTTACACAGGAACAAGATGAGGCCCATTCTGCACCTCGAGCTTGTTACACAGGAAAAGGAGCAAGCCATTCAGCCCCTCGAACCTGTTACACGGGAACAGGAGGAGGCCATTCAGCCCCTCGAGCCTGTTACACTGCAACAAGAGGAGACCCATTCTGCCCCGCAAGTCTGTTACACGGGAACAGGAGGAGGCCATTCAGCCCATCCAGCCTGTTACACAGGAAAATGAGGAAGCCATTCAGCCCCTCGAGCCTGTTATACAGAAACAGGAGGAGGCCATTCAGCCCCTCGAGCCTATTATGCAGGAACAGTGGGAGACCATTCAGCCCCTCGAACATGTTACACAGGAACAGCAGGAAGCCATTCAGCCCCTCGAACCTGTTACACAGGAACAGCAGGAGGCCACTCGGCCCCTCGAGCCCATTATGCAGGAAGAGTGGGAGAACATTCAGCATCTTGAGCCTGTTACACAGGAACAGGAAAAGGCCATTCAGCCCCTTGAGTCTGTTACACAGGAACAGGAGGAGGCCCATTCTACCCTTAGAGCCTGTTACACAGGAACAGGAGGAGGGCATTCAGCCCCTCGACCCTGTTACACAGGAACAGGAGGAGGCCATTCAGCCCCTCGAACCTGTTAGACAGGAACAGGAGGAGGCCATTCAGCCCCTCGAGCCCGTTACACAGGAACAGGAGGAGGCCATTCAGCCCCTCGAACATGTGAAACAGGAACAGGAGGAGGCCATTCAGCCCCTCGAGCCTGTTACACAGGAAAATGAGGAAGCCATTCACCCCTCGAGCCTGTTGCACAGTAACAGGAGGAGCCCATTCAGACCCTCGAGCCCATTATGCAGGAAGAGTGTGAGACCATTCAGCATCTTGAGCCTGTTACACAGTAACAGGAGAAGGCCATTCAGCACCTTGAGTCTGTTACACAGGAACAGGAGGAGGCCCATTCTACCCTTCGAGCCTGTTACACAGGAACAGGAGGAGGCCATTCAGCCCCTCGAGCCTGTTACACTGGAACAGGAGGAGGCCCATTCAGCCCCTCGAGCCTGTTACACGGGAACAGGAAGATGCCATTAAGCCCCTCGAGCCTGTTACACAGAAACAGAAGAAGGCCATTCAGCCCCTCGAGCCTGTTACGCAAGAACAGGAGGAGGCCATTCAGCCCCTCGAGCCTGTTACACGGGAACAGGAAGATGCCATTAAGCCCCTCGAGCCTGTTACACAGAAACAGAAGAAGGCCATTCAGCCCCTCGAGCCTGTTACGCAAGAACAGGAGGAGGTCATTCAGCCCCTCGAGCCTGTTACATGGGAACAGGAGGAGGCCAGTCAGCCCCTCGAGCCTGTTACACGGGAACAGGAGGAGGCCATTCAGCCCCTCGAGCCTGTTACACTGCAACAAGAGGAGACCCATTCTGCCCCGCAAGTCTGTTACACGGGAACAAGAGGAGGCCATTCAATCTCTCGAGCCTGTTACACAGGAACAGGAGTGGGCCATTCAGCCCCTCGAACATGTTACACAGGACCAGGAGGAGGCCATTCAGCACCTCGAGCCTGTTACACAGGAAAAGGAGCACGCCATTCAGCCCCTCGAGCCTGTTACACCGGAAAAGGAGGCAGCAGCTAAGCCCCTCGAACCTGTTGCACAGTAACAGGAGGAGGCCATTCAGACCCTCGAGCCTGTTACACAGGAACAGGAGGAGGCCATTCAACCCTTCGAGCCTGTTACACAGGAACAGGAAGAGGCCATTCAGCCCTTTGAGTCTGTTACACAGGAACAGGACGAGGCCCATTCAGCCCCTCGAGCCTGTTACACGGGAACATGAGGAGGCCCTTTCAGCCCCTCGAGCCTGTTACACAGGAACAGGAGGAGGCCATTCAGCCCCTCGGGCCTGTTACACGGGAACAGGAAGATGCCATTAAGCCCCTCGAGCCTGTTTCACAGGAACAGGAAGAGGCCATTCAGCCCCTCGAGCCTGTTTCACAGGAACAGGAGGAGGCCATTCAGCACCTCGAGCCTGTTACACAGGAACAGGAAGAGGCCATTCAGCCCCTTGAGCCTGTTACACAGGAAGAAGATGAGGCCCATTCTGCCCCTCAAGCCTGTTACACACAAACAGGAGGAGGCCATTCAGCCCCTCGAGCCTGTTACTCAGTAACAGGAGGAGGCCCATTCAGCCCATCGAGCCTGTTACACAAGAACAGGAGGAGCCCACTCAGCCCCTCGAACCTGTTAGACAGCTTCAGGAGGAGGCCATTCAGCCCCTCGAGCCTGTTACACAGTAACAGTAGAAGTCCATTCAGCCCCTCGAGCCTGTTACAAAGGAACAGGAGGAGGCCATTCAGCTCCTCGAGCCTCTTACACACAAACAGGAGGGGGCCATTCAGCCCCTCGAGCATGTTACACAGTAACAGGAGGAGGCCATACAGCCCCTCGAGCCTGTTACACAGGAACAGGAGGAGGCCATTCAGCTCCTCCAGCCTGTTCCACAGGCACAGGAGGAGCCCCATTCAGCCCCTCGAGCCTGTTACACGTGAACAGGAGGAGACCCATTCAGTCCCTCGAGCCTGTTACACAGGAACAGGAGGAGGCCCATTCTGCCCCGCAAGTCTGTTACACGGGAACAGGAGGAGGCCATTCAATCTCTCGAGCCTGTTACACAGGAACAGGAGAAGGCCATTCAGCCCCTCGAGCCTGTTACACAGGAAAATGAGGAAGCCATTCAGCCCCTCGAGCCTGTTATACAGAAACAGGAGGAGGCCATTCAGCCCCTCGAGCCTATTATGCAGGAACAGTGGGAGACCATTCAGCCCCTCGAACATGTTACACAGGAACAGCAGGAAGCCATTCAGCCCCTCGAACCTGTTACACAGGAACAGCAGGAGGCCACTCAGCCCCTCGAGCCCATTATGCAGGAAGAGTGGGAGACCATTCAGCATCTTGATCCTGTTACACAGGAACAGGAGAAGGCCATTCAGCCCCTTGAGTCTGTTACACAGAAACAGGAGGAGGCCCATTCTACCCTTAGAGCCTGTTACACAGGAACAGGAGGAGGCCATTCAGCCCCTCGAGTCCGTTACACAGGAACAGGAGGAGGCCATTCAGCCCCTCGAACCTGTTAGACAGGAACAGGAGGATGCCATTCAGCCCCTCGAACATGTTACACAGGAACAAGAGGAGGCCATTTAGCACCTCGAGCCTGTTACACTGGAACAGGAGGAGGCCATTCAGCTCGAGCCTGTTACACAGGAAAATGAGGAAGCCATTCACCCCCTCGAGCCTGTTGCACAGTAACAGGAGGAGCCCATTCAGACCCTCGAGCCCATTATGCAGGAAGAGTGTGAGACCATTCAGCATCTTGAGCCTGTTACACAGTAACAGGAGAAGGTCATTCAGCACCTTGAGTCTGTTACACAGGAACAGGAGGAGGCCCATTCTACCCTTCGAGCCTGTTACACAGGAACAGGAGGAGGCCATTCAGCCCCTCGAGGCTGTTACACTGGAACAGGAGGAGGCCCATTCAGCCCCTCGAGCCTGTTACACGGGAACAGGAAGATGCCATTAAGCCCCTCGAGCCTGTTACACAGAAACAGAAGAAGGCCATTCAGCCCCTCGAGCCTGTTACGCAAGAACAGGAGGAGGCCATTCAGCCCCTCGAGCCTGTTACACGGGAACAGGAAGATGCCATTAAGCCCCTCGAGCCTGTTACACAGAAACAGAAGAAGGCCATTCAGCCCCTCGAGCTTGTTACGCAAGAACAGGAGGAGGTCATTCAGCCCCTCGAGCCTGTTACATGGGAACAGGAGGCGGCCATTCAGCCCCTCGAGCCTGTTACACTGCAACAAGAGGAGACCCATTCTGCCCCGCAAGTCTGTTACACGGGAACAGGAGGAGGCCATTCAATCTCTCGAGCCTGTTACACAGGAACAGGAGTGGGCCATTCAGCCCCTCGAACATGTTACACAGGACCAGGAGGAGGCCATTTAGCACCTCGAGCCTGTTACACTGGAACAGGAGGAGGCCATTCCCTCGAGCCTGTTACACAGGAAAAGGAGCAAGCATTTCAGCCCCTCGAGCCTGTTACACCGGAAAAGGAGGCAGCAGCTCAGCCCCTCGAACCTGTTGCACAGTAACAGGAGGAGGCCATTCAGACCCTCGAGCCTGTTACACAGGAACAGGAGGAGGCCATTCAAGCCTTCGAGCCTGTTACTCATGAACAGGAGGAGGCCACTCAGCCCCTCGAGCTTGTTGCACAGGAACAGGAGGAGGCTATTCAGCCCCTCGAGCCTGTTACACAGGAACAGCAGGAGGCCACTCAGCCCCTCGAGCCTGTTACACAGGAACAGGAGGAGGTCCATTCAGCCCCTCGAGCCTGTTACAAAGGGACAGGAGGTGGCCCAATACGCCCCTCGAGTCGGTTACACAGGAACAGGAGGAGGCCCATTCAGCCCCTCGAGCCTGTTACAAAGGAACAGGAGGAGGCCCATTCAGCCCCTCGAGCCTGTTAGACAGGAACAGGAGGAGGCCATTCAGCCCCTCGAGCCTGTTACACAAGAACAGGAGCAAGCCATTCAGCCCCTCGAGCCTGTTACACGGGAACAGGAAGACGCCATTCAGCCCCTCGAGCCTGTTTCACAGGAACAGGAGGAGGCCATTCAGCCCCTCGAGCCTGTTACACAGGAACAGGAGGAGGCCATTCAGCCCCTTGAGCCTGTTACACAGGAACAAGATGAGGCCCATTCTGCACCTGGAGCTTGTTACACAGGAAAAGGAGCAAGCCATTCAGCCCCTCGACCCTGTTGCACGGGAACAGGAGGAGGCCATTCAACCCCTCGAGCCTGTTACACTGCAACAAGAGGAGACCCATTCTGCCCCGCAAGTCTGTTACACGGGAACAGGAGGAGGCCATTCAATCTCTCGAGCCTGTTACACAGGAACAGGAGAAGGCCATTCAGCCCCTCGAGCCTGTTACACAGGAAAATGAGGAAGCCATTCAGCCCCTCGAGCCTGTTATACAGAAACAGGAGGAGGCCATTCAGCCCCTCGAGCCTATTATGCAGGAACAGTGGGAGACCATTCAGCCCCTCGAACATGTTACACAGGAACAGCAGGAAGCCATTCAGCCCCTCGAACCTGTTACACAGGAACAGCAGGAGGCCACTCAGCCCCTCGAGCCCATTATGCAGGAAGAGTGGGAGACCATTCAGCATCTTGATCCTGTTACACAGGAACAGGAGAAGGCCATTCAGCCCCTTGAGTCTGTTACACAGAAACAGGAGGAGGCCCATTCTACCCTTAGAGCCTGTTACACAGGAACAGGAGGAGGCCATTCAGCCCCTCGAGTCCGTTACACAGCAACAGGAGGAGGCCATTCAGCCCCTCGAACCTGTTAGACAGGAACAGGAGGATGCCATTCAGCCCCTCGAACATGTTACACAGGAACAGGAGGAGGCCATTTAGCACCTCGAGCCTGTTACACTGGAACAGGAGGAGGCCATTCAGCCCCTCGAGCCTGTTACACAGGAAAATGAGGAAGCCATTCACCCCCTCGAGCCTGTTGCACAGTAACAGGAGGAGCCCATTCAGACCCTCGAGCCCATTATGCAGGAAGAGTGTGAGACCATTCAGCATCTTGAGCCTGTTACACAGTAACAGGAGAAGGTCATTCAGCACCTTGAGTCTGTTACACAGGAACAGGAGGAGGCCCATTCTACCCTTCGAGCCTGTTACACAGGAACAGGAGGAGGCCATTCAGCCCCTCGAGGCTGTTACACTGGAACAGGAGGAGGCCCATTCAGCCCCTCGAGCCTGTTACACGGGAACAGGAAGATGCCATTAAGCCCCTCGAGCCTGTTACACAGAAACAGAAGAAGGCCATTCAGCCCCTCGAGCCTGTTACGCAAGAACAGGAGGAGGCCATTCAGCCCCTCGAGCCTGTTACACGGGAACAGGAAGATGCCATTAAGCCCCTCGAGCCTGTTACACAGAAACAGAAGAAGGCCATTCAGCCCCTCGAGCTTGTTACGCAAGAACAGGAGGAGGTCATTCAGCCCCTCGAGCCTGTTACATGGGAACAGGAGGCGGCCATTCAGCCCCTCGAGCCTGTTACACTGCAACAAGAGGAGACCCATTCTGCCCCGCAAGTCTGTTACACGGGAACAGGAGGAGGCCATTCAATCTCTCGAGCATGTTACACAGGAACAGGAGTGGGCCATTCAGCCCCTCGAACATGTTACACAGGACCAGGAGGAGGCCATTTAGCACCTCGAGCCTGTTACACTGGAACAGGAGGAGGCCATTCCCTCGAGCTTGTTACACAGGAAAAGGAGCAAGCCATTCAGCCCCTCGAGCCTGTTACACCGGAAAAGGAGGCAGCAGCTCAGCCCCTTGAACCTGTTGCACAGTAACAGGAGGAGGCCATTCAGACCCTCGAGCCTGTTACACAGGAACAGGAGGAGGCCATTCAAGCCTTCGAGCCTGTTGCGCATGAACAGGAGGAGGCCACTCAGCCCCTCGAGCTTGTTGCACAGGAACAGGAGGAGGCTATTCAGCCCCTCGAGCCTGTTACACAGGAACAGCAGGAGGCCACTCAGCCCCTCGAGCCTGTTACACAGGAACAGGAAGAGGCCATTCAGCCCCTTGAGTCTGTTACACAGGAACAGGACGAGGCCCATTCAGCCCCTCGAGCCTGTTACACGGGAACATGAGGAGGCCCTTTCAGCCCCTCGAGCCTGTTACACAGGAACAGGAGGAGGCCAGTCAGCCCCTCGAGCCTGTTACACGGGAACAGGAAGATGCCATTAAGCCCCTCGAGCCTGTTTCACAGGAACAGGAAGAGGCCATTCAGCCCCTCGAGCCTGTTTCACAGGAACAGGAGGAGGCCATTCAGCCCCTCGAGCCTGTTACTCAGTAACAGGAGGAGGCCCATTCAGCCCGTCGAGCCTGTTACACAAGAACAGGAGGAGCCCACTCAGCCCCTCGAACCTGTTAGACAGCTTCAGGAGGAGGCCATTCAGCCCCTCGAGCCTGTTACACAGTAACAGTAGAAGTCCATTCAGCCCCTCGAGCCTGTTACAAAGGAACAGGAGGAGGCCATTCAGCTCCTCGAGCCTCTTACACACAAACAGGAGGGGGCCATTCAGCCCCTCGAGCATGTTACACAGTAACAGGAGGAGGCCATACAGCCCCTCGAGCCTGTTACACAGGAACAGGAGGAGGCCATTCAGCTCCTCCAGCCTGTTCCACAGGCACAGGAGGAGCCCCATTCAGCCCCTCGAGCCTGTTACACGTGAACAGGAGGAGACCCATTCAGTCCCTCGAGCCTGTTACACAGGAACAGGAGGAGGCCACTCAACCCCTCCAGTCTGTTACACAGGAATAGGAGGAGGCCCATTCAGCCCCTCGAGCCTGTTACGCAAGAACAAGAGGAGGCCCATTCAGCCCCTCGAGCCTGTTACACATGAACAGGAGGAGGCCACTCAGCCCCTCCAGTCTGTTACACAGGAACAGGCGGAGGCCCATTCAGCCCCTCGAGCCTGTTACAAAGGAACAGGAGGAGGCCCATTCAGCCCCTCGAGCCTGTTACACAGGAACAGGAGGAGGTCCATTCAGCCCCTCGAGCCTGTTACAAAGGGAGAGGAGGTGGCCCAATACGCCCCTCGAGTCGGTTACACAGGAACAGGAGGAGGCCCATTCAGCCCGTCGAGCCTGTTACAAAGGAACAGGAGGAGGCCCATTCAGCCCCTCGAGCCTGTTACAAAGGGACAGGAGGTGGCCCAATACGCCCCTCGAGTCGGTTACACAGGAACAGGAGGAGGCCCATTCAGCCCGTCGAGCCTGTTACAAAGGAACAGGAGGAGGCCCATTCAGCCCCTCGAGCCTGTTTCACAGGAACAGGAGGAGGCCATTCAGCCCCTCAAGGCTGTTAGACAGTACCAGGAGGAGGCCATTCAGCCCCTCGAGCCTGTTACACAAGAACAGGAGCAAGCCATTCAGCCCCTCGAGCCTGTTACACAGGAACAGCAGGAGGCCATTCAGCCCCTCGAGCCTGTTGCACGGGAACAGGAAGACGCCATTCAGCCCCTCGAGCCTGTTTCACAGGAACAGGAGGAGGCCATTCAGCCCCTCGAGCCTGTTACACAGGAACAGGAGGGGACCATTCAGCCCCTTGAGCCTGTTACACAGGAACAAGATGAGGCCCATTCTTCCCCTCAAGCCTGTTACACAGGAACAGGAGGAGGCCATTCAGCCCCTCGAGCCTGTTACACAGGAACAGGAGGAGGCCATTCAGCCCCTCGAGCCTGTTACTCAGTAACAGGAGGAGGAAATTCAGCCCCTCGAGCCTGTTACTCAGTAACAGGAGGAGGCCATTCAGCCCGTCGAGCCTGTTACACAAGAACAGGAGGAGCCCACTCAGCCCCTCGAGCCTGTTACACAGGAACAGGAGTAAGCCATTCAGCCCCTCGAGCCTGTTACACAGTAACAGGAGAAGGCCTTTCAGCCCCTCGAGCCTGTTACAAAGGAACAGGAGGAGGCCCATTCAGCCCCTCGAGCCTGTTACAAAGGAACAGGAGAAGGCCCATTCAGCCCCTTGAGTCTGTTACACAGAAACAGTAGGAGGCCACTCAGCCCCTCGAGTCGGTTACACATGAACGGCAGGAGGCCATTCAGCCCAATCGAGCCTGTCACAAAACAACAGGAGAAAGCCCATTCAGCCCCTCAAGCCTGTTACACAGGAACAAGAGGAGGCCCATTCAGCCCCTCGAGTCTGTTACGCAGGAACAGGAGGAGCCCATTCAGCCCCTCAAGCGTGTTATACAGGAACAGGAGGATGCCATTCAGCCCCTCGAGTCTGTTACACAGGAACAGGAGGAGCCCATTCAACCCCTCAAGCCTGTTATACAGGAACAGGAGGAGGCCATTCAGCCCGTCGAGTCTGTTACACAGGAACAGGAGGAGGCCATTCAGCCCGTCGAGCCTGTTACACAGGAAAATGAGGAAGCCATTCAGCCCCTCGAGCCTGTTATACAGAAACAGGAGGAGGCCATTCAGCCCCTCGAGCTTATTATGCAGGAACAGTGGGAGACCATTCAGCCCCTCGAACATGTTACACAGGAACAGCAGGAAGCCATTCAGCCCCTCGAACCTGTTACACAGGAACAGCAGGAGGCCACTCAGCCCCTCGAGCCCATTATGCAGGAAGAGTGGGAGACCATTCAGCATCTTGAGCCTGTTACACAGGAACAGGAGAAGGCCATTCAGCCCCTTGAGTCTGTTACACAGAAACAGGAGGAGGCCCATTCTACCCTTAGAGCCTGTTACACAGGAACAGGAGGAGGCCATTCAGCCCCTCGAGTCCGTTACACAGGAACAGGAGGAGGCCATTCAGCCCCTCGAACCTGTTAGACAGGAACAGGAGGAGGCCATTCAGCCCCTCGAACATGTTACACAGGAACAGGAGGAGGCCATTTAGCACCTCGAGCCTGTTACACTGGAACAGGAGGAGGCCATTCAGCCCCTCGAGCCTGTTACACAGGAAAATGAGGAAGCCATTCACCCCCTCGAGCCTGTTGCACAGTAACAGGAGGAGCCCATTCAGACCCTCGAGCCCATTATGCAGGAAGAGTGTGAGACCATTCAGCATCTTGAGCCTGTTACACAGTAACAGGAGAAGGCCATTCAGCACCTTGAGTCTGTTACACAGGAACAGGAGGAGGCCATTCAGCCCCTCGAGGCTGTTACACTGGAACAGGAGGAGGCCCATTCAGCCCCTCGAGCCTGTTACACGGGAACAGGAAGATGCCATTAAGCCCCTCGAGCCTGTTACACAGAAACAGAAGAAGGCCATTCAGCCCCTCGAGCCTGTTACGCAAGAACAGGAGGAGGCCATTCAGCCCCTCGAGCCTGTTACACGGGAACAGGAAGATGCCATTAAGCCCCTCGAGCCTGTTACACAGAAACAGAAGAAGGCCATTCAGCCCCTCGAGCCTGTTACGCAAGAACAGGAGGAGGTCATTCAGCCCCTCGAGCCTGTTACACTGCAACAAGAGGAGACCCATTCTGCCCCGCAAGTCTGTTACACGGGAACAGGAGGAGGCCATTCAATCTCTCGAGCATGTTACACAGGAACAGGAGTGGGCCATTCAGCCCCTCGAACATGTTACACAGGACCAGGAGGAGGCCATTTAGCACCTCGAGCCTGTTACAGTGGACCAGGGGGAGGCCATTCAGCCCCTCGAGCCTGTTACACAGGAAAAGGAGCAAGCCATTCAGCCCCTCGAGCCTGTTACACCGGAAAAGGAGGCAGCAGCTAAGCCCCTCGAACCTGTTGCACAGTAACAGGAGGAGGCCATTCAGACCCTCGAGCCTGTTACACAGGAACAGGAGGAGGCCATTCAACCCTTCGAGCCTGTTACGCATGGAGGAGGCCACTCAGCCCCTCGAGCCTGTTGCACAGGAACAGGAGGAGGCTATTCAGCCCCTCGAGCCTGTTACACAGGAACAGCAGGAGGCCACTCAGCCCCTCGAGCCTGTTACACAGGAACAGGAAGAGGCCATTCAGCCCCTTGAGTCTGTTACACAGGAACAGGACGAGACCCATTCAGCCCCTCGAGCCTGTTACACGGGAACATGAGGAGGCCCTTTCAGCCCCTCGAGCCTGTTACACAGGAACAGGAGGAGGCCAGTCAGCCCCTCGAGCCTGTTACACGGGAACAGGAAGATGCCATTAAGCCCCTCGAGCCTGTTTCACAGGAACAGGAAGAGGCCATTCAGCCCCTCGAGCCTGTTTCACAGGAACAGGAGGAGGCCATTCAGCACCTCGAGCCTGTTACACAGGAACAGGAAGAGGCCATTCAGCCCCTTGAGCCTGTTACACAGGAAGAAGATGAGGCCCATTCTGCCCCTCAAGCCTGTTACACACGAACAGGAGGAGGCCATTCAGCCCGTCGAGCCTGTTACACAAGAACAGGAGGAGCCCACTCAGCCCCTCGAGCCTGTTACACAGGAACAGGAGTAAGCCATTCAGCCCCTCGAACCTGTTAGACAGCTTCAGGAGGAGGCGATTCAGCCACTCGAGCCTGTTACACAGTAACAGGAGAAGTCCATTCAGCCCCTCGAGCCTGTTACAAAGGAACAGGAGGAGGCCATTCAGCTCCTCGAGCCTCTTACACACAAACAGGAGGGGGCCATTCAGCCGCTCGAGCATGTTACACAGTAACAGGAGGAGGCCATACAGCCCCTCGAGCCTGTTACACAGGAACAGGAGGAGGCCATTCAGCTCCTCCAGCCTGTTCCACAGGCACAGCAGGAGGCCATTCAGCCCCTCGAGCCTGTTACACGGGAACAGGAAGTCGCCATTCAGCCCCTCGAGCCTGTTACACAGGAACAGGAGGAGACCATTCAGCCCCTTGAGCCTGTTACACAGGAACAAGATGAGGCCCATTCTTTCCCTCAAGCCTGTTACACAGGAACAGGAGGAGGCCATTCAGCCCCTCGAGCCTGTTACTCAGTAACAGAAGGAGGCCATTCAGCCCCTCGAGCCTGTTACTCAGTAACAGGAGAAGTCCATTCAGCCCCTCGAGCCCATTATGCAGGAAGAGTGGGAGACCATTCAGCATCTTGAGCCTGTTACACAGGAACAGGAGAAGGCCATTCAGCCCCTTGAGTCTGTTACACGGAAACAGGAGGAGGCCCATTCTACCCTTAGAGCCTGTTACACAAGAACAGGAGGAGGCCATTCAGCCCCTCGAGTCCGTTACACAGGAACAGGAGGAGGCCATTCAGCCCCTCGAACCTGTTAGACAGGAACAGGAGGAGGCCATTCAGCCCCTCGAACATGTTACACAGGAACAGGAGGAGGCCATTTAGCACCTCGAGCCTGTTACACTGGAACAGGAGGAGGCCATTCAGCCCCTCGAGCCTGTTACACAGGAAAATGAGGAAGCCATTCACCCCCTCGAGCCTGTTGCACAGTAACAGGAGGAGCCCATTCAGACCCTCGAGCCCATTATGCAGGAAGAGTGTGAGACCATTCAGCATCTTGAGCCTGTTACACAGTAACAGGAGAAGGCCATTCAGCACCTTGAGTCTGTTACACAGGAACAGGAGGAGGCCCATTCTACCCTTCGAGCCTGTTACACAGGAACAGGAGGAGGCCATTCAGCCTCTCGAGGCTGTTACACTGGAACAGGAGGAGGCCCATTCAGCCCCTCGAGCCTGTTACACGGGAACAGGAAGATGCCATTAAGCCCCTCGAGCCTGTTACACAGAAACAGAAGAAGGCCCATTCAGCCCCTCGAGCCTGTTACGCAAGAACAGGAGGAGGCCATTCAGCCCCTCGAGCCTGTTACACGGGAACAGGAAGATGCCATTAAGCCCCTCGAGCCTGTTACGCAGAAACAGAAGAAGGCCATTCAGCCCCTCGAGCCTGTTACGCAAGAACAGGAGGAGGTCATTCAGCCCCTCGAGCCTGTTACATGGGAACAGGAGGAGGCCATTCAGCCCCTCGAGCCTGTTACACTGCAACAAGAGGAGACCCATTCTGCCCCGCAAGTCTGTTACACGGGAACAGGAGGAGGCCATTCAATCTCTCGAGCCTGTTACACAGGAACAGGAGTGGGCCATTCAGCCCCTCGAACATGTTACACAGGACCAGGAGGAGGCTATTTAGCACCTCGAGCCTGTTACACAGGAACAGGAGTGGGCCATTCAGCCCCTCGAACCTGTTGCACAGTAACAGGAGGAGGCCATTCAGACCCTCGAGCCTGTTACACAGGAACAGGAGGAGGCCATTCAAGCCTTCGAGCCTGTTACGCATGAACAGGAGGAGGCCACTCAGCCCCTCGAGTCTGTTACACAGGAACAGGAAGAGGCCATTCAGCCCCTTGAGTCTGTTACACAGGAACAGGACGAGGCCCATTCAGCCCCTCGAGCCTGTTACACGGGAACATGAGGAGGCCCTTTCAGCCCCTCGAGCCTGTTACACAGGAACAGGAGGAGGCCATTCAGCTCCTCCAGCCTGTTCCACAGGCACAGGAGGAGCCCCATTCAGCCCCTCGAGCCTGTTACACGTGAACAGGAGGAGACCCATTCAGTCCCTCGAGCCTGTTACACAGGAACAGGAGGAGGCCACTCAACCCCTCCAGTCGGTTACACAGGAACAGGAGGAGGCCCATTCAGCCCGTCGAGCCTGTTACAAAGGAACAGGAGGAGGCCCATTCAGCCCCTCGAGCCTGTTTCACAGGAACAGGAGGAGGCCATTCAGCCCCTCAAGCCTGTTAGACAGTACCAGGAGGAGGCCATTCAGCCCCTCGAGCCTGTTACACAAGAACAGGAGCAAGCCATTCAGCCCCTCGAGCCTGTTACACAGGAACAGCAGGAGGCCATTCAGCCCCTCGAGCCTGTTGCACGGGAACAGGAAGACGCCATTCAGCCCCTCGAGCCTGTTTCACAGGAACAGGAGGAGGCCATTCAGCCCCTCGAGCCTGTTACACAGGAACAGGAGGGGACCATTCAGCCCCTTGAGCCTGTTACACAGGAACAAGATGAGGCCCATTCTTCCCCTCAAGCCTGTTACACAGGAACAGGAGGAGGCCATTCAGCCCCTCGAGCCTGTTACACAGGAACAGCAGGAGGCCATTCAGCCCCTCGAGCCTGTTGCACGGGAACAGGAAGACGCCATTCAGCCCCTCGAGCCTGTTTCACAGGAACAGGAGGAGGCCATTCAGCCCCTCGAGCCTGTTACACAGGAACAGGAGGGGACCATTCAGCCCCTTGAGCCTGTTACACAGGAACAAGATGAGGCCCATTCTTCCCCTCAAGCCTGTTACACAGGAACAGGAGGAGGCCATTCAGCCCCTCGAGCCTGTTACACAGGAACAGGAGGAGGCCATTCAGCCCCTCGAGCCTGTTACTCAGTAACAGGAGGAGGCCATTCAGCCCCTCGAGCCTGTTACTCAGTAACAGGAGGAGGCCATTCAGCCCGTCGAGCCTGTTACACAAGAACAGGAGGAGCCCACTCAGCCCCTCGAGCCTGTTACACAGGAACAGGAGTAAGCCATTCAGCCCCTCGAGCCTGTTACACAGTAACAGGAGAAGGCCTTTCAGCCCCTCGAGCCTGTTACAAAGGAACAGGAGGAGGCCCATTCAGCCCCTCGAGCCTGTTACAAAGGAACAGGAGAAGGCCCATTCAGCCCCTTGAGTCTGTTACACAGAAACAGTAGGAGGCCACTCAGCCCCTCGAGTCGGTTACACATGAACGGCAGGAGGCCATTCAGCCCCATCGAGCCTGTCACAAAACAACAGGAGAAAGCCCATTCAGCCCCTCAAGCCTGTTACACAGGAACAAGAGGAGGCCCATTCAGCCCCTCGAGTCTGTTACGCAGGAACAGGAGGAGCCCATTCAGCCCCTCAAGCGTGTTATACAGGAACAGGAGGATGCCATTCAGCCCCTCGAGTCTGTTACACAGGAACAGGAGGAGCCCATTCAACCCCTCAAGCCTGTTATACAGGAACAGGAGGAGGCCATTCAGCCCGTCGAGTCTGTTACACAGGAACAGGAGGAGGCCATTCAGCCCGTCGAGCCTGTTACACAGGAAAATGAGGAAGCCATTCAGCCCCTCGAGCCTGTTATACAGAAACAGGAGGAGGCCATTCAGCCCCTCGAGCCTATTATGCAGGAACAGTGGGAGACCATTCAGCCCCTCGAACATGTTACACAGGAACAGCAGGAAGCCATTCAGCCCCTCGAACCTGTTACACAGGAACAGCAGGAGGCCACTCAGCCCCTCGAGCCCATTATGCAGGAAGAGTGGGAGACCATTCAGCATCTTGAGCCTGTTACACAGGAACAGGAGAAGGCCATTCAGCCCCTTGAGTCTGTTACACAGAAACAGGAGGAGGCCCATTCTACCCTTAGAGCCTGTTACACAGGAACAGGAGGAGGCCATTCAGCCCCTCGAGTCCGTTACACAGGAACAGGAGGAGGCCATTCAGCCCCTCGAACCTGTTAGACAGGAACAGGAGGAGGCCATTCAGCCCCTCGAACATGTTACACAGGAACAGGAGGAGGCCATTTAGCACCTCGAGCCTGTTACACTGGAACAGGAGGAGGCCATTCAGCCCCTCGAGCCTGTTACACAGGAAAATGAGGAAGCCATTCACCCCCTCGAGCCTGTTGCACAGTAACAGGAGGAGCCCATTCAGACCCTCGAGCCCATTATGCAGGAAGAGTGTGAGACCATTCAGCATCTTGAGCCTGTTACACAGTAACAGGAGAAGGCCATTCAGCACCTTGAGTCTGTTACACAGGAACAGGAGGAGGCCCATTCTACCCTTCGAGCCTGTTACACAGGAACAGGAGGAGGCCATTCAGCCTCTCGAGGCTGTTACACTGGAACAGGAGGAGGCCCATTCAGCCCCTCGAGCCTGTTACACGGGAACAGGAAGATGCCATTCAGCCCCTCGAGCCTGTTACACAGGAACAGCAGGAGGCCATTCAGCCCCTCGAGCCTGTTGCACGGGAACAGGAAGACGCCATTCAGCCCCTCGAGCCTGTTTCACAGGAACAGGAGGAGGCCATTCAGCCCCTCGAGCCTGTTACACAGGAACAGGAGGGGACCATTCAGCCCCTTGAGCCTGTTACACAGGAACAAGATGAGGCCCATTCTTCCCCTCAAGCCTGTTACACAGGAACAGGAGGAGGCCATTCAGCCCCTCGAGCCTGTTACACAGGAACAGGAGGAGGCCATTCAGCCCCTCGAGCCTGTTACTCAGTAACAGGAGGAGGCCATTCAGCCCCTCGAGCCTGTTACTCAGTAACAGGAGGAGGCCATTCAGCCCGTCGAGCCTGTTACACAAGAACAGGAGGAGCCCACTCAGCCCCTCGAGCCTGTTACACAGGAACAGGAGTAAGCCATTCAGCCCCTCGAGCCTGTTACACAGTAACAGGAGAAGGCCTTTCAGCCCCTCGAGCCTGTTACAAAGGAACAGGAGGAGGCCCATTCAGCCCCTCGAGCCTGTTACAAAGGAACAGGAGAAGGCCCATTCAGCCCCTTGAGTCTGTTACACAGAAACAGTAGGAGGCCACTCAGCCCCTCGAGTCGGTTACACATGAACGGCAGGAGGCCATTCAGCCCCATCGAGCCTGTCACAAAACAACAGGAGAAAGCCCATTCAGCCCCTCAAGCCTGTTACACAGGAACAAGAGGAGGCCCATTCAGCCCCTCGAGTCTGTTACGCAGGAACAGGAGGAGCCCATTCAGCCCCTCAAGCGTGTTATACAGGAACAGGAGGATGCCATTCAGCCCCTCAAGCCTGTTATACAGGAACAGGAGGAGGCCATTCAGCCCGTCGAGTCTGTTACACAGGAACAGGAGGAGGCCATTCAGCCCGTCGAGCCTGTTACACAGGAAAATGAGGAAGCCATTCAGCCCCTCGAGCCTGTTATACAGAAACAGGAGGAGGCCATTCAGCCCCTCGAGCCTATTATGCAGGAACAGTGGGAGACCATTCAGCCCCTCGAACATGTTACACAGGAACAGCAGGAAGCCATTCAGCCCCTCGAACCTGTTACACAGGAACAGCAGGAGGCCACTCAGCCCCTCGAGCCCATTATGCAGGAAGAGTGGGAGACCATTCAGCATCTTGAGCCTGTTACACAGGAACAGGAGAAGGCCATTCAGCCCCTTGAGTCTGTTACACAGAAACAGGAGGAGGCCCATTCTACCCTTAGAGCCTGTTACACAGGAACAGGAGGAGGCCATTCAGCCCCTCGAGTCCGTTACACAGGAACAGGAGGAGGCCATTCAGCCCCTCGAACCTGTTAGACAGGAACAGGAGGAGGCCATTCAGCCCCTCGAACATGTTACACAGGAACAGGAGGAGGCCATTTAGCACCTCGAGCCTGTTACACTGGAACAGGAGGAGGCCATTCAGCCCCTCGAGCCTGTTACACAGGAAAATGAGGAAGCCATTCACCCCCTCGAGCCTGTTGCACAGTAACAGGAGGAGCCCATTCAGACCCTCGAGCCCATTATGCAGGAAGAGTGTGAGACCATTCAGCATCTTGAGCCTGTTACACAGTAACAGGAGAAGGCCATTCAGCACCTTGAGTCTGTTACACAGGAACAGGAGGAGGCCCATTCTACCCTTCGAGCCTGTTACACAGGAACAGGAGGAGGCCATTCAGCCCCTCGAGGCTGTTACACTGGAACAGGAGGAGGCCCATTCAGCCCCTCGAGCCTGTTACACGGGAACAGGAAGATGCCATTAAGCCCCTCGAGCCTGTTACACAGAAACAGAAGAAGGCCATTCAGCCCCTCGAGCCTGTTACGCAAGAACAGGAGGAGGCCATTCAGCCCCTCGAGCCTGTTACACGGGAACAGGAAGATGCCATTAAGCCCCTCGAGCCTGTTACACAGAAACAGAAGAAGGCCATTCAGCCCCTCGAGCCTGTTACGCAAGAACAGGAGGAGGTCATTCAGCCCCTCGAGCCTGTTACACTGCAACAAGAGGAGACCCATTCTGCCCCGCAAGTCTGTTACACGGGAACAGGAGGAGGCCATTCAATCTCTCGAGCATGTTACACAGGAACAGGAGTGGGCCATTCAGCCCCTCGAACATGTTACACAGGACCAGGAGGAGGCCATTTAGCACCTCGAGCCTGTTACACTGGAACAGGGGGAGGCCATTCAGCCCCTCGAGCCTGTTACACAGGAAAAGGAGCAAGCCATTCAGCCCCTCGAGCCTGTTACACCGGAAAAGGAGGCAGCAGCTAAGCCCCTCGAACCTGTTGCACAGTAACAGGAGGAGGCCATTCAGACCCTCGAGCCTGTTACACAGGAACAGGAGGAGGCCATTCAACCCTTCGAGCCTGTTACGCATGAACAGGAGGAGGCCACTCAGCCCCTCGAGCCTGTTGCACAGGAACAGGAGGAGGCTATTCAGCCCCTCGAGCCTGTTACACAGGAACAGCAGGAGGCCACTCAGCCCCTCGAGCCTGTTACACAGGAACAGGAAGAGGCCATTCAGCCCCTTGAGTCTGTTACACAGGAACAGGACGAGACCCATTCAGCCCCTCGAGCCTGTTACACGGGAACATGAGGAGGCCCTTTCAGCCCCTCGAGCCTGTTACACAGGAACAGGAGGAGGCCAGTCAGCCCCTCGAGCCTGTTACACGGGAACAGGAAGATGCCATTAAGCCCCTCGAGCCTGTTTCACAGGAACAGGAAGAGGCCATTCAGCCCCTCGAGCCTGTTTCACAGGAACAGGAGGAGGCCATTCAGCACCTCGAGCCTGTTACACAGGAACAGGAAGAGGCCATTCAGCCCCTTGAGCCTGTTACACAGGAAGAAGATGAGGCCCATTCTGCCCCTCAAGCCTGTTACACACGAACAGGAGGAGGCCATTCAGCCCGTCGAGCCTGTTACACAAGAACAGGAGGAGCCCACTCAGCCCCTCGAGCCTGTTACACAGGAACAGGAGTAAGCCATTCAGCCCCTCGAACCTGTTAGACAGCTTCAGGAGGAGGCGATTCAGCCACTCGAGCCTGTTACACAGTAACAGGAGAAGTCCATTCAGCCCCTCGAGCCTGTTACAAAGGAACAGGAGGAGGCCATTCAGCTCCTCGAGCCTCTTACACACAAACAGGAGGGGGCCATTCAGCCGCTCGAGCATGTTACACAGTAACAGGAGGAGGCCATACAGCCCCTCGAGCCTGTTACACAGGAACAGGAGGAGGCCATTCAGCTCCTCCAGCCTGTTCCACAGGCACAGCAGGAGGCCATTCAGCCCCTCGAGCCTGTTACACGGGAACAGGAAGTCGCCATTCAGCCCCTCGAGCCTGTTACACAGGAACAGGAGGAGACCATTCAGCCCCTTGAGCCTGTTACACAGGAACAAGATGAGGCCCATTCTTTCCCTCAAGCCTGTTACACAGGAACAGGAGGAGGCCATTCAGCCCCTCGAGCCTGTTACTCAGTAACAGAAGGAGGCCATTCAGCCCCTCGAGCCTGTTACTCAGTAACAGGAGAAGTCCATTCAGCCCCTCGAGCCCATTATGCAGGAAGAGTGGGAGACCATTCAGCATCTTGAGCCTGTTACACAGGAACAGGAGAAGGCCATTCAGCCCCTTGAGTCTGTTACACGGAAACAGGAGGAGGCCCATTCTACCCTTAGAGCCTGTTACACAAGAACAGGAGGAGGCCATTCAGCCCCTCGAGTCCGTTACACAGGAACAGGAGGAGGCCATTCAGCCCCTCGAACCTGTTAGACAGGAACAGGAGGAGGCCATTCAGCCCCTCGAACATGTTACACAGGAACAGGAGGAGGCCATTTAGCACCTCGAGCCTGTTACACTGGAACAGGAGGAGGCCATTCAGCCCCTCGAGCCTGTTACACAGGAAAATGAGGAAGCCATTCACCCCCTCGAGCCTGTTGCACAGTAACAGGAGGAGCCCATTCAGACCCTCGAGCCCATTATGCAGGAAGAGTGTGAGACCATTCAGCATCTTGAGCCTGTTACACAGTAACAGGAGAAGGCCATTCAGCACCTTGAGTCTGTTACACAGGAACAGGAGGAGGCCGATTCTACCCTTCGAGCCTGTTACACAGGAACAGGAGGAGGCCATTCAGCCCCTCGAGGCTGTTACACTGGAACAGGAGGAGGCCCATTCAGCCCCTCGAGCCTGTTACACGGGAACAGGAAGATGCCATTAAGCCCCTCGAGCCCGTTACACAGAAACAGAAGAAGGCCATTCAGCCCCTCGAGCCTGTTACGCAAGAACAGGAGGAGGCCATTCAGCCCCTCGAGCCTGTTACACGGGAACAGGAAGATGCCATTAAGCCCCTCGAGCCTGTTACGCAGAAACAGAAGAAGGCCATTCAGCCCCTCGAGCCTGTTACGCAAGAACAGGAGGAGGTCATTCAGCCCCTCGAGCCTGTTACATGGGAACAGGAGGAGGCCATTCAGCCCCTCGAGCCTGTTACACTGCAACAAGAGGAGACCCATTCTGCCCCGCAAGTCTGTTACACGGGAACAGGAGGAGGCCATTCAATCTCTCGAGCCTGTTACACAGGAACAGGAGTGGGCCATTCAGCCCCTCGAACATGTTACACAGGACCAGGAGGAGGCCATTTAGCACCTCGAGCCTGTTACACAGGAACAGGAGTGGGCCATTCAGCCCCTCGAACCTGTTGCACAGTAACAGGAGGAGGCCATTCAGACCCTCGAGCCTGTTACACAGGAACAGGAGGAGGCCATTCAAGCCTTCGAGCCTGTTACGCATGAACAGGAGGAGGCCACTCAGCCCCTCGAGTCTGTTACACAGGAACAGGAAGAGGCCATTCAGCCCCTTGAGTCTGTTACACAGGAACAGGACGAGGCCCATTCAGCCCCTCGAGCCTGTTACACGGGAACATGAGGAGGCCCTTTCAGCCCCTCGAGCCTGTTACACAGGAACAGGAGGAGGCCATTCAGCTCCTCCAGCCTGTTCCACAGGCACAGGAGGAGCCCCATTCAGCCCCTCGAGCCTGTTACACGTGAACAGGAGGAGACCCATTCAGTCCCTCGAGCCTGTTACACAGGAACAGGAGGAGGCCACTCAACCCCTCCAGTCGGTTACACAGGAACAGGAGGAGGCCCATTCAGCCCGTCGAGCCTGTTACAAAGGAACAGGAGGAGGCCCATTCAGCCCCTCGAGCCTGTTTCACAGGAACAGGAGGAGGCCATTCAGCCCCTCAAGCCTGTTAGACAGTACCAGGAGGAGGCCATTCAGCCCCTCGAGCCTGTTACACAAGAACAGGAGCAAGCCATTCAGCCCCTCGAGCCTGTTACACAGGAACAGCAGGAGGCCATTCAGCCCCTCGAGCCTGTTGCACGGGAACAGGAAGACGCCATTCAGCCCCTCGAGCCTGTTTCACAGGAACAGGAGGAGGCCATTCAGCCCCTCGAGCCTGTTACACAGGAACAGGAGGGGACCATTCAGCCCCTTGAGCCTGTTACACAGGAACAAGATGAGGCCCATTCTTCCCCTCAAGCCTGTTACACAGGAACAGGAGGAGGCCATTCAGCCCCTCGAGCCTGTTACACAGGAACAGGAGGAGGCCATTCAGCCCCTCGAGCCTGTTACTCAGTAACAGGAGGAGGCCATTCAGCCCCTCGAGCCTGTTACTCAGTAACAGGAGGAGGCCATTCAGCCCGTCGAGCCTGTTACACAAGAACAGGAGGAGCCCACTCAGCCCCTCGAGCCTGTTACACAGGAACAGGAGTAAGCCATTCAGCCCCTCGAGCCTGTTACACAGTAACAGGAGAAGGCCTTTCAGCCCCTCGAGCCTGTTACAAAGGAACAGGAGGAGGCCCATTCAGCCCCTCGAGCCTGTTACAAAGGAACAGGAGAAGGCCCATTCAGCCCCTTGAGTCTGTTACACAGAAACAGTAGGAGGCCACTCAGCCCCTCGAGTCGGTTACACATGAACGGCAGGAGGCCATTCAGCCCCATCGAGCCTGTCACAAAACAACAGGAGAAAGCCCATTCAGCCCCTCAAGCCTGTTACACA